>NC_042496.1:17335684-17520657 GCF_005508785.2 Acyrthosiphon pisum | reverse complement strand
CTGTACAGCAGAGCGAAATCCACTTACCCACTTTTTTTATTTGTGTCTGTGTAGGTATACGATAAGTAGTGGAAATAATGCTTCGATTTTCAACTTTAGTATCTTGTGCGATAGAAAAGCGAATCTAGTCGGAGCACTCGGATGGTTAAAATTTAAAATGCCCAATAGTTTTAAAAAGTGACTGAAAAAACCAAAAAATAATTAAGGGAAAACGGAAATTTTTACGCAAAATCAGTTTTCGAAAAAATTGATCTTGGTTTTTGGTGTAACACTAAAAAAAAACTATAGTTTATTATACCTACATAACATTTTCATTGAATGTTTATATTAGACTTTTCTATACACCATACAATTTTAAAAATATTTTGACTTGTTTTGTTCAAATTTTTTTAGTTTTTTTCTATAAATGTCAATAAAATGTTATCGTCACGTGACAGTGAAAAACTTTGACGAAACGTTTGTGCCACGTATTAATATTGAATGGTAGACATTATTGTTTATAATAACTCGGCTCAAGGTTATGATTTTATGTATTTCACCCAATATATATTTTACACAATTGTTGAAAATATAATAAAAATAAATTATTTAGTTTGATGTTTGTGCATAAATTAAGTGTTTTTAAGTTTTCACATATAAACACGACTGTATTTATAACCAAATATGGAAAATTAGGAAAATATAGGTAAAAATGTGTAATATTAACCTTAGCTGATTTCAGAATTTTTTGAAATGTATTTATACATATGATACATATTTTCACCTTTGTTACACCTACCTACAAATAAAATTAAAATCTTGCAAAAACAGAATCCAATATTGAATTTTTGTTTTTAATATCCCGTACGCTTTATTGTTGTGTTTTTATTGTTAAGGTCAACTGTGCTATTCATATAGGATAAAAAAAATGTTTATCATAATAATTTGATAACAATATATTGTATTGCTGCTGCACTTTCATATAGCTCTATGTTAGAATAATTATCATTACTGTATTATAAGTACATACTTATGTAGCCTGCTAAATAAATATTTTACTGATTTATGATAAATATTGTTGGCGTAATAATATTGAACAATAGCACCTATATTCCATGTCTTAAAGTGTTTTGTATGTTCTTTACAAATTATTTTTTTTGTAAAATTAATAAATGGATAATATTAATACTTTATTTAAAGAAAATAAAAATTAAATAATTTTTCATCCAAGATTATTAAACTCTGAGAGGAGTGGTGGAGGTATAGATTTTACAATGATTATGTTTTTTTTTTTTTGTAAATGAAGATATTTTTTTCTATTAAAAAAAGCTTTGATTTTAAACTTTAAGAGTGATTTTTGGTAGTAAATTGTTAAAATTTTAATAATATTATTAATTTAGGTAGTTATGTAGTAACCACGGTTACCACTTACCAACTAGTTAGAACGTCTCTTCTCAGAATTGGGTTTCATGTACGATGATAACCGATCGTAATAGTAAGCCGATTATAATAAAATATCACTGAATTCAAATTTAACACACCCGTTACAGCGACCTAAGTAAATATTAGGTACAGTCGATAAATACAATTGTACAGCCAGAATGGTTACTTATATTCGGCTAACCTATAATTCTGAATTTTTTATTAGTTAAGCTTAAAATATTTAAAAACTCCTTTGATTTCGAATTTTTATTCCACTATTATGTTTTGGTAAAATAAGAATATTTCAAAAAGTTTTAAATATAAATTAAAATTTCAACCATTATAATATTATTTTACATTTATTTAGTATTATTTTAAAAAAAAAAGTCATTGTCATTTAAAAATTAAATCTAGTACTTTGAATAAAATTATTGGCATTTTGAAAAATATAGGCGCTTAAATATATCTTATGATTTTGATGATATTAAACATAGGTACGCACTTATGGTTTTACAGAATGCCTAAGATAATAATTTGCACTACATTTTGAATCCGTCGACGTTCGATTTTTAATTTTTGCAACAATATCGTTTTTGTTAATGTATTTCTTAAACAACGACAAACGATAAGTATTTGTCATATTACACACATATTTATAATATTTTAAAACAATATGAGACAGTTTTCTTCATTTAGATCATTCGTTTTAATACAGTTATATTACAACAACTAATATTTACAACTATTGGAATCGTTACTTAATAAAATAATCAAAATATGTATTTTTAGTTATTTTAGTTATTTAGAAATTACTGTAATATATAGATGCATATTTTGTAAAACGCACAAAAAAATAGTATTAAACTTTTTTTGTGTACTACAATTTAGAAGGGGAATTTAAATGAACATTTCCAAGAATATATTTTATAAATCAAATAAAATACAAAGCACTTTCAAACAAATAAAGGCTTTTTCCAAACAAGCTTTAATATAAAGTAGTTCACTGTAAAATATAGCTTTAAATATGAATATAGCAACTATGTATTTATTAAAACTATATCTTTAATATTTTTTTCTGTAGTGTCAATACATGGTTGTGTTTTTTTTATAGTAGTGATTATAACGTAAAAAAGTCAACTTCAAAGGTGGTGTATAATACTCAGATTTCACGAATGAATGTTTATATTTTTCATAAAAACGTGACTGTCCAGAGTAGACAATGTGAAACGTTAAGTAATTTTTATAATATTATTTTGTGTAAAGATAGATATTTTTTATTGTGTTGAATAGTTTTTGTCGGTCAACACGTTTTTCAAGTTGTCTGAACTACCACCAGTTGATTTATGCGTCTGATTCAATGTTAACGGTTCGTTAAATGTTGAAACGAAGAAATTCACCGATAACACACCCTCGTCACCACCCAAATAGTGGCCCAAACGGAGTTGGGAACCCCGGGGGTATAAGCGAGATTTCTTTTAATTATCATCGGTATTTTCAGGTTAAATGTACCGGACATAATGCTTTGCGAATACAAGCCCAATGGCCAACGGTTAATAAACGGCTAATCCGTGGTAGTTCTCCTCGAGCTTTTGCGCCCTTTAATTTCCAATTCATTAGCATAAGTCCTAGAAAGAACAATAATGAATAACTATGTCATTAGTGTCGTTACCGAACATGGCGTAGCATTCGTCTTATAAAGTTTTTCATCGCGCCTTAACCACGCGTTATTAATAACGTAATACAATATAATATATTAAATGCAATTTATAGCAAAAAAAAACCAATTCAAAATAAATTTGAAAAATAATGATTAAACCACTATTCGAGCCGGATCGTGGACCGGCTTTGTTGGTCGATGAGAACTGTTCAAACCCTATTTTCCACCTTGTCACTGTGGATCGAGAAGGACTATTTGAAATATTGAAATGGAATCGCAAACATGACAAAATAAAATTTAAACGTCATATTATATTGATATTGATTTTATACCGTATTTTATATACCTATTATTTTGTTTCGAGTGTGATAGTGTTGGGATAGGGTTACACATTTTTTATGGTTGTCTGTAAGTTTAGGACGCGTTGTGTTAAATTTTAACTTCAAAAGTCGTTATTTATTTTTTTGATAGTAACTATATGGTTGTATTATTTAGGTAAATTAATCGACTATACCGTCAGTCCAAACGTACGTTTGGCCAGCAATGTAAAATCCATAAAAAAAACTATGCTAATAATAAGCAAGTAAATTGCGTGAATTTTCATGACCAATCTAGAAATTCAAACATCACATACCTACTTCCCCAAAAAATAAAAAACGGGAAACTCGCTACTCTTTAAAGCCGGTTTCGAAAGTACCTAGGTATTAAGTTTATCACTGTAGAGCGTTTTGTTAAATTTTAATTCAATGCTTTATCATTGCATACGAAAAATGATTCTGAGTGTACACGTGCGGTTAGTTTATATTTGTAAGGATATTTCATTATCATACTCGTACATTAATAATTATAATGCTATTATTAATTTATTTCTAAGTAATAAAGTAGGTTGAACAAATGTTTACCGAAAACAGATTGCATAATACATATTAATATAGTATAACTAGCTGTTATTAACTAATAAGTCAATACCAACCATAGATCGGTAGCAAAAAGTTTCAAGTCCCAACGATTAGTATTTTTATAATTACATCTAAAGAATCAAAGCTATTTAAGTATCCAATTTCGTCGAAATTTAAACTTAAAATTCCCTTACAAATATTGTGTAAATTTGATATTTTTAGATTTTTCTAAAAACAACCTATGAGGAACCTTGTATTAAGTTTTAAAGCTATTTAACCCATCATAATATAATATATTGTTGTTAATAATAAAATTATAGAAAAAAAATTTAAATTTCCAGATACCAATGTAAAGTTTTTCATAAATTCTTCAACTAATATTTTTGAAAAATAACATACTAGCAAAAATTATTTGTGAATCAATCATTCTTCTTCTTTATTAGTTAAGCATAAATATTTAATAAAAAATTACCTTTAGGATCATCATTATTTGAACTTTAAATGCCAATCAAAAAAAAATTGTGGAATTGTATGTTCAATATTTTTCAAATACTGTTAGAAACTTAGAATATCTTATGAAAAACTTTGTATTACATTTTCAAACTTTTTTACTCACAAAAAAAAAATGTTATCATATATAAATCGAAAATAAACTAAAACTATAGTTGCAAATTTCAAATATCTTTTATATCACAAAAAGTGCTAAAATATTTTGACAGTTTTATCATGTCTATTAAATGCCAATATGAATTATTGGTGAAAATGTTTCTAAATGACTATCCATATTTTAATTACAATTATATATAAACAACTTCAATTTCGTCAACAACTTTATACCACCTTAAAATGCTAACTATATAGATCAAGTTTTCTACCAGAAACCTCCCTCGAAATTAGATTGGGTGTCAGATTTGATTCTTTACTGATATCGCTTATTTCATTCATCTCATTACTATTATTCATTATTGTTATGTATACTCGTAGGTATTATATTATCCCTATATTATATTATATAGGTTTAATTGTTGAGCTAAAAATTTAACTAAATACACAATATTGTGTTAAACACCATTGAAAATAAAACTATGTAGTATAATAATGATGGTATCCTGTTTGTATTGTTAGTTTTAAATAGTAAACCATACATGGTAATTTTATTGAAAAGTTGTATTAACTACATTATCTAAATGATTTATAATTATATAACTATATACCTATACTACATACGTGGTTATTTTTATTTTAACTGACTTTTAAGTTATAATTAAGTTCAAACATATATAGGTAGTTCATGGAGTACCTTTACCGCTCTACTACTGTTTTATTTATAAATGATATGTCATACGTACCCATGTATAATGTGTAACCTCTATGACTTGAGATGGTACTTATTTCTACTGTATGCATTCACGTTGAAATCTTGTAATTTGTATTTATTTTGACTGAACGTAAAACGGAGAAAAGTATTGGAGAATGCGTAATGAACCATCAAACAAATTCAAAGTTATATGTGATTTGACATGTAACATATAACATGCTTATTCCTAAGCTGAACCACCTCATATTTTATTTATTATATTTTCCATTAGCCATTTATTTTCTTTGTAAATCATCTCTTTCACAAATATATTTACATTTACTTTTGTATCATCCATGCTCTTTTTGTATACAGGTGTTCTCTGATGAAATTTAGTAAAAACGTCTGATCATAGACTACGCATTGATAAAATAAATAATTGTACAATAGGTATACTCGTATAAGCATAAAGTATATTATTATGATGAAAAAAAATATATAAAATTTTCAACACTAGGTATATATAAATATAATAAACCATATTATTACATACCATGTTATAAATCTATTGAATTCGCGAGTACCTAACGAATAGATATGTGTAACTGGTTTCCAGCGAGCGTTCTATTTCCGCTAAAAGTCATCACAATATTATAAGGTACGTAAATTAATTTTTACAAATCACTTCAAAACCAACAATGGATCAATACCAAATCACAAATCTACCCTCCGACACTGAAACAACATCAAACAAACTTCCGCAGCAATCATATGCCAAAACGCCCTGGGAAAAATCAAGCAAATTATTTTAGACACAACCAATGGAGATTGGAGGTCTTGAACAATATTATTTAACCCGTCGTTGGTGACGCTATGAGCATTTCGCTCACATAACTGTTATTTTGGGAACCATTGGCTTCAAATTATTTTGCTTCTATCGATATTTTTAGTATGCTCATACAAGTTACTTATGGAAATAAATACGTGGAAAATAACTAATCTATAATATATAAACTTTCCGTCTTATTACCATCAAATGTCGACGGTTACCAGTATTTGCTCCATACCAATATTTCTTCCATCATACTGATCGACCTAGTAATGCGATAATAGTTTTTAAAACTGGTTTAGATTCGTTGTAATGTCTACTTATAGATTAGTCAGTCCACTTTTCCCAATTTCACCCTTCCAAAAATAATTAAATGTAAGCGAAACGCTAACACGTCACTAATAATATGAAAATATTAACGTCACCAACGACGGGTTAAATCAAATCAGCAAAAATATTCCAATGACCACCTAGTCTTAGCCTAGTCCTAACTCCCAAAAATTAATAATTCATTCGGTATATTATTTTGTTATTATTAAAAAAAAAAGATACGATACATCAACTCGTGAAAAATAACCAGTTCATTGTTATTGTAAAATTAAGAATGTTACATAATCTCGATATACGTATCGTATATTGTGATAACTTATTCATGATTATTTCAAACTGTCAAATATTCGATCAACTATCGAAATGCAATATAAAAAAGTAAAATCCTTTAAGTCCTATTGGCTATATCCTTTCATAGAGCCGGTTAAATTGCCAACGGTCTCAAGCTCAACCACGCATTAAGTTTTCGATGAAAAAATATGTTCAAATTTCACGGTGCCATCGAAAAATTACTTACTTTGATGTTATTGAACTATGGTTCCGTCAACTATAAGAATTTTATGTCCGACGAAACAATTATATGCCAGCTTTGTAAAGATAAAGGTTACACCCCTACATTTCTTGGCCATGTGACTATGTCGGTTCAAAAATAAGAGCTACACACCCTATACAATCTTAAACTCTAACGCAATAAACTCAGGTTTTGAAACCAGTCGATATAATCCAAGTCGATAATAAACAAAACATATCAGAATATAATGGTTGTAAATTAAATATGTCTGTGTTACATTAAAATATTATAGATGTTTCAACCGATTAGAACAGTACGAGCATAGGTACTTGAAATAACAATCTTACAATCAGCCATAATATGAAACACCGCCCCATTACGAGGCATCACACCATACATCGTCAGTTGTTACCCACCGTATGTGCTGATCAGTGATCAGCACCACAATCTCGGTCCACCAACCGACAATAACGGTCCTAAAAAAAAAACCATTGAAACATTAATAAATTAAAATATGAACCTATAAAGAAACTTAAACTATATGCCGCGTATACGATCTCCAATATTGAACAATATATTTTACGGATGTGAAAGAGGAACATGAAAAAAAAAAATATTCCAATTAACTATATTCACGATGGATTGAAATTATTTATTGAACACTGATTAAAGAGCTCAAAGCCGAGAGATGAACAAGTAACTTTCAATATAAGCGTTATAATTGTGCTCAAAATAATCGATTTACTAATACCTAAATTAGAGAGTGGTAAAAACAGACTAACCAGAAGACACGAGACAGTTTTCAATGAATTTTCTGGTAACGAACTGACTATCTATAAATAATTATGAACGCAAAAATCTTTTTAATAATATTTATAATTGAAAACAAGTTAGATATAATCACGAATTAATAATTCCAATAAGTTTGTAATACATAATATTATAACGGTATATTTATATTTATTTTAAAGACATTTTTAATTTTAATGCAATGGTACCTACATTCAATTAATTAAATTACTGGAAAAATATTTTTTTTAGTACTCCACAATTAAAAAAACGACATTAACATTTAGGTGACCTGGACTTCGTTTAATATTGTCGTTTGGATATGATAATTGTAGTTTATATTACCCATTAAACGAAGAGGCCTATTAACTTTTAGGTCAATTAATTGTTCCCAAAAAATACAAAACCTTGTGAAGTCAACTTTTTTAGTTGAGAATATAAAAATTCTGCATATTTTCTATCTTAATAATTGTTAAGATTTAAATTATATATACCTAACCTACTTATTACTTATATATTATACCAAATTTCAAAATTTAAAATTTAACAAAACTATGATACATTTTATTGCATGGTCAATATTATGGTCATGAAAAATGCTAAAGTAATTCAATTAAAATTATTTTAGAAAAATTATTAGGTAGTGCCATTTATAAAATGACAGTCTTTATCATAAGTTACATATTAATTAAAAGTCTTATATTTTTATTATTGTTTTTTTTTTTCATGAATTTTTTTCATTATTTTGATTAAAACTTAATGCAATTTTAAATTTAAAAAAACACCGTTATCATTATACGAAAATAAAAAATGTAGACTTGTGTGCGCTTTTAATAATATTAACGTTCATGAAAAAAATACAACGGTTAAACGTGTTTTTTTTAGTAATTTAAATTATGTATTTATTTATTTCTCACCATGGGCTTTATTTACTGACACTAAATAAATTTAGTTTCCTAGAGGGACATTATAATGTGTTGTTAAACTATTCAAGTGATTTAACGTGTCTGACCCACAGTATTTTTTGTCTCACGGCGAAGACGACTTGTTCGTAAAAACTGCCACGCTATGGAACAGCTAATGTCCGCCGTCATTCTGGTTTTCTTTATTCGTTAACGAAAAATAAAAATATATAAGCCGTAGCAGAAATAATGTTAATATTTGAACGGTGTGAATTTCAGACGAAAACGCCGCGGCGATCGATTGTGACGGAACTTTTTCCTGCATACGAAATTTTTCAATTTAAACAATAATAATATTTATGATTTCCGTGACTTCAGATTTCATCCGAATGTTTGAAGCGCGCATAAAAATGAGATAATTTATAATTTTCATTAGTCCGAACTTTTCGACCTGCCAGTCGGGTGATTAATATATTCGGCTCATCGGTTCATTAACGCTCCGGGACTCGGAAACAGTCGGTACCAATAAAACGTCAACTCCCTCCCCACCCCCCAAACCGAGTGCAACTACTGTTCGCCCCTCCGTTTCCGTTTGATTTATACGCCGCGTGTGCGAGGTGGAAAAAAATGAGCCGGGACGATAGGACGAGCAAAAGATGATTATGAACGGATTAGGATGGCGCGGCGGCGGCGGCGGCGGTGCGAGTGTCGTCTTGTGTCAGATAATCAAATCTGCCCGTGGGATAGGAATTCGTGTCGGAAACAAAGTTATTTGAATAAAACCCACCGCACAAAAGGTGAAAATATTCATGAAAGACTACGGCGGCGGGATAGGGAAAACTTTTTTTTTCTCTTTTCCACATATACGCGCGCGTATAACAACGGCGACGCTTCTACTCGTTATTCCTGACACAAAGCTTCCGTGTGCCACTTAGTTAGAAATTTCCACTACACGGAAATCCTGTCTTCGCGTCGTGAAATAAAATACGTTTTTAATAATCCCCTCCGAACAAATGTACCCGTGCCGCCGACGCGGCGACGGATCACTTGACATCATTTTAAATCAAAACCTGTGTATGTATATATAGCTACCTATACTCTATATAACACATTATGTACATGAGCGAGCTGAGTCGTTTCTCTTTCTTTTTTTTTCAAACCTTTTTTTATTGTCCGCCTCCTAAAATATGAATAAAACGTGGATTTATTGTTCTCGTAAATATATTATCGAGCCCCGTATCTTGCTGACAAATGAAATGTTTGGGTCTATTGAAAAACTACGTCGGTGTATTGACAATACCAAATACTATACGGCGTCGCGTAGTACGACGAGTGGTTGTGAAAATAATAAAAGCGCTTAAAATTATCTCGTTAGTCGTTGGTATGAGTTTCTCTGTCTACTTTTCTAGGAATATAAAAAAATAAATACAAATTTAACCGTCCATGACAATTTAGCTAACATCTCCGCACGGCGTTGGTTAAGTGTTTTTTCGGTCCCTTGTGTTGTTTACCACTAATAAGCACTGGATAAAAGCGGTATATAATGGAGCAATCGTTTAAACAAATAGCTCGCTTGAATACATTCAAAACACTCTAACCTTTTAAATATTTGATTTTTAAGTTTGATTTTTTTTTGTTGTCCAATTAATAATTAAGTTCTATTATTAGTTACGTTGAACGTTTATTGTATTACATTATTCAAGCTTTGGTCCTCGGACCAGTGGTTTGTGATATAATTAAATTCATTATAATAGTTTGACTAGTTTTTTTAATTCAAAGTTGAAAATACGATTTTAAACTGTTCAACTATAAAAGTCCGTTTGCTTTGTATTTCATTATTTCGAATCATATATATTATACTACATTACTACCTAGTACCTACTATTAAATATACTTACTAGAATCAACACAAAGTAAAGTTGGCACTAAATATAAATAAGAAGTCAACTAAATAGATATTTGTATGCATTTATCCTGCTAGTTAAATTAAACAATCTCGAATAAATTATTATACCTAACTTAAATTAAATTCAAAGAAATTATTTGTTTTCTTATATTCTTATATAGGTAGTTAATTATTCATTAAATGTATTATGATTGCCTCTATTGGTAAAATAAAAATATTTCAAGTAAGGAAAATAGACCAAACGTTAAAAAAATTTTTTTTGGTTACATAAAATATTGTAATTATTATTATTATTATTTATATGAGAATACTAGATTACCTATATTAGATTTATTCTATAATTTATTAAACATTGATTCAGGATAAGTACATATAATTTATGGCAAAATGGAAATAATTGATTCAGTACTTATTCAATGTGTTTATAAGTGAGACTGTTTTTACGGTTTCATAAAAAATATCATATATGTATTTATCAAATTTGAATTCAAACTTATTAGATAAAGTTACATGTCAGTTTATTTAAAAGCACTTCGAGAAGAAAAATAAGAATATCTCTACATATATTGTACTATGGTGTATCATTTTTATCATTTTTTTTTTTGTATGTGTAATGTGTATATTGGATTTATTAAATTCAAAGTTTTATATTTTTTCTTTGCAAAGAAATTATTAAGGATCCGGTTACCAGGAATATGTTTCCTTTCACAGTACTACTAAGTTTGCCAAAGCACGCATTGCAATTTTATTGTAATAGCAGTCAGGTAGGCAGATAGCTGGTAGGTACTAGTTCTTAAGCAGTTAAGCGTATACAGCAATACTATAAATCAATATTGATTCTAACTTATTCGACCATAATATTGTGGTGATGACTTTTTATAAAATATTTTTTTTTTTTTAATAATATAATCTTTGATTATCAAACAATCTAAATGTTTTAGTTTTGATGTGTATATTGTTAACAACTATAAAACTGTTCATTTAATTGTACTTATATTTTGAAGCGATCTGATTTTATCCATAAAAGTTAATTAATTTGAGTTGAACCGCAACATGTAGTTTTTTATATAAAATCGTAACTGTCTCAGTAAGTTTGCAAAAACTTTGATGTTTGAATTAACAATACTTGTTATGTAATTATAATTTTGTAGTACTTTAGTTTATTGAGTTCAGAAGATGTCAGCGCACTTTTTGTTTTCTCTTTTTGACCCACGAACAACACAGCAAATATTACCTTCACAATAATGATTATAATCAGAATAATCTTTAAAACTAGAGTGAAGTGACCTCTAATAAAATTGAGACGTCCTAGATAATAATCTTACCCTTGAATATTATAAATAATCATAAAAATCTAAATTTTAAAACCAAACATGGTATTGTTGCAACGACAGACATGACTGTTAAAAAAAGTCAAAACTGTAAGAATCCCGAGTATTCATATTTTTCAATAGGAAATTTCCTATAGGATTTATCTATGGAGTATTGGAGTTTGATTTCAAGAAATAAGAATGATATTTTATACTGCCTTAGTAGCAAAACTTGATAAAGGCAGATGTCAATCTGTGTTGACTAACTTTGTAAACATCATAATATATTTTATTGATAAAACACACTTTATTACATAAAATATACAAATAGATAACACAATAAAGGTATATTCAAAAATCAAAAAAAGAAAAGTTACCCGAGAAAAATCGTAAATATACCAATACAACCAATTTTTGCTAAATAAATAAACATTTAAGTTAAACACCATAAAGTCTCTTGGAATTATGAATTCAAAGTACCTATATAGATAATAAATATGACACTTCACTCCTGAAGTAAAGAAATATTTTAAGAAAACGATAAATTAAACAGTTCATAACACAATATATTATTATTGCTTTAGATGTGTATGAAAAAAAATTAATGCACCAGTATACATTATAACTTCTGATCAATAATTTATTATGCTTGTAATTCATACGATTCTTAGTTTAAAACTTTTTAAACAAATAAACAAATAAATAAATATAAGTACCCACTTGAGTACGCTATTTAAGTAAGACAATAATTGTAAATACATCAATACGTTTTATCATGTTATACCTTATTGAATACATTTAAAATCTTTAACATCCTTAGTGAAGCATGTTAATATGCATATTCGTTATTGTATTTTTTGTACGTTACTAAAGTAAAATCATCGGTGGTGAGAAAAATATGTTTACAAATAAATTATCACAAGAAGTTTTTAAATTGTTTCAATGTCTTCTCAAATCATTCTTTTTTATACATTTGAGGTTTTTGTGGCTACAGAATTGACGTGTTGTACGAAGTTATAATATGTTATTTTTACCAGTACTTTAAAGAAACACCTAAGGGCCGAATTTTTAAAACGTCATAGAGTTATATAAAATATTGTGTGGAGACTGGAGAGACCAAAATAATAAAATATCGGACATTGAATATTTCCGAAGGCCGATATAAAATTATAAAATATTGATTGAAATCTTTGTAGTGGAATTTTTGTTTTACGATTTTTTTCTTCTCAGGTGTTTTAAAAATATAGTCGTATATTTTAACAGCTCTAAAGTTTAATGAAAAATTAGTGAGTTGGGGCCTGAGTATTAAGATAACAGTTAACTATTAAGTGAATAATATTTGGAAAATGTACTTGATGACTGTAACACCTATGTAAAAATTTTATTTTGAAAATACAACAATAAAAAAAATTACATTGCGATTGCAAGCGGCTTCTAACTTCAAACTCATCTTGATTAACATTAGGTTTCCGTAATTGACATTGTTGCCTTCGATTGATACCTCATGCTAAGATAGTTTTTTGTTTAACTGAACTCGTTGATATTAACTATTAAGTACATTGGAAATATTAACTAAACATTTCTAACAACAATATTTATTTCTAACATATTCGGTGGTTTGTACGAGCATTTCAGAATATATTAGTGTCTTTTAACGTAATTATAATAGTTATGGTATAATTTTTTTATAGTTTTAAAAGTTTTAAAATTGTCGGTGTAACGTAATTGAATATTGACTAAGTAGACAACTAATTATAAACGTTTAAAGTTTAGACAGTAACACGATGTATATAATGTATACATACAGCCGGTAGAGATAAATAACTTCTGCATCATATCATCCAACCTGTCCAAACTTTAAACGTTCACAATTAGTTATAACTATATATACAGTATATGGTAAACGTTCAATTATAATTCATATGTTTTTGTATGTTTTTTATAAATTTTATAAATTTCTCATCTAAAACAAAATATTTAAATATATTATAGTACACTACATTGGTTATAATATAGGTACATATATAAACATGCATGTGATGACTATAGTACTGCAACTATAGTGTATTACGATGGTTCTAAAAAAAGTTTTCGATGGTATTCTGTTTGTTCTTGTAGTCAATTCCTTAGGCATTCGATGTTTATAGCCTTAATACTGAATAGTATACATAAATTATATTGTGAATGCTGTTTCAGATATTAAAATATAAGTATGTAATGTATAGAGTGATTCACTATGTTGAGTAGTGAGTACTTATAGTGATGAATGATGGTGTTTTTTTATTCCATCCACCGTGCAGCAAGTAGGCTCAATGAATCACATTATATAATATACATTACCTATATAGGTTCATTAAAATATTGAGTTACAAAAATAACGAGGATAACACAAGATTATTATTCATCCCTATACTATTTTTATACTGTACAATTTGAATGATCTTTTACGTATATTGTATGTGCTTATAAAAATTCAAAATTAATTTGAATTGCTTACATTTAAAGCACACAATAGTATTATCATGTAAAGATCCACTTAACAATTGTTAAAACGTATTTTAAGTTTAAAAAAATTCATAAATATTTATTTCATTATAAGTTATAAGATGACTTAATAGCAGCACTTCTAATAACTATTATCTTTATACTATTATTAGTCTTTAAGGTTTAGAAGTTACTTAATTTTTTCTACAAATCGTCATAAACCGATAATGTAAAATATAACTATTGGGATTTTTTAAGATAGGTACAAATAGGTACAGATAGGTGTGACGCAAAACTACCGTAAAATCTATATAAATGTTCAGTAAAATATTGTTGAATATTAGCATACGAAATCATTCGTGAGTCGTGACTTAACTGTAGATGTAAAATGTTGTGAAAGAAGTACCTAAGTAATAACTAATAATCATTATTTTGTTACTTTAATTATTATTATAATTATTATAAGGCTGTGTAACCTACCTATAATTTAGCAATGAGTAATTAATCGTTAAAACTTGACATGTACCTATATATGCGAATAAAACTAAAATACTAAAATTAAGAATTAATACATAAGCATCGACAAATTGTAGAAGTAGGCAAATTAAAAATAAAATATTTCTGATTGCCAAGTTACATTTGAAATAGGTACAAAAAATACTTCAACAGTCAATACATTTTTATAAGAGAGTTCAAAATACATCCTATTTGTGTTACTTGTACCTATATAATTTATTAGCGTTTATACTCTTAGATTCTGAACAAAATGATGAATGTATTGAATTTCCAATAATGTGTGTTTCTTCTTTTCTTAATAATCGGCAAATCTAAAAAAAAAAAAAATAGGAAAATCAGAATATTTACGAAACACGAGTTTATTAGAAAATAGATTTTCTTGTAATTCAAAAATAAACAACCGAAGATACTTATTGGCATTCATAATAAATATTTATATTATCATTTTTTAAAAACGGTAATAATAATTTTTAAAATATTTTATTTTAAGTTGTATAATGTATATATAGACATTCAACATTTTTTAATATTTTTAGTTTTATGTATTTTTTCAATACATAATGATAAATATATTTGAACACGGTGTAAAATATTGAAAATGTAATACAAGATTCCTCGAAATTTTTTATTGCTGAGATTAAAAAATCAAGTTGATCATAAGTCCTGATTTATTTTTGAACGAGCGTTTGAAATCCAAATTACTACGACATTGGATTTTCAAACATATACCTTTATAACGTTTTATCATCGGACTATTTTTGTTATTTTAATATTATTTAAAAATAGTTATCGTAGCGACTTGAATCATTCTACTTTTACGTAAATTATCATTTAAATAAAATTACTCAATGAAATTAAAAATGTATTTTAGTATTTTCTATATAATTAAGTGTATAAATACATAATTTTTAGGTGCGACTTGAATCCCTTAAATTCAAAGGCCTAAAATTAAGCCTATGTAGTTTATACTGTAATTACACTATGTTATAATTTATAATACAATATTATGATATTATTAGTATCACAATCGCCACTATTTCGTTTTATCATCATCGTGTGCACATGATAGAAATGCATCATTAAATATAACGCCGTAAGCAGACTTACACATTACAAACAAAAATGCATTAAAAAAAATGGTTTTAGAGTAAAACACTTATTATACAGTGTATTGGGAATAATGATTTTCTAACAACTTCGGTGTTTTATATTATATTATTCTAAATAATACAGTTTATTATATAAGGCACAGATATCTTTTTTTAATTTCTTAGATAACCTTAACTTTTTTAATGACTAATAATTACAAATTGCTGATGTCTTTGTCTCCTAAATATTGATCACTATACATTTTACGATAAGTGGTTTTACTCTAAACCACTTTTTAATGCCGTTTTGTTTGTTTTGCGTGGACGTGTTTTCACCGCTGAAAATGTCCTTTTCACAAGTGATGGTGTGATTGGAAACCTTATCTATTGTCTACATCTTCAATCTTGTGTATAAATTACTATTATACTATAGGGACCATACTCTATTATAGATTATAGTTGTAGTATCAGTTCAAATTCGTTTGCCAGTTACCTAATGCTATTTACTGCTATATTATGTTATTTGTATGTATTATAATATTATGTGCGGTAGCGTGTAATATTATAATATTAACAACAATCAACAATATTATATTCTTAACTACATAGGGGCATAGGGCCATATTCATAGTCGGTACATAAGAGTAAGTACTTACCTATCGCTTAAATTAATTTTAATAATTTGAAAAGTACAAAATGTGTGATAATAACTAAAAGCACTGCTTAAGGTAGGTCTCGACCAACCTTAATTTAATCAATACTTTTCCTTTTCTTAAGTCAAAGTCTCGTTTATAAATCTCATTTGAGTCATAACTCATAAGTAGAGCTCAAGCAATACAATTATTCTTAAGCATCGACTATGTTCTGATACACTTATTATTTAATTCATAACTATATTACATTTTTTAATCTGATACCTTTGTAAATTGTATGTAAGTAAATTGATATATTAAATTATTTAAAATAATATATTATACACACCTAGGTAGGTATACCGATACACCTATTTCAATAATTATAATAGCTGACAAAATTATGATTTTGTTAATTACATTGAAACGATAAATTAACAAATTAAATTGTATATTATATAAGTTTGTTAGCTAAAATGTTAAAATGCACATTCATTTGGTAATGGATAGTCATAAATTTACGTGGATATCGAATAAACTTTTTTTTGCGAACATAAATGTGTTCGTACTTGTGATTGAATTTCCGTGAGCTTAATAATACGTCGGTAAACGTGGTTTTATTTATTTTTATTTTTAGGTCGTAAATTTGCCATTTTGTAAATAACACATATATAGAATTTGTTTCCCTGGTTGATATAAATCTATGTTGCTTTTATACCCACTTACAGAGCGAGCGTACAATCACGGATTGAAAAAAAATCTGATAACCTCAAAATGCATTATTCGTATTACGTGCAAAAGTCCAGTTGCAGTATAACTACCATTGCAGTGGTAATGATTACACTAAAGTGTATTGCGAATAGTAAAAACTACATTTCATAATATATATAAAACAATGGTATTTTCATTTCTATATAAAAAATAAATAAAAATACGTATAAATAATCCTGACAAAAAAAAAAAAAACAGTAGGTAGGTATCACACAGTTTTTTTTCCACCGGGTCCCAAGTTGAACGAAGACGAGTTGTAGTTGTACCTTGCCCGCCAAACGAAGGTATTATTCGGTCCGCGAGCAATATTTTCTTTTTTACAGCCATGAAAAGTGGGAATAGTGCGATTTTTCACGTATACGTGGTGAGAGTACGAAAAACTGGCCAAACTCACTGAACACTTGTATGTCCACGAAATAGGAGAGAAGTTTCAACTGTCGGGAAAACAAAGTATGACCTAGTTGTTTACTCTTATCCGGAGTAACGTGAGTGAAATAATTATTTGATCTCAGCTCTCTTTTCCGATGTGTTTCAATGTGTTTTTTCATCACTTCAGCATCAGGAAATAATAATAATAAAACATACGCACGCTCATTGTCTCGTGTGTAACGTGGTTTGTATTTTATATAAGAACTATAATAGGCATTGACCCGTAGAAACGTATATATTTATATGTCATTATATCACGGCCGTAGAACATTAACGAAAATGACGGTCACCAATTTAGCAAATGGATGAATTTTTTTCCGTATACTGTCCACCACGACGAGGGGTGTAAAACACTTACGAAAATTGTAAAGCATTCATCTAACACCGCGGTATATATCTATGATAACAGAATATGATTACAACCGCATATTTTGAGTCATTTGATTACGAGATTTTGCACGCATATCCAAAACGATTACAGTCTTTAATCTCAGATCTCGGGTTTTAATAATATACTATAGTGCACAAATTTAATTGATAATATTATATCCAGTTAAATTAAATGTTGTGATTTTACAGTTTCTCTAGAAAATAAAAATATTTGGGGTTTTCGATTGCATTTAAAATTGATTATAAAGCTGTCGTGTAAGACTTTCTTAAATAAATATATTATTAATTTAACATTATCTATTTGGTATTTTAATAAGCTATGCATATGAAATTTGAATATTGTAAACAAAAACTGTAAATATTTTAATGTAGGTAACTTAAATTATTTTACAAAGTTCAAAAATAATATTAATATACCTACATTTATGTACAATTTTATTTAATCAGTAATGTGAATTCACTTGCTGGTGATCCGGGGCACCTAGTTAATAATATTAACTTTTTCATTCCAAAAATAATGATATGTGCCGTATTATACTCTTGCAGGTTTTGGACTTTGCCCCCCCCCCATAAGTTATCGTTTCTGCGGGCACCCTTGTATAAATTACTAAATTAATATTGTTTTTATTAAGGTGTTTAGGAAAAAAAATGTAATTCATTTTAGCAACACAATATTGCTGATATATCTAAAACGCAATATACATATGATGTATCATAAATGAAAAAAACGAATAAAACTTGAGGATGAGTAGTTTTTGCCAATAAAAATAAAGCAGTACGCCAGAAAGTCGCAGATTTATAATGATTAAACGTCCATAACACACCACACCATTGGTGGATGAGACAAAAGAGGTTAGTGAGATGCGAAGGAAATACAGTAAAACGTTGAAGTGGTGAGACGTTACAAAGTTACCAGACACGATTTCAAGTAGAATATTTTATCGCATTTAAATATTTTTTTATGTCATTAAAGCAATATTTAAATGTACCCTTATTTTATTTGGTACGTGTACAACAACAATTTATTTTTACTGACCTTTTTGTTATAGACTGTTCAGTTATTATGTTTACACATTATATATTATAATTTATATTTATAACAACTTATATAGTTAAATAATATTATTATTATATGTGCTCAATCAAGACTTCCATTATCGAATCAGCATCATTATTATATTATTACTTAAATAGTCTTCAATTAGATGACTATAATATAATATTAAAGGGAAAAACCTTTCGTCCACTAATTTGCGAGGCTTTCGCGATACGATCGAGTTTTTGCTCGTCAATCCCGTTGACAATTTATTATTATTATACAGACGTTATATAATGGCTCTTTTTACGTCCGTAATAACTACTTGCTAATGTTCGTAGGTATTTTGCCGGTCTTAACGAGGGTTCCGTACCGAAATCAGATTTCATCGACTCCAAGGCGACGGCGGCGCGTTCATCAAGGTGAACGGATTAGAGCGAACGACGCGACGACGACGGCGAGAAATGCAAATAAAAATAATCATATTGTAGACGCTTTTGCGTGCATTAGGCTCGTTAGAAAATTACTTAAACAACCCGACAACGAAGCAGAGTCAAATTAAAAGAACTGATATTAACATAACGTTAACGTTGGATACCGTATTTAATTCAGGTTAAGACCTGGAAACGCAATGAGCTCTAACGTGTTATTAGTATTTTACTGGTGTAACTAACGCAGATAACCCGGACCCACCCCTCTGCGGTGGGCTGTGTATTTATAAACAATATTCACAAAGCTCGTAAAGGGAGGGCAAGTTTTGTGGGTAACCCTTTCCTCACACATAATATTATAATGATCAAATAGTTAATGACTTTAAATTTTTTTTTGTTTTTTATAAAACAAATATATTATTATTAAGTTTTTGTTTTACAGTAATTGGTAGTCTAATAAATTAAAATAGTATGTGTTGAAATCAAAAATCAGCTAGTCGTGTATGAATCCATTTTTAAAATTGAGAACCTACTTTGAGATTAACGAATAATCGAAACATACTGATTCATCTTAGTATCTACCATAGACCTGTGCTACCTATATTTGGATATACACTGTTCCTAAAAACGGTTGTTCGTCGCCTATACTAAAATGACAAATTGATCGGTCATGACTTAACCCAGTGGTTTTCTACATTTTTGAAAAATTCTATCGTTGACCAAATATTGTCATGACACACCAGTGTCATCGTCGAATAACATTAGATCTAATGCAATTATGTGTATACTATAATAATGTTACACAATTAATTACTGTTTTTGAAAATAATTAAATAGTTTTGCGTTGATCAAAGTTGGTATTTATAAGATCTTTCGAAAAAATATTGTTAGTAATTTTTGCTTTAAGAACTGGATTTGTTGGACGTTTATAAAAGTTGTTGGAAGTTTAAACGCTAATATTCCGATTAAAATGAATAAACGATTCCAGGTACAAAATTACTTAAAAAAAATCCCTTGAACTTGGCTATAATTTTCTAACAAGCTTTCAACATTGTTTAACTAAGCTAAACTCATAATATTGTTGGGTGAGTATGGGTCTTATGCATTGGACATTAAACTGTAGGTAGTATTCACCACGTGCTTTGCACAACAAATTTTAAAGCTTTTTGAACCTCTATTATCAAACTCCAACAATGTCCATCAAGTCCTTTAGTAAGATTTGTTGGAACATTTATGGAAAGTTGTGCGAACTCCTTGTAGTGCTTCACGTACCATGATCTAAAATGGGTTGAACTGTCATCTAAATTAATTATTGTACTTAATAATAATTGACTATTGTGTACCATTACGTTAAGATAAAACATTATTTTAATAATTTGATCACCACAAATTGTATAATTTTTTTAAAACATAAATTTCATTTAAAGTGTATTAATTTGTGAACCTCTTTTTAACCAAAAATTAATTTCCTTTTGAACATCATAATATCATTAAATCGTTCAAAACTTTGTATTATACCTACTACAATAATGAGATAACCCATTACACTTTAATTCTAATTACTTTTTTGCATCAACCTTGTACCTACTATAATAATAATATTACCTCGTAGACAATTATAACTTTTAACTGTAATCAGAATGAATCATTTTCTGTGATATGTTTGTACCATAACAATTTTACTATAGAAAAAAAATAAAAATTGTTTTATTCCACACGGCACACATGACTGTGTACATAAAATCTGATATTTACGTATTATGTTGAAATATTATATACATATTATATAAAGCACTTGATCAATTTTCATTAAAAGACAATTGTATTTTATATTTATTTTTTTTAAATTATTTTTCAATCAGCGAGATTTGAACAATAAACTAACCAAAAAAATATTTAATATTATAATATAATATATATTTATTAATATATTATGTACCTATATGAATATTTTGCATCGAATTCAATATATGATACGCAGCCATAGAAATAGGTGAATAACGATAGTAAAACTGTTTAGGGGCTCGTTGAAGATATGGTGACCAGTGATTGAAATACTACCGTACGGGAAAAAAAGAAAGGAAAAAACAATAAGGAAATTTGGAAACGCGAGCGCGTATTGTAACTTTGCAGCTGAAAAACGAATAGACTGGCAGCAGCGGCCACGCTCATCCCCTACGCCATATTATTATTATTATTATTATTACAGGGTTTTCCGGTTTTTTTGGCGGCCTGCACATGCTTCTCTGGGGTTCAGCTATGCTGGAGTGCGTAATAATTAAACGCTTGGTGTGGCGCGCCTCGTTGAATATCAATCGACCTGCAGCCGATCGTAAATAAACCGAAAACCTCAAGAATTTTTTCGGCAGCGATGGGCGGGGACGCTTTTATTTCGCGTTCTACCCGCGGCCCCATATACCCCCCTAAGTACAACGCACCACTTGTATAACCCGCTCTCTCGTACAGTGCACCGCCTTAACCTCCCTCATCCACCACCGGAACCACTGCGAGCTTAACAATCACTCCCCTCATACCTACCTCACACGACACACACACACACACACACACACAAGCGGGTGTGCTACGTACGATATATAGTTTTTCGGCAAACAGTTATATATACACACGCGCACCTCTCACGCCTTTGAAGTAAATTACAGCCGTTATAAACTTGCCAGCGCAACAAACGATCTCGTCGATCGTCCCGCAGCGAGTTATTATCATTGCTTCCGAGAGAAACTCCCCCCCATCCCCCTTCGCCCACTGAACACACATCCAATCGAATAGTCAGCGGAGTATGCGAAAGGTCGTAAGTCCTGTTGCGTTATACCGCGGATGCTGGTCTGAAACGATATTTGCAGGTTTTATATACGTCACGTCTGGTTTAGACGGACGGATATTTTAATTATGGCTAGGTTCCTATTATAGTACAGTCGTACTTATATATAATTAGGAACTGCAGGGGTAGCACGTGTTCCCAATAAAAATAATAAAATCATTTATATTATGTACAGGGCACTTGCACGTGTACTTACCTATGTATAGATGATAATGTAGTGATATCGGTTAGATGTAACCCTCGTAAAAGTGCAAAGAAAAAAATTATTATTATTATTATTATATCATAAAATATGTACGTGCGGCAAGGGATTCTATTTCGACGAGACCGAAAATGGTTTAAATCACACGTAGAAAGCTGGTTAGATTTATTAAAACTTAACAACGGTATCTGGTATTGTAATAACATGCAAATTATTTGAACTAAATCAAAGTACATATATTATATAAATTACACTTCCTCCAAAGATCATACATATTATAGTTTATATACTTAAACTAATGAATTTATTAAAATAAAAAGGTTTAATAATATAAATAGGTACTATTACAGACTATTATATATTACTATAGTACATATCTCTGTATATATAACTTATATAAGTATCAAAATAAAATTTAACAATTTTAAAATTATTTTGTTTTTCATAGTTCGATCACATTTTTTTTTAACCAATAATTGATATTAATAAATTCCAGGATACTTAATTAGGTAGATTCACCATTTACTAAGTCATATTTTCTTTCAGAAAATAATAAGTAAATAAAAAAATTCAAATGAAAACAAAACTAAAAATCATGTTTAAAATGAATAAGAAAAATGTTCTGTGTAAATAATTGTTTACTCATTACAGATATTTAGGTCACCGAACAATTATTATATTCTGAGTCAGCAATGACAGCAATCAGTAAATAAAAGTAAAATATTATTTAAAACTTATTTTTAAAATTAGCAATGGAAATATTTTATGATGTACTAAATGCAATAAAGTATTTAAGCATAATTTAAAAGTTAAAATATATAATTTATGTAATATCTATAGAAATTTAAAAAAAATTTAATTTGGTGATAAAATAAGACAATACCCGCATAAAAAAATTATTTACATTAGTTATAAATAGAATATCTGAAAATATGTTGTTAATATTCCCAATATTAGTATAGACTATTTTATAATTATATTAAAAACGTTTATTGTTGTATATTTTTTTCGTTAAACTTAAGCAATTATCTTTTTTTTCGTGAAAATCAGAACACAATTTTTAAAATTAAGAGATTCCATGTTATCAGTTTCTTACATATACAAGTATGCATGTATAGTAGATTTTTATTTAGTTTTACAACTAAACCGAGAAGTTTTATGGACAATTTTATGAAACATAAATTTTAACAGGATAAAATGTTTCCATTTGGCGTATATACAAATGAATACAAGAAACTTATAGCGTTTGTGTAGAATTCTAAAGAAACAAAATACATATGACTATAAATGTATTTTATATAATAAAATATATTGATTATGTGCCTATTAAAAAAATGTCATATCTTACCTAGTACTATAGATATATAATTAAAATCAAAGATAAATTTAAAATTGTATTTAACCAAATAAAATATAATCTATTTTAATCAAACCTATTTATGATGTATAGGTTATGTTAAGTTCAGTTAGGTCATTAGAAGACTTCGATAGTGCTCCAAGATAAATTAAAAAAACCCTGTGTACAATTTTTTTGCTAATTTAATAACTGTAAAAAAAAAAAATACTTATTATTTTTTAAGAAACGTATATTTTATCATTTTCTTCGAACACGCTATGAACTCACTGTTCATACTTTTCAAGTACAGAAAAATTAAATAGTTAAATTATATTCAATATAGGTACAAAACTGTTTTCAAAAAAATGTTTAAGACTTCGTTCACTTAGGGTCATGAATTAGCTTAGATAGGTATTAGCAGCAGATATTTAGCACGGTAGATAAATTAAGTGTTCCAAAATAATAGACGATTATAATATCGGTCGTTGAATTTTCAATGACTTAAATTTCAAGTTTAGTTATCGAACGATTATTTCGATTGTCTATGAAACTTTTGAATGCAAATTAATTTGAACGCTCTCGCGTAACTACGCCCACAGTCTTCTGCTTTTCCCTGTACCATTTCATTAACTAAACTATACCAAATACATTGACTATTTACGTCATAATAAGTCCTTAGAGTTTTCTAATTATAGTTTAACACTATCATATAATATTATAATGTAATTTTATGTTAATATTTAATAAAATTAATATAAGTGTGACTTCCTATTATATTGCTTCATTTAGTGATATTCGACAATAGGTAATAAAAGTTTCAAAATGTACATTATGTTATACTTAAACTACTAGATCATCAAATGTCAAATAACAAAAAATTATAAATACAAGTTTAAAATAAAAATAATATCAATTTCACAAAAAAACATTTTTGACTGAATTAAATGGATAATAATATTTAAATATTATATTTGCGTAATATTTGAAGATCATAAAGCAGTTTACTATTATTGTAACTTAGTATAATATAATTTGAAAATGAACTTTTGAAATATCGTCTAAAATATATTAATTAAGAAGTCAGTTTAAATTTGAGTGAAGCATTGTATTTTATTCAAACGTTGTGAAACAGTATAATTTGAATGTATGGATTGAAAAGCAAAAAGTTAGGCAAAATCCAATAACTCGTTCTGCTTTAAAACTCCAAATACCTTAGAGTCGTGACATAATTTGACATTTGACACGTTTTAATACTTCACCCAAAAGTTTGAGAGAACTAAATAGAAGCTAAAATAGAATTTCTTCATCATCGTTATCGTATAAAATAATACACGTCTTGACTCAAGCAATACTTTGGTGATGTGAAATATATTATGATCCAAAATATACGTTTTAAGACTTATAGTCGTTTAATATAAATATTAAAACTAAATCTAAGATCAAACTGTATTAAATATATAATAAAAATTGTTTACTTTATTAATTAAATGATTAAATTAAATAATTCTCTTTGAATTGACTATTAATACTTTATAGTAATCATACAAAAACTACTTTGCTAATCTGCTTATTTAATACAGTTATATCAAATACCATTACAAGTTATGGAGCTAACATATTGTGTCATCACATGAATTAATAAGTTCCGGGTTGCTATTAAAATAAACACACATCAAATTAATGATGTTTAGTTATAATTAGTTGTTATAAAATCAATTATTTAAATTGTTTAAATTATATAAGAAAAATAATGTCATCAGCGTAACCAGTATTTTTTCGGATTAACATCCAAGTTAAACAATCCATTTATATAAATAATAAATATTATTATAGAACTAAGAACCATTTTTGAGGAACACTATGCATAGTTTTTAATTAATTTCTATTATTATTTATCCCAACTAATATTTTTATTATGTTTCATATTTTATTCGATGAATATTATTTTATCAGATTATAAATGATACCTAATAAATAATAATATAATAATATACCTATGTCTAGGCTCTAAATCATACATGAGACAGTTTTTCTTAGAATCATACCATGATTAACACAAGACCTACCACTGAACCTAAAAGTCTGAAACCCAAATTGATTTTTTGAAATTAAATCTTTTTTATTCAAGAATTGTAATATTCTACCATTCAAGTATTTCTTGAATATTTTAAATATCCGGAAATCATAAAGATTCGGAAATTGGTTGATAATTCGAATATTTATAGAAGCATCACCAATTGATTTTTACAACGAAATATTATACGTTTTTTACAACCAAAGGCCAAAGGGAAATACTCCATGTGAGATTTGTTAAAAATATGTGGTAACTAACTTATACTAAATCGTCTTTATAAATAGCCGTATACATTTCGATAATACATGTTCAACAAATTTAGTTTTTCTTTCATTCTTGTAATATTTTACTTAATTTCTAATCTATAAATTGGACTGATAAATAATGCTAATCATAATGTCATATTTATTAGATCTAATATTACTTTCTATATTATCACCTACCTACTTTTACAAAAAATAAAAATATATTAAATACATCACAAATGCCGTTTTCATTTTCAATCTAATATCTTCATCATATTATACTATCTTTATGACATATCTATGACTTTTCTTACCTATAACTTAATTTTTAATTTTCCATATAGATTTTTTTTCATTACTACGATTACTTTTTTCCTGATAATTTAATAATTATGATTTTTTAATTAACATATTTAATTATATTCTAAATCGATTGCATTTTAATTTAAATTTTCTGCCAAATGGTCTTTTACGTAATTTATTGTATAAAAGATTTATTTTCTTTAAATAAACAATTAAACCCCGAGTTATCCATCTTTCGACCTTGTTTATATAATTATTTCTAAAAAGCCAAATAACTTCGTTAACTTATATGGTAAAGATTGATGTATTTTCACTATTCTGCTACCTAGTAATAATTTCATACATATTATTTATATTTATATTTTCTGATACTAAATTCCAATTTTTAGTATTAATTAGGATAATATTTTAAATTGTCAATCTCAATATTTTCGTTTCAAATAATTATGTATAAACTATTAACTTCTACTATTTTTAATGAAAACATTTGTAGAAAAATTATCAATTATATCCATATAGACCTTAGATTATGCTCATAGACAAGAACTGCCTATTTTTCTAATTGTACACGTCGTAAGTCGAGATAAAGGGTGTTAATAATAATGACTGAATGACATGTTATGCATGTATGCAGTTATATAATATAATACAATACCTAATAATATAATATATAGTTTTAGTTTTAACTATTACCAACCCCCTTTATCATATATCTTATTTGAATTCACAGCACCTGTCTATATAGGCCCGTAAAGTTAGTCACCCAAAATCAAAACCTTTTCTTCGAGTTTCTTCAATATTTGTAAGCTTTTGTAAGCATGCATTTGTAATTTGTAAGTTTAGCTGTTTTGAATTACCTACCTACAAAAATTTTAACCGTGGATAATTTCTAAGAAACCTAGCTGTTTTGTCATTTCTGAGTTGCTCACTGCAGTTAAAAAAATTTTGCGCACAATTACAGCTTAAAAAATAAGTTAGCTGAGCTTTACGGACCTTCTCAAACGATGACTGTGCAAAACTGTCGTCCTCAATTTTTGAGTATATCTAGTAAGAAAAATTAATTCAAAACATGTAATTCACTCCTCCCTTAATTATCCCTGTGAATATA
Source organism: Acyrthosiphon pisum (assembly GCF_005508785.2). Classification (NCBI taxonomy): domain Eukaryota; kingdom Metazoa; phylum Arthropoda; class Insecta; order Hemiptera; family Aphididae; genus Acyrthosiphon; species Acyrthosiphon pisum. Next base: position 17,492,942 of record NC_042496.1, on the reverse strand, counting down.
CGAGTATGAGTATGGTAATATCCAAGTTTAAAAAGTATAATCTACCAATTATATCAGTATCATTATTATTAACAAATATATGATAATCAATTCATGATTTGGCATCATTAAGCCTCAAGTAATACTTGAGTTATTACTCTAGTTTTTATCGTAGGTAGCTATACTTATATATACACGAAACGAACTCGCTAATTGACATACCATTAAATTACTCTATTGACGACCATGGTTAAAATGGAGTTATCTAAAATGTCAGTATTTATAAAAAAATAATGCTAATTCATCTAAATGCTATCTTATACCTACTGCTGTCTACTAATATTCATTGCAAAGATAGATAATGTACTATAGTATACATATTATTAGTGCATTATAAAATTATTTAAAATAATTGGATTTGTACTATTTAACAAATTAAATATCTAAATCCATAATTCAATGAAATGTTTAATATTATAAAACTATTCACAGCCATAAGAACTTATAATGTATTGATGTCAATATGTCATAGTCTGATTTTTTACAAAAGGTTTTTGCACTATCATTCTTATTTTCTAATTTATATATCCACGTTATTAATTAAAACATACCTATTACCTCTTCTAACCTACTTGTAGTTTTTTCTTTGAAAACCAATCTGGGATTTGGAAAACAATAGGTACTCTTCTGTTTTTTGTGAGCCTAAAATTTACATAATCCTTTGAACTCTTTGACTGATTATTATCAATAATTTTTACATTTATTTTCATAATTTTAACGTGACATACAAAGTCTTTCTTCATCATATCAATAAGGTGAAATCAGCAACACATGCACTTGTATTAATGTAATATTACTAGATGAATACAATATTCTAAAGGCTGATATTACAAAAAATAAATATCTGAATTAACTTTATAACGATGTTCGTACAGTAAATTGTCATTATCTGTTTTATAGGTAAGTACTCCTTTAATGTAAACACATTTTCCATTATATTAATTAATTTATTACATTTTTTACTTCAACAAGATTATTATTTTTCTTTACATTAATATTTGTTGTTTTATTTAAATTAGAATTAAAATACTTCGTTCTTATTGAAAATTCATAAACAGTATTTTAATATTTTATTCATTATTAAAGTTAGTTAATTGTACAAATTACAAGTGAAACGACACATTTTTACTTTTAGATGTTTTATAATAATTGTTTTAATTACAAAAAATAGAGCATGCTAAAGACGATACCTACAAAAGTTGATAATAAAAAATTTATGGTTACGTAAATTGTGCTTAAATTTTCTATGGATAGACGATAGAATATAATATAGCTACATAACTAAATAAATATATATATAATGTATATTCATATTATATATAGTAAAATGAATTATAATATTATACAAAAAGTCGATGTCACTGAAAAAAATAAATTGACTTACAACTATTATACAACAATAATACGAATTGACATTTTCCGATGATATATATTTTGTTTTCATACAACACACAATTCAAAAACTTCGGGTAGGTATTCACAGACTTCAGTAAATGTATTGTCTTTTACCTAAATTTAGAAAAAAAAACTATAAAGACTAATATATATAGTCGATCTATAAATATTATAATATGATCATGTTTTTTAGTGATTTTTTAGGACAACAAATTATTATATAACTACCTAGGTATATCTGTTGGATATTCGTATACTAATGATTTTTATTCAATACCATATATTTTATTCATACGAACATAATTATATGTTCACAAATAGTTAATATTTAAAGTGAAATAAATTACTTTAAATATTGATTTAGAAACTATTGTTGACCTTCTTTAATTGCGGTTCACTAACTTCACTCTGAAAGTTAATATTCATACATATTTTATAACAATAAATAATATTAAGTAGTAATATTTTGATTTTGGATTATATAAATTTACGTAATTTAGCGTTACCTACCTATACCAGTACAAAGTTATTTCACAAAATAAAAGGATTAACTAAAAGAAAATTAGTTTGATTCAATTTTTGTAATATACATAGCAATACTTTAAAAACCGATGAGTATTAAATTTAAATTATAAAAAAAATATTTGTAGAACAACCTAAGGTATGCAAAAAAAAACTTTAATCGTTCATAAAATCAATGTAGATACACGCGATGAATTCTTGTAAGTATTTTTTTTTCTAATTAAAAAAAAATAATTTTGATATATCAAAATAACATAATGCTTAATATAGAGTATATTATAATAAAATAATAATCATTTCTGGTTCCCTCGGAAAATGTATTAAATCAATAACTTCTTTGTTTTCACGTTCTTTCCATCTCTGTTTAGGTATTTCCTTCCATCAGTTTTCAAAAATTAATAAATTCGTAATAATAATGAGCAAAGTTATCGAGTCTGGTGTGCACTCGGGAAATGAATTTGATACTGTGTCCTGCTGTAGCCGAATAAATAATGAAAATAATATAACCCCAAGGCCAATGATGTTCTTCCACGTTGTTTTATAATTTCATCCAGCCACTTGGGAATTTCTAGTTTCATATTACACAGCGTGAAAAATACACACCTCAACATCGCTGTCCAAAAACATTTACGAAACAGAATAATAATTAGGAATTTAAAATTTGTCGTATAAGTTTTTACAATAGATGTATGGATACTAGACTTTATTTATCGATATCAGTCCATGTTCCTAATATATTTACATACAAGTTCAAATAATTTTATTCATTGTTGGTTTGTTTTTTTTTATCTATACTTGCTATTGCAGTATACGTTTTTAAACTGAAATAATATTTATCATTAATATATTATTATCTGATTAGGTATATATCATTATTGTTTTAATCAAAAAATATATTTAATCGAATATATTTTGTACAGTTAAATTGTTACTTTGAAACGAAGATTCAATGGAATTTGTTACATAAAAAAAAAATTGATTTTGATAGTAACATGTAAGACGCATTATATTATATACCTATATACCTACTACAAATGTTCAACTCGTGAAATTGTCATGGTTAAAAACTATCAAGCAGTAAAAATTTCAAATTATTTAGCAGAAAGAGTATTTTCATTTAGTATAAAACATCCAATGTATAGGAAACTTGAGTTATTTGTTCGATATGCCAAATAAATTAAAGTTTCGATGATATAATAAGTATGATTAATGATAATTTGAAATTCAAAGGATATAGAAAACTAAGTAGGTACCTAGATATATAATATATTATATGTAGGTATATAATATATACTCCGTGTTAAATTTGTCGGATTTAATTCTGATCTAAACAATAGATTTTTAGGTAATTCAATTATTACCAATAAATAAACGACTTTCATTGTACCTACCTATATACGCGAGCTTTCGTTCAGCTTGGTTCGCGGACTTTGAGCGTTAACCGCTATAGTAATTCGAAATTCGACGCAAAGATTGCCACTGATTATACACGTTCAACTCGTTGCATGGACCCCAAACTCTTTAATAAATTAATCGCAATAAATTACATGGAAACGTGTAATCAGGCGAGCACATGATTTATGAACGTGGGTCAAGTTTGACAACGACCCAAAACCGACCACTTAATAGCCCTTAAGCCATATAATGTAATATAATAATATATATGCACACAGATATTGTACAAACGCTTTAAAAAATAAAAATATTTTCAATCGACAAATTCGCGGGCGGTGCTGTTTTAATTATTGAGTCATACCAACAGCGGTTGCAGAATTATTAAACGAGGACGATTCGGTATTCGTCGGTTGCGTGTAGATACATCGTTGAAATTCAACTAGTAATTTTATAAATTTTATACTGCCATTAGAATTTAAAATGCAGGTACTCTTTGAATTAAAACTATTTCAAATAGTTATAAACTATTAAAACTTTTTTTCCTACTATGTAGACTGTAAGTACTTAATATGGATTCATGGACTTTGCGTTGAAAATCGCTCAAAAGTCGAAACATAGTGTTATACATCGTACAAATTAAATTGAACTTTTAATTTTCTCATTCTAATTTCAGTTCAACCATAATTCGTATCAAAATAAAAAATACAGAGTGGCGGAGTAATCAAATGTTAATTTGTTTTTAGAAACGACGATAACAGCACCTGACTATAAAACATAACAAAGAGAAAAATTATTATTTTTTTGTGCTCTCGCTGTATTTTTAATGTCATAAATTTAAGTTAAAATGTTATTGTATTATACTAATGAATATATACGAGATAGCTACTCGCATTTATATGTACAAACGAATTAGAATCGTACACGTATTTTCAGGTCATGGCACAACGAGATCAGTTATTTTTGTGTTCACAGTTTAATTTAGCCTATGCTTAATATAGTTGAATCACTAAATAAACATGAACAATTTTACTAATTTTGGAATTAACTAGTTTTTAACATCAAAATATCAAAAAAATTATTCTCCGTTAAACGTACAACTCCTACGATTTCTGGTAGGCATAAACAACAAAGTTATATTTTATATATTCATAAAACAATAATCATTATTTTTAATATTCAACAAAATACACACTTAAAATTAAGTACCTAATTTATACGATTTGAACGAAATTCTGAGACTTTATACGGAGTCCATAATAAAAAGAAGCTTAAAGTTAATTGCTACTTGAAAAGGTATTGGATACGGCCAAGGTTTCATTAAATATGCTAGCACAAAACCGTTGACCATAGAATAATAAAGTGGATATTTTCAAAAATAATAATTTTATATTATAATACAATAAATAATTATTTGCTTTGAAAATAAAATATTAAAAAATAAATCATACTGTTCAGTTATAATCAATGATAAAAAACAAAACTCCATTTTAACGTTAAGATATTTTTACTATCTCTAAACATTTAAGAAAGAAAAATAAATTAACCATGTGATAAATTGTATCATTCAAACCCATTGTTGTCGCTAATTACACATATTAATTCAATTCTTAAAGGCAAGTTTAATGAATTTCAAGATTTGAAGCTTTTTATCACTTTTAATGTATTGCTGTTAAAGACTGAAATTTTTTCGATGAGGATATTCAACTTTTATGTAAAACTAAAGGTCTCAAAAAACAGAATACAATATAAATTATAAATAAAGGTATAAAGCAATATATAGTCTTACTATCTGTAAAACTTTTCACTGGATGTATATTTCATTTTTATTTAATATCATAAAAAAATAGTTTTTTAACTTTAAAAAAATGCTTAAATAAAATAACAATTTAATATATAATTTAAAAAAAAGCTGAAAGAAAAAAAATGAAGATGTATAGTGTTCAGTGAATTTTTAATAATCGGTAAGCACATACGATATTACATTAAATAAAATTCATAAAATACAGAAATTGTTATACTTCAAGTTTAGTGTGTATAACTCAGTCAAAGTAATACGGAACATTTATTTATTTTAAAATTTAAAATGTATTATACAGCTATCATAATCATGAGTCTAGACATATTGAAATATATAATTCACACAGGCGTTGTTAAAATATTAAAATAATTATATTCATCAATACAAAACATAATTTGAGTAGAACGCTTGAATATAATATTTATTTTGAAGCCCCTATTGAGCTCTATTCGATTTAATACATTTTGTAGTGTAAAATATGACAAATTAATGTTGTAATAAAACAATAATACCAATATCCAATAATGCGTTGTCGCTAAGGGCTTATCAGTTTAAGTCAAAATTAGGTTAGACATTATTTAAGTCGAGCCCAATAATGAATAATAAAAATATCAAGAATACATTAGTCATATTTTAAATTAAAAAAATAATTCTCCCAATAGACTTGACTTAGTTAAAATAGCTCAAAAAAAAAAAAAAATAAAATTACCGATACATGCCAATTTTAGACTTGAGTTATCTATCGTCATAAACCATATTAAATTAAAGGGATTAAAAAATAAATGTAATTTTCTTATTTTATTAGAGGTTAATAAACAGTGACTTCTTTAAAAAGTGAATTCTCCAGATAAATCGATTATAATCATGACGGCAGCAATAATTTGAATTTTCACTTGGTATAATAGTACCTACCTCATTGTACTACCTATTAAATTTAACCCATTTTCAGAAAAGCTAAAATAATAAAACAAATGCATTAAAAAAATATGAGTTAAATATAATTGCTTACAAAACTGACAGACAACCAGAATATTATACTTAATGTATTAGTAGTGTCATTTCGTTTTAAAACAATTTTTCGTTAGTTTGTGAATTTAATAAGTTTAGTCATATTATATTCGTTTGACAATTTGTCGTTTTAAACTATTAATTTCGGTGATATTAAATTTATTATGATACCAAAGTGTACTAACTAGATTATTATTATTTATAAACTAATTACAGTGACATAACATTGTTAACTTCACAGAAAAGAGGTTGAAAATATACCTTTGCAGTTTAAACTGAAATTTTACTTAAATAATAAAAAATACAATTAATAAAATACAAATTTATTATTTTTCATATGCCTATTAAATATGAAATGTATTATATTCATTATCATTATTTATTAGGTAGGCAGCAATAGTTTACTATACAATCAAAGAAAATTATAGTCACCTTATCTACAGAATTTTTTTAATTTTTATAAATTATAATTCTTAAGCACCTTTCTCCTTTATAACGATTCGTAATTTTTTTTTTTTTTTGAGCTTGAGCTTGAGCTTGAACCCGACAACTTAGGCCATTAACTGTTGGTTTTTTGTTTATAGGATGTTAGTAGGGGGAGGAACGGTTGAAAACACGTTATTGTATGTGTGGCGAGGATTCGTTGCTAAAAATCCCGGGTGGTCACCCATCCGGGAACTAGCAACGCTGGCCGTTACTTACACTCAATGCGTTTCCGCCGTAAATTATTTATATAATCATTCATTTTTATATATCAACTGTAATACATTTTAATTATACGTAGGAAAATATTAAAATATAAAAACAAAATATGTTTTACCAAATTCAAGCGTTTATTCATTTTGAAAATGAAATTAATGCATCAAATTAAAACCCTCTACCTAATTTACTAAAATATAATAATGTATTAAAGTTTTGTCTATCGACTAAATAATAATACACTAGTTTTGCTCGGTTATTTATTATTCATTGCTCATGCAGTATAAATGTATAATAGTTTAATCAGAATACAATTAGCACATTCTAGTTTCCATTCATTGCTCCTATATATGGCTATAATATAAACCATTCCTGATCAAAATTACATCAAATATAATGATTCGTATCATCAATCATTGTTTAATTAGTAGAGTAAGTATAGATAATTGATATTATACTATTGTAATCAATCATGAACAGGTAGGTTATTTATATTTTTTTAAAGTACCAAAACGCTGTTAGGTACCTACATGATTTTAGATTTTGACTAGAGCAATAAATATATTGACATAAAAATGTTGATTTTTTTGTCCAAATACACTTTTTATAGTAGAAAAAACTCTTCAATCATAAATATTTAGTGAGTAAAATTGGGTTTAGTTTTATTTTGGGAGGTTAAAAGTAAAATATTCTCAGTACTTTTCAAAATAATCTGTAAAAACCGGAGAAGCTGCTTTGCAGTTTCTGAGAAATTAGTTATATTATTATTAAATATGGCCTGGTGTATGATGACATTATTTTTATTTAATAATATGAATAAATGCTATGAAATATAGTAAATTTTCCAGTTATTTAAGTTAATAAAACTAAATATCTTAAGACCAGTAATTTATATAAGTTTATGTAAAGTTATTAATGGTAGATGCTTTATGAAATGTATGTATAATCTTATTTATCTTTAAAATCATTTTTTTAACAATCAGCAATATTATCATGTGAATATTGTAAAACAATCAACACTACAGTAAACAAAGGACAACTCATAATCGTATTTCAAATTAATAAAATTATTTCTTGTTTTAAGCTATGCAAATATTCCAAGCATGCCTCTTTTGTATTTAGTATTTTCTTAAAAATAAATATATATAGGTTCCTTTAACAGTTAGCATATAAAAAAATAGTTCAGAAATATTTTAACTGAAAAATCAATATGCTAATGGCTGCTCAAACCAGTATTACACTTAGATGTTAATTAGGCTATATCAGATTAAAAATCATATAATAATTATAACATTGTACATTGGATTGACTTTTATAACAATATTATTATGATTTATGATTAAATTGCATGCAATTAAATTGTTTATTACTCATGCATGTATATTGTATATTGCTTGCACTGAACCACGACTTACCTATTTTATATTTTTTAATTCCCGATCTCAAATATCGTTAAAAGCTTTATTTTTCCGTGAATTTATAGTGCACTAGAAAATGTCTTCAATAAATATATTAGTTGATAAGAAAAAGAAATATTTGTCAAACCCTTTATTAATCATATTTTCATTAATATATATTTTATCCAAATCAACCGAGTTCTGTCAACAGAGTTTTAACACTGAAAAAATCGTGTTCAACAGACACGTCATATTATTATAATAATAAATACTTACGTAGAGAATATTAAAAAAAAAAAAAATCAAAATTGTAACTAAAATTAAACAAACTATATTTTAGGTGGTATATAAAAATGTACAAATACCTAATTTATGTTGTTGTGGAAGTCAACATAGAACATTTTAATATATATATATATATTAATTTGGAACACGAATACCACCTATTATAGTTTTGATTATAAATTAAACAACAACTAACTTTGGCATAGATTCTATGCAATAAACATGCATAAAGTACTAACTATTTGTATATTACAGATTTATAAGGGGCTTTAAAGGTGTTTAGGATTGGGATTAATTTGGGTCCAAATCCTTGGCCAAAAATAACGAGATTAGGTACGTCATTCGTCTTCAAATGTTGGGTTTATTTTTACTGTTATTATTACTAAGCTTTAATAAAATAGGTATGCTTCAAATAGCAATTTCAACACAAAAATAAAAAAAGTTACATATTATAATTTCTAAAATAAAAACAACGAATTAAAATACTGTATATACACAGCCATACGTATAATATATCCAGAATATAAGGAGACACAATCTAAAATGGTATTTATATAATACTATAATATATAACTCTATAGTAGGTATACTTTATTAAATGTTTTACAATATTCACTTTATACCTAATTGATTATAACATAATTAAATGTTTTATTAATTCAGCTTATGAATCTTCTACCATAATAGTATCACTGTAAAAAGAGCTTTATAAGAATCATTGTCATTTTCAAAACTATAAAATTGAAATTATTTGTATATTTTTTTAAAATTATATATCTTTTTATAATTTATATGTTTTAATACATAGTCTCATAAAATATTTAATGAAACTGGAAATAATAATATGAATTTTTTTTATGTTATCGCTATAATAGGTATTATGTTATAGTTTATAATAATTCATCTCATGTTATAATATAAGACGGTTTTTTTTCAGTGGTTGAATAATAAAATATTATATTATATACGTATACATTAGCCGCATTTTTAATTCTTTTCTAGTACAATACAAATGTTTAATTACATAATTGTATGTTAAAGTCATTTAACTTAGTTGTAAAATGTTGACCAAGTATAACTCAGTATAAAGTATTCAATTATTTTATTATTTATTTTTTAGTTAGGTAACTACAAACTACAAAGTATAGGATTCAGATAATTTAAGAAAAAACAGTTTTCGATGTTCCATGCCTATATAATATTATTTTCTGGGATCTTTTAATTTATATGATATCTACTTAGGTAAAGGCTGTTTGTTACAAAATTGAAAATTTTGTATGATTTTTATATTTTATTTTATTTTTTGTTCATAATATGCATCATAACAAGGTTATTAGTCTTGTATACTTGTATAATAAGTCTAAAATTATTACAGCATAAGTTGGTAGCTTTTAATGTCGATCTATAAGATATATAACCATAATTGAAACACATATTTATCAACTGTCATACCTAGGTAATAGATATGGAAAAATATAATTTTATGTATGATTTTTTTTTTTTTGTATACAACTAATACGATAAAATTATGTTTTGTTATTAAAAATAATTATATTGAATTATAATTGAATTTAATAATATAATATAAGGCTTAACTAATAAAAGTTTGTTCAGAAAGGTGTATTAAATAACATTTATTTAAGTTAACCTTTTTTTCAGAAATAACGTTTTGTACATAGGTACAGTCATTTACATATTTGTCATTACTTATTAGTTATTAATAATAACGTATTAGTTAACTGTATTACTTGTTGTAGTTTGTTTATATAGAAATATTTCTGTTTCGGAAAAGTAATTAAAATCGAAGTATTGTTGAGGCTTTGATACTCGTTGTTTTTGTAGTGTTGAACAATACCTGATTACAAAATGATCGCAATAATTAATTAAAACTAATTAATATTACCTATAACTTATAAGTACTTATAATAACTTAATAAAATTGTATTTGAAAAATAAGTATAAACATTATTCAGTCATGACAAGAAACAAATAATCATAAATTAACACAGTCGAAGAAAATGTCAAATAAATTTGTTTTATTACAATCAGTTATAATTATAAAATATTATAAAAAGTAATGGAAAACCAAATAATCCGTTTTATGTTGATGTTTTCCAATCTCATGGTATCGTGGTTAAACCTGTGGTAAGAACTAAGAACATATAAACACTCTGGTATACCAAAAGCTTACCTCGTTTACCAACCAATGATACCAATCACAGAAAAGTATTTTTATGCGCGTATGTAGTGGAAACCCACCTATACCCGTCGGCCCTCAGTCTCTAATTTTATCAACTTATCACATCATTATATAATTGTATCGTTTAATTATTTTTATAACCTAATACCTATGTGAGTTACGTAAATTATTTAGTGAAAAAACACATTTTCCTTTAATCCGTCGCTTCTTTTTCTACTCAAAATACAGTTCTACAGTATATATGATATAGGTAAGTACACGAGCGGTTCCTCGGGAATCCACACTACATTCGTACATAACATCGTCCACGATCGTAATAATTACGATCTAGAATAATAATAATAATAATTATTCTAGAACATAGAGCTACTCAATATTTTATCATGTCATGTTGATTAGCGTAGATCTTCTACAATTACGTAGCTAACCTAATCTTATACTCTGTTCAGCGAGAGAGCACGCCGATTCTGCGTATCCCTCAGCGTCACAATGTTATCGAAACCGGTTCCCCGGGGCCTGGCGTGGCGGTGGCAGAAACGGTTTTCGTCGGTGCGCGTCGCGTTCTCTCGCTGAACAGTGTATAAACTAGTGTTAACTGTGTAAACACTAATCATACAATTCGTTTGAGCGTTTGACGTCGACGAGACCAAATACGTATAATAATATTGTGTACAACATAATATCATATCGAAAGGAAGTCGTGCGTAGGACGTATATACCCGTCCGATATCCACCAAACAGTATTGTACATCATAATAATAATATAATATTTCGTAAATTATGTCAGAGGATACCACACCACTATACCGTTCTGTCACTGTCGAATTAATCAAACATTATTCCGCACACATGTCGTGATACAATTTATACAACTTGGAAACCAGCGCGCGCGATAAATAGTGCCCATAGGCTATATTATTATTATTATTATTATATTATAATGCGCCGTTTGTGTATTATTATTATTATTACTACTACTACTGTATTAACTATTATTATAGTCGGCGGCCGGAATGGCGGAACGATTAAATCTACACGTCGTCTCCTCTCTCATCGGACGCGCTGACCGGCGCGGGTGTGCGGCCCCCGTTTGATTAGCGAGTTCACAATTATTTTGTTTACCTTTCCAGATTCGAGTTGGTCGATCGTAAATAACACACCATTGTTTAAATAATAACGGACGCTGAACACGCGGACTTAACTCCGCAGTGCCATACTGCCGGACATAACGCCGCTCCGTACCCTCTCGTGTGTGTGTGTGTGTGTGTGTGTGTGTGTGTCAGACTCTGTTATTGTATTATCATAACCCTAGGATTATTTCCATCACAATAAATATATAGAATACTCGTAAATACGAATATTATACGTATCGTAATATTATTATTCGTATAACACGATAAACTATATTATTTTCAATGCAAACCATATGGTATTATTATTAATATATTATATATTATGCCTGCAATCGTGTATACATTTATATAATATTAAATGGAAGCCGTAAAAAAAAATATTTTTGATGATGAGTATATGTACGTCATATATATTTAAAATTTTTAACGATGCAATATTGTTTTTGTTTACCTACGTGTAAGTACGATATTATTATACGCATTGTAGCAACAATTTTTATTAAATGACACATTGTGGCACAAGAATTAAAGAAATATAATACACAATACTATCGCATTGGTTTTTTTTTTTTTTTATATATTTGCTATGAAACGATGGGAATTATTGTTAAAATACGTAGGTTTAAACAACAAATCAAGTTTTTTTTGTATTATGACGTACAGTACGCAATACAAAATGAATGGGTAAACAAGAATAGATTATTAGTATTAATATTTGATTGAATACAATTTATTTGTAAATAAAACATTTTGTTTAATGTATGGAAAAATAATTGTATTTTATTCAATGTAAATAATAAAAATATTATAAATGTGCCGCGTTATAACGCATATTGTCCAATCGTCGAATGTCTGACTAGATTCTAGACACTGACCAATATCGGTAAAAAAATATACATATATTATAATATATAAGTAATTGGGATTTTTTGAGACCCGTCAAAATAATAGGTAGGTATATTTATGGACTATGATGAATTATATTTTGTTCAAAACAATATTGAAGAATTATTATTATATTATTTTATTTATGCTCCTCGAATTAATTTAGTTTCAATTATCTAGTTACTTGTTTAATACACTTGAAAACAATCAACTTGGCCTTATATTTGAATATTTTTGAAAATACCTTAACTCAAACTAGTTTAAATTATTTTAGGTATATAGCAATATAACTTGCCGAACTTTTATTATTATTATTATTATTATAAAACGAATACAAATAAATAATAACCGACAAGCGACATAGCATTCCAGCTGTCATAACATATAATATTATCCGGAACGCATAGGTATCACAAACACAATGAAAAAATATATAAATGCATTATACATACTTAGATTCACAAAATATGACACAATATGTCAATGACAACACGTCAATAGAATTTACGGGCGGCGTAATGTTTACCCTAATTATTAAAAATCGCCAAAATTAGTCATCATTAAAATGGGTAAATTATATTAAATTATATACAATTTCGAAAATTTTAGCAACTAGTGCACATCTAATAATATGTCCAAAAATGTTGGCCTGTTCGGGAAAATTTAACAACTATAACGACTTACAACGATTACAAGGACCGAATAACAATGCACAATATTACAACAACTAGATGGAATAATGCCGTGTGACCGCGAGGAGGGTCATATTATGGTAATAACATGGTACCTATATGAGATCTTTGATAAATGCGGATTTTTACTGGCACTATTAATCTACAATTATTAAATATATTGCGATAACATTATTATATACAGTGAGTACTTTCAAGTCTAAACTACCTACTAAGAAACGATTACTATTAATCTCACTTTAAAATGTTTTAAATACTAATCATATATAGAGACTAGAGAGTCTATGATGACTAAAAGTTTGTCAAGTATTCATCTCATCACTTAATTAAACATGCAGCATATTATACTATGATACTCATACTTAAGTATATTAATGTATAATAAAGTATATTTTGGAAGTTTACGCGTTTAGTTTGCATAATATTATTAATCTTAGACATTGATAAAGATAATATATAGAAGTATTTATAGTTAGAAAATATAGTACATCACGAAAGATGCTATATAATATTATGGAAAAATATCGTCTCAAAGTGTTTTGAATGTATAATTTATAAAAATAAATAGGTATAATGTATAATGTATAAGGTATTTGTGATTATTACTCATGAAAAACAAAATTTATAATTTTATGTTCATTTGTTTTGTACTTCAATATAGTATAAAAAACAGATGCTCGCAAATTTACAACAACATATACATAATTTTAGAAGAATAGATTTACCAAGCATATAATATTTTGTACATATTATATAATATACAATACCTAAATATTATACTTACATTGTTACAGACAATGAGGAATAATCCGGTATTAAGTATGTAGTTGTTTAGTAAAATGTCGAGAAAACAGGTAATATATTATACATTATAATACACATTGAAATCACATAATATATAGTTAGGTACATTAAATAGACATTATTCATAATATTCAATGTAAAACAAGTAATGTAATAAAAACCAAAAATCGCAATAAAGATGTATCTGTTTGAAAGTTAATATAATATACAGAATTTCGATTCGATTATAATCTAGTTAGCATACTTGCACGAGTATTAATGTATTTTTTTTTCAAAATTAAAATGTTGCATTAATCAACAATATTTCGGGTAAATGTTTTAAACAATATAATTTACGAAACATAAAGAGCGTTGGCTAGGTACTTAATGCGCAATAATACTTAGCGATGACAAATATTCTAACACGTTTGAATATACACACGAGACATGAACATGAACGATTAACAAGATTAACAAGAACATTCTACATTAGTTATTAAAAAATAAAAAAATTCCGTGCCTATAAGTACTCTCTAACTTCTAAACATCATATTTAATTACCTACCTGTCATAATATTATAGTTGGAAAAAATTAAAATTATCCGATAGTGTCGTGAGAAAAATCATTGTAATAGGTACATATTATATCATACCTATATAAATGTCAGTTTGATAAGAAACTAAAAGCTAAAAATTAAAATCATATTGTATAAATATATTGATTAACAGTAAACTAGTAAGCATTCATCAATATAAAAACCTAATTATTGATAACAATTTACCTATAGCATGGTATTATATTACATTGCATGGTAAATAAAATATTAACCTCGGTTGATAAAACAAATGGCAATATTTTTTTGATGTGAAACATCTGACCGGCTGTTGGTGTGGCCTCACACGCGCGAAATATCTAATGCGCCTTTAAAATAATGAATAATTTATCTTAAAAAAATCTGAATATTTCGTTTTTGATTATGCCATGTTTATTTCCTTTAATAAACCATCCTTTAAATTTCCGTGCATATTTTCTATACAAAATATTTTCGATGTTTCACATCTGCCAGCCGTCACGCTTCGGCTCATTTTTCCCCATAGGCCAAAGAGTGTTTAATTTAATTTGTATTTTATCTGAATGAGTAAATAATAACTTTGATAATGATATTAATAGCGTGGATCATCGATTTATCAACGAGAAATTATACAGCATGCCTGGCAAACAATATTATATAGAACTGGATAAGTACTAAAAAATTAAAATTAGTTTTTAACAGTTTATCTAAAATTCAAATAAATCGTTTATACGCAGTGTGACATGTAACTAATTAACACAGTAGCTACTAGAATTTGTTTTTATTAAATATAAAAAAAAACAAGTGTCGATAGCCATTTATCTATAGCTGATTTTTATATTATAATGCATACACTTTGAAATTTGAATTATCAATAGATGGAAATAAATGTAATATCGTCAATAAATATTTCATGCAAATTTTGTATGAGATAGAAAAAGCTATACTTACGAATTCCAATTTGATTTATTTTATTTTAAAATCACAGTTTTATTAACAGAACAATAGGGCATCGGAGTGTCAAATTTTCGACAGTACAAAGTTATAAATTATTAAACATTTTATTTACTTCGTACAAACTATACTCAAAAGAGATTATACCAGTTTTGCACAGTATTTTCTCCTTCCACCAGTTATTACCTATGCCGTAATGTGGGACATGTGAAAGAATTTTGTCGCATTTTAAGAGGACGTTACTCATAAATTTGTTGTATCCGTCTTAACACACTTATGACATAGCAAAGTTTTAGTTCACTAGTTTCAATAGTGTGCTGTTGGTTTTGATATTAGAGCGAATTGATATATTATCAAACTTTTAGGTAAGAATATTATATGTGATTAAGTGTCAGAAGTTTTAATTTTCAAGTGAGATATGAACATTTTTTATTTGTGATATTTCACGTAGGTACCCATTTCATGCTTAAAAATTAAAATATCGCAAAAATCGCCGACGCATAAATAATGTTCTTTCCTAAAAGTTTGATAATAGGTCAATTCGCTCTGCTTATATCAAAACTAACAGCACACTATTGAAACTAGTGAACAAAAATGTGGTACCTACCTAGGTCGTACGTTTGTACCATTCTCTTAATAAAGATTTGATTACAGAAAATTAAAAGTTTCCGTGCTGGGATAAGTGATTATGGATGGACGGATAGATTGAGAAGTGCGGCTGTAACCATAGTATCTTTTTTACAAAAAAAATTATTTTTTTTAGAGTACTGTTTGGTATACATTTACTATTTATTTATTCTAAAGTAATCTTGGTTTTTACATAAAAATATAGTTTCTTATTTTGTTCGCACGATACTTTTTAATTTGCCTAAATTAAAAAAATTAAAAAATAATGAATAGATTTCGGTCAGAATGCAACAAGTGTTTATGTAAAAAGAAGAACGATTATTTTGAACACAATACTCATAAAAAATTATTGTTGGAACCTTTAGAGTTATATCAAGTTTTTAATTACCGACAGTTTAAATCATATATTATATTATTTATTTATAATATAAGCTCGCAAATACTTATCATAAATTCTCGTTCATTTAAATTTTTTGTTTGTATTCTTTCTTTATCTAAAATTTGTATTACGACAAAATCATTATTTCACTACTTCTTTTATTAAATAATATGTACACAATGGTAAAAATAAAAACTGTCCGTTTCTTTCAAACCCAACGAGCTTGCACGCCGCAGACAATAATATCGTAATAGTATTATTTGAATTATATATGACGTTATTTTCTGCTCGATATTACGGTGGTATTATCTTCGATAAGGCGACAGGCGGCAAAAGTGTCCACAGGCCCCACCAGCGACCGGCGAGGCGGCGAAACGTGTGCGACTGTAATTGACAGTAGCCATATTATCTCCTAAACAATATTATTATATAATAATACCCCGTCATGTGCGTGTATATATAGGTTATTGTTATTATATTTTTTTCACTGCGTGAGCTGTGTCTAGGATTGATAAAAAAAAATAAAAAATCAGACACACACGATGACATTTCCAATTCGAAATGTTATTAGATATGTCACAAATGCTGTTTATCATCATATTAAATAACAATAAATGCGCGTAGGTACACAATACATACTTTATTTGATTATCTATCTATGTATTATTAATTTAACGGGTATATTATGTCCTTATACCTACCGTATAGATTTTACAGAAATAATACACCCACTAGTATAAAATATAAGTACGACACAATGATACAGACAGTTTAAAAATCAAGTGAATATTAACAATTGTGTACATAATGGAGACAGTTATAATAGGAAATAAAAAACTTTACTTAAGGCTAGATATAATCAAAAGTAAAATGTGTCTCCTGCAACGGGTGCATTTCTATGCGTAACATTAATCTTACATAGGTACATACCATAAACTCACTGATTTGATTTTATAATAATAACATAGCAGGGAAAGGGCAAGCTATTTTTTTACTGTTCTTAATAAATTAACATCGGTGAAAATGGCTATTAGTTACAATTTTTTTTTGTCAAATTATAGGTTATACAATTTGGTTTTGTTTAAGAACTCCAATTTTTGTGTAGGGTGTTATCCGAGTGGTGCATCTAGGTTGTTGGGTATGTTGAGGCTTCTGAGTTCGTATTGAAGGCACTCTGAAATTATGTGGTTGACTGAGAGTTCAATTCCACAAGTATTGCACCTAGGTTTCTCTTCCTTTGCCATGAAATATCAGTGTGTAAGACGGCTGTGGCTGATGTCTGTTGATAATTACCTTATCTATTTCCCCATGTAAATCTCACAAAATATTTCAAACAGTCTATATGACGTATAATATTAATATCGTCTAATCACAGCAGAATTGATTAAGCTGTCACAATTTATTTCGCACGTAGATTACTGTTATATTGCCTGTTTATTATTCAGACAGTGTCATTTGAGTATTTTTATGATTTATGAATTATTGAATTTAGCCATTTAGGTAATATCAATGTGAAACTTATAATATTTATACCTCATTTTATTTTAATATATTATTAAAATTATATTTTATAATGCTTAAATATATACATATTTTTACAATTGAAATTTGATGTACTTACTCAAAATGATACAATACTTATGCGTTTCATATAAAACTTTGTAGGTATCTAAAAATATACTATTCCCTGGTGTCCCACGTATATAATGTTAAATCTAAAAAAATAAAATGTTCAATACCTTGTGTAGCATTGTGTCCACCGCTAGTATCTAAAAAAAATACATTAATAAACTTTATTTATTATAAAAAAAAATAATAATGTTCGTATAAACATTTTTTTGCTAGGTAGGGGAGAAGCTATTTTATAAGGCCACGAAACCGATGGATTTTGAAACCTGGACTCACTCTATCGGATTAAGACAGTTCTGAAATTGAAAATGAGATTGAAATTTATCTTTAATCTTTATTATAAAAACCAAATATATCAAAGCCAGTCATTTAATATTCTAGTACCTACACACTTCAAGTCCACCAAGTTGTGTTTCGGAACTAGAACGATATCTAAGGGATATAGACAAGGGCGACCGCAGGATAAAATCCTACCAGAGGCAAGATATCAGAATTACTATTATAATCTAATAGTAGTTATAAGGATATTGATATTAAATTACATTTAGTTAAAAATTATCAGGGGGGCAATGGCTCCTTTTTCCCCACCCCTACGAGTGCTCTTGGATATCGACAATTTTCTCATACTTGCGTTGAGTTAGGTACAGATATTGTCACATCGATAGTTATATACATTTACCAACTATAAGTTATAATGATACTTAATCTGAAGTTTCTATTACTTTGGATATGCCTAACGTTGAAGAAAGTAACATTAATAATCCAATTAATTTAAGTATGGTCAACAATATTTTGGATCGTTTCTCTCCTTCGAATTCCAAATGGTTAGCAATCAGTGGATTCGCATTCCGATTCCAACTCGTCAATTATTCAAAGGAAGTCTGCTAGTAACGTGTTCTCTAATGTCTCATTTAAAATCAAATTCAGACTTCTGGGTAGGTTTAATGAAATCTGTTGAACTTCTCCATTTCCGCATTCACAAAAAAATTATTTTTAAATGCACAAAACAATTTCTGGTTGATTTGCCTCTAATTTTCCATCTAGCCTAAATATGTATCAACTCAAAAAACTCAAAAAACTATATTATAATTGAATTAATTTTGTAATCGTATCAATGTCAGCGCATAACTACATTGAATTTTAGTCAAGAAAAAAATGTTTTATTACTTATAATAGTATATTTTTGGTAATACAATTTACGATAGATAATAGTTTGGAATTTAAAAATCTGATTTTTTTTCCGAGTTATGTTAGGTCATATCTATTAAGCTTAAGGTAATCAGAAAATTAAGTTATACTTAAATTGAATTCAACAAGTTTAAGAAAATGTTTAACTACTTACCTATAATTAGTGAAAAAGTTTGTTTCTACAATATTATATATATTTTAGGTAGGTATACAGTATACACACACCTGCACTGGACGATACGTTGTATACGTATATAAACTAATACTAATAGACATGTTCGCACTTGCAAAAGTGCAAAAGTATGATTTTTTTTTTAACTATTCGTAGGTACACATGCGTGCGCATGGATGTATATATTTATATATACCTAAACATATCAAATATATATAAAAATAATTTACATTTTTTACTAGAGTATAGTAGTCATAGTTTATATATACCGACGCAGTATTATTATAAAGTGACCTACGATTAAACGCATGCGATAAATTCTCGACTGTGCGACGACGATGACGTAAAATCTGGCTAAGAATTAATTTAAAATGAATGACAGTCACCGATGTACCAGACGTTTCTCCCTCTCGGCGTCGTATAAATAATGGAACTTCGTTAAATAATATATAATATCATTTTCACGTCACTGGCAACCTATATGCCACCACTGTCATTGTAGCATTTCCGCCGTGCTGCTGCTGTTGCTGGTGTTTGTACGGTAGTTCGAATTAAAAACAGTTTTAAACGTGGTTCCGGTCGGCACTTCCGGGCTTCACTGTCAAGGTCCAAGGAGGTCTCTAGGTTCCCGTGCCGGCGCCAAGTTTAACCGCTAGAAATAATATAATAAACATTTACGTTAACAAAATATACTGAAGATATAAATTCACAATCATTTTTTTTTATTAAAATACTGATGTTCAAATTTTAACGAAACTGGAAAATATTCACTAGTAAAATAACGGTTTTACACTTAAGCAGTAGTAATGATATTAGTTATTGTTTTTAAACTCAAAATATATCAATTATAGAAACTTGAAACATTCCACCATTATTTATTGTGATAACTGCATTTTCGTTTCTAGGTCAAATAGTTTGGAAGTTTATTCGTAATTTGTTGTTATGCAGTTAAAAAATATCAAAAATTTTTAGGAATTGGCTATTGGCATGTAACCATCATAATGTATTATACATACTGTTCACAATTATTTTTTGTAGACACTTGTTGTCGAAATTCAATATTTAATAATTTTCAATTAAAAACAATGATTTTTGATCCAACGCAACGTTTATAATTTTGTTATTATACAAACATAACTTTTGAAAATGTTTGCCATTACTGAGGTATATTATTTTAGATTAACATTATACAATGACATTTTTAAAATATTTGGACTAACTTTAACTTATGTACCTATACCGGAATATACCACGAACCTATTCACACCATTCGACCGTACATTCTAACCATATGTTACATATAAATTATAATATTAAAACTATAACAATGTCTAGACATCTAGTATAATATATTAATATGATATTATATTAGAAAAATGAATAGTTAAATAATGTAATAATATAGTATAATATATATAATATAATAAGATATGTAGCTCACAACAATTTGTACAACCTAAAGTTTTACCGAAATACAAATTATAGGTACACTATTGATATCGATTTTCGGTATCAATAATATCATAGCAGAGCGATATTTTTCTTAGTTATTTACATCGATATTGGTATACCGTCAAGATTCTTGTGCAGTTCAGATGGCAATCTCCAAACGCATTATCATTGTTTGGATATCAATAAAATATTTTCATTTTAGAACATAATATAACATAACTACGTGAGTATGCGACTCTAAATATAGTTATGACATGAATAAATTGCATCATCTACCAACAGCGTATTTACTATTGATTTATTTGTAGTTTTATTTCACTTATCGTAAATATTATTTTGTGATGTATATACTATCCGGTATTGCTATCATATTATTGTACCTATATTTGTATTATCTTATATTCTACTATATACCTGTATTACTTGACTTCACCGGGGTTAAAATATTAGACTATATTTATGATATTTTTATCATTTATCGTTTTGCTTCATTTGAAATATATAACACTAACACAATTACTATGATTAATTTTATAATTTTCCACTCTTTAACTATGGACAAATTTTTGACACAAACATAAATAAATGGAGATGGTCATCGAAAATCCATTATTGTTAAGGTTGGTAAAGGCCTTTATATGCTTAGGTACAATATTATAACAAATAGACGCCTATAGAATTAAAAAAGCAAATCATAATAGTAATCATTGTGTTCATATTATAATTACCTGATTTTAATTTTTTTTTTTTAATATGTTTTTTTATAACAATGTACATTTACTAATTATAATAGTATAATATTTTATTTTATGTCAGCCCTATAAAGGCTATATCTAAACAAATCAGTATTTGATTTTCATGAGCCGACACGAAGTCAATGCACACATGAACCACATTATGATCCACCATATTAGCGAACTATTAAAAAGGTTGAAAAAAGACAATAAAAAACTCTCCACAAATGATCTCAGGGAGTCTATTGATATAAGTTTTATTGAAAATGGTCCTGACATTTTTAGTCTATAGAGGACAAACATTTGTTTTAATAATATATCAGAAGAGAGTATAGTTAGAATTTAACATAATAATAGTATAAACATCGTCAAACAACGTTTTTAAATACTATACAGTCTATCTTATTGCTAACATGAATATTTAAAATAATTTTTAATATTATAATAATTAATATTCAGTTATTGGTAGTTAAAATTTTTTTTTTAAATAATCTTGGGAGATATAATTCAATTATAAATATCAATTAAAGCATGGAAATATTATCCACGAGTGGCATTTAAATATATTGTCATAAAACTACGGATTTTTTTTTTTTTTTTACGTTGGGTACTTTTTAATAATATGTCAGATTAATGTTGTTCAAACGTAATCGAATTATTAAAATAATAAATATTTATTCCGTTAGGTACACTTGACTTGAAAAATATACAATCATTGTAATAAACATATTACCATTGAGTATATATTATATATACTCGTTTGTAAGTATATTTATGTTTTACATTCGAATTTTCACACTAGTATTTTGTTCACCAGCTTGTATGAACTGCTATCGAAAAATTTTTTCCAAGCCATATTTATAACCCTTGTGTATAAATAAAACCACAGGCCTGTTTTATGTACAAATTTTCTGAAGCCTTTATTGAACTTTTTTCCAATTTTTTTCACTGAGTTGTTCCAAATATTTTCCTGAGTGTCACCACGTCACCCGATATTTAATTTTTTTGTCTGAGAGGGTGGTGTGGGGGGGGGGGGTTTGCATTGTATTTAAAGGTTACGGGCTTTTAGGGTATCATTTAAATAATTTAATGATTTTTTTTCACAAAGTTGTTCCAAATACCGTAATTTTATTTATAATTATATTCCTATATAGCTGAATTATATAAATTGCTTTACGAAAAAAATTAGTTTCAAATTTTACACTACTGTACCTATAACGATTAATTATATTTATTTTCTTTATGACTTTATGTATATTATCGAGATACATTGATATACCGCATTTTAGGTGTGTTCAATTTTTTCCCGGACGAAGTCGGATGATACAGAAACTTAATATATTGTATTAGACATCGTACACAGATAATACGACAAATTTGTTTCACATTAAACATTTCAATTAGGTAACTATATATTATTATTTCAAATTCGTCTATGTGTACTGCTAATATTATTACAACAATATCAAGCATCCGGTAGTATAAGGAACGCGTATACCCTGTAATTTAGTGTTAGAAGTGTTAATTAATATATCCTGAAGTCTGAAATTAGTTAATTAATTTTTGTATTTATTCAACTGTATAATTGAGTTTTGATTAATGGGTGCGTTGTACAATTGATAGTGACGTCAATATTTAATAATTAATTGCGTAAAACAATGAATAAGTACAATAATTACTCAGACCCGAGGAGACGCCATTGAGTATTTGAAAGGTGTTCATCAGGCTGTTTGCATTCGATTAAGAAGTTATAAATGATCATTAAACACTTGTTGTATGAACAATATACAATTTTTTCCCCCTTGAAACGATGAGTATAAAATACTGTTATTTTGTAATACAAATAAAATCTGAAATGTTTAATTTGCATAATTTATTATACTAAATAATAATAAAAAAAAAAATGTTTTGAATATTAACCTAATATTAACCTAACAAGTGACAATGCTGTTCAAAGTCCATTCTCTCAATTCGTGTGATTTTAAATGTTTGACATACGAGGAATTGTAAATGCGTAAATAGGTTTCGCGTTGTAATCACATTCAATTAGTTTAGCTTTAACCGTCAGAATAAAAAATTAACGATCGATCCAATATACCTGTTCCCTGTACCCTAAATAATTCACTTTACTACTAGTGGTTCGAATTGAATTGTTTTTAATCATATTTTGATAGTGTTTATTATAGGAAAGAAAAAAACATAACATGATATAACTTTTATCATTTTATACGTACTTTTACGGTAAGTGCTTACTGCTTACATTTTTAAATGATCATTATTTCTAGGATATTTAAAGCACTTAATATTTTTACTTATTTCAATAAAAATTCGTTTTGTTGAATTGTGTACAACATTTTATTTGGTTGTACGAATGTAAAGGTACATAATATTTTAATATTAATTTGTAATCTGTTGTAAATAAAATATTACAGAGTGTTTTTTAAAAGAAAAAAGTTGTAAAAGTTGGTTTTTAGTGGTCTTTCAGCTTTCTGTTAAAAACTCACACGTAAAATGCAGAAATACTTACGCTATACAAATATGATGGAAACCAAATTACTACTTAACATTTAATAGCATTGGAAAACACAAAAGTATGAATACTCGGTGAAAAATTGCTATCTTATATTCTTTTTTCGTACTTTTGGATTTCTATGTACATTGTTAATTTTGAACGTTAAATCGAGGAAACACAAAATATAATCAATACCGTTTGGCTAACGACAATTATTAAATAATTCTTAGACGGACCGTCATATAATATGAATTCGTAAATTATTCATATTATTATACTTTGAAAACTACTCTATAAATAATAAATGCGTATAGGATTTGTATAATTAATTTGCCGTTGAATGGTTGTATTTAATATTATTCAATATATGTATTATTGCGTGCCTATTATATAATATATATGTGTATGCATAATACATATTTACAATAAACCGTGATTTGATAATGTATTGAATATTCTGTTGAGTTGTAAATTTATTATTTGAAATATAATATTACAAGACACGTACAATACTCGGTCGATTAAAATGAATGATGCATCGCAATATGAACAACGACGGATATTATCGTGTGCGGTTCGTGCCAGAAGATTATCGGGGATTGAATAATTGCTCTCCGTTGCTTTTTTATTTTTTACTATTGTAAGTATATATTTTATCTACTTACCTATAGGTACTCTACTATATCAAAGTTTTTTTCCTTTTTATCAGTTCGATCTGTGAAATATCAGATTTTAGCCAAAAAAAAAATAAACACCTTCAATAAAAAATAAAATACAAGCAAAACTTATTTGGGTTTATTTCTTATACTATTATAACAGTTATGTAAACATTAAAATGTATACTTCTTTATATTATACCTAGTCAATACATACATTATACTGATGAAACATAATCGTCAATTCTAATACAACAAGACAATTCGACAACATATACGTATTTTGGAATATTTTGTATGATATGCATTATTCAATTTCGTACAATTGTGTTATCGTTTATATATTACACGAGCATGAGAGTTTATTATGGTAATTCAATTAAAATTTTTTCATTTTTCGTTATCGAGTTTATTTGTTTGAAGTGTACGCTTTTAAACAACATCCGTGTTGTCTTTGTCGTCCGGAAAAATTAACTAGCTGTTAAAATGCATGAAACTATATTTCCGTATTTCATACGCCTCTGTAGTCCTGCAGCTCTTTCAAGTTTTCACATTTTCATTACGTTCGTATGACGAAAAAAAAAAATGTATGCCA
Organism: Acyrthosiphon pisum; assembly: GCF_005508785.2. Taxonomy (NCBI): domain Eukaryota; kingdom Metazoa; phylum Arthropoda; class Insecta; order Hemiptera; family Aphididae; genus Acyrthosiphon; species Acyrthosiphon pisum. The sequence goes on along the minus strand of NC_042496.1, from coordinate 17,467,241 downwards.
CAATATATAACATAATGTCAACAAATGCACTCGAGATGTGAAGGGGATTTGTTATCTCATGTCCACGGCAATCAAAATCAAGGAACAGCGGTCGTGTTATATGGTAGCGAGGGGGTTGTAGTCTTACGGACATGTCTAATAATACCCACTCGAATTCGTTGTGGCGTTTTTGTGGCTCGTATATAATAAACAAAGCCGCCGCCGCTTTTCCCGGGGCTGTCATTCGAAAGACGAGCGTTTTACTAGGGAAGGAGGGGGGGGGGTCGTCTCACTCGTCGGCGATTTATGAAAAAAAAAAAAAAAGGAGAAGAAAACGAAAGTATAATAATTGGTATAGTAGTAGTAAATGACGCACTAGTACCTAGGTATATAATATTAGTTGCAGAAGTAATATCATATATATATAATATAATATAATAATATGATATGATATTATTATAGTATATTGTTATAGTGGAGAGGTCTACCCCTACGGTACAATAATAATAATATTGCGTATATACAACATACGGAGTGTGTGCATTGTGAATACGGGATTTAACTCTTCCGGTATATATATAATATACTTACCGTTGAATGCGACGGCGGCGGCGGTAAGGTCAAAAGTTTACCGGCCGTATACGCGCGCGGTATAAACCAGAGGACGTGTTCATTGTTCTGCGCCGTGGATATCCAAAAACAACTGACGTTTTGAGAAATTTATGGACAGACTATATGCGACTTCAAACCACTCCTATACGCCATTATCGGAACCGTTAATCAATCGTTCGGAGGACGGAGATGGGGTGGGTGGACGAGGGGCGGGTGACGGAGATACGAGTAAAAACCACGGACAAACAAAACAGGCACACGGGATATAGGATTCTTGGCAACAACAACTGAAAGTTTATTAGGTGTGTGTGTTTGTATATATATATATATTATATTATATTGTATGGACGGGATTCATCTAAATCGGACGAGATTCGGCTTAATGATAAACGCTCGCGTACCTCTGCGGTGCCTTTATAGATTTTTTTATTTTTTTATTTTTTTAATTTGATTTGAACCGTAGGTATAATGATATGAATACATCGTAATAATCGACACGACCGAATATTATATTTTAGTTGTGAGCCAAGACTTGCACAGCTTTAGTATACACTATATAGGCAGTGTGGGTACTCGTAAGTACCCCGCCGTCGTATTTTGGCCCATTTGAGAGATATCAATTGAAAAACATCATCATAGATAAATATAGACTTCAGACACGATCGTTTTTGACCGACACTGTGAGTATGTGAGTAAAATATTATTGTTGTATGAATCGTTCTCCCGAAGCAATTTACTGGATGTATGGAACATTAAATATACATACATATATGAACTGAATAGTAGACGAGAATTCGTACGAGTAGCTTCAATTCTGCAAATGAAATTTATTAAAAAAAAAACATAATTTCATTTTTAAGATCCTAAAATATTTATTAGTTGTGTGTGTTTGTATATATATATATAAGGACGGGATTCATCTAAATCGGACGAGATTCGGCTTAATGATAAATGCTTGCGTACCTCTGCGGTGCCTTTACAGATTTTTTTTTTGATTTTTTTTAATTTGAACCCTATAATAGGTAATATGAATACACCGTGCCGTAATAATCGACACGACCGCGAATATTTAGTTGTGAGCCAAGACTTGCACAGCTTTAGGATACACTAGGCCAGCGGATCCCAAATGGGGGGGGGGAATTCCCCCAGGGGAGAATTTAGAATTTTCCCGGGGGCAATATAGTGATGATGGAATTACGAAAATAATTATGTTATTTTATAATGTGTAAAATTGAAATCACTATACAAGTTAAATTTACTTATATTATTTATATTTTATATTAATATTTTTGTTTTATATACAATAATTTTATTTAGATTCTGAGCTAAGCGAGGAAGCTATGGGTTTTACAATGGTGTTTATTATTTTTTTTTTTTATGTATAACCTATATACAAAATTTCTACCAGAAGGAGTTCTTCGATTTCAACATATAGTACCTTATATTTTAGCAAATTGGATCAAGATGGTACTTTAGTGAGATCATTTTTCGATTTTATCAATAGTTATTTAATGTCACGGGAAAAACCACCGAAAAATTACGAAAAAACGCTAAAAATGGGATTTTAATTTCCAACGCTTTGTTTATTACCATAGAAACGAATAAAAAATTATAATATTATGTTAATTCAACTTATACCATATAATAAATAATTACAATATAAAATATCCAAACTGACTCCGCTCAGAATCGTTTTTCTTATGCAATGATATTATATCATTGAATTCAAGTCTAATATAATCCATTATACAATGACCCACTTGTAATCTACTGTACAGCAGAGCGATATCCACTTACCTGCTTTTTGTATTCTTAATATTATTACTTCATAAGTTGATATATAATACATTTTTAAAATGATGAAAATGATGAAAATAACAAAAGTAAATTGGTAGTTGTTGTTTTTTGAAAAAAATCACCTAAAATCTATTTTAAGGGGAATGCGATTTTAGTAAATTTACAAGGGGGGCGTAGAATGAAAAAGTTTGGGAACTACTGCACTTTTCGTTCTCCTGAAACAATTTACTGAAAGTATTGTATACTTATTAAATATACATACATTTAATATATGAACTGAATAGTACACAACAATTCGTATAAGCGGCTTCAATTCTGCAAATGAGATTTATTGAAAAAAACCATAATTTAATTTTTAAGATCCTTTAATAATATTTAGTATAACATAAACTAATGTAACGTTACAATAACGATTTCACATTGATTAGATAAATATTTTAAGGAAAAATTAATATAACTTCAAGTAAAATTTAAGTATTATTTTGACAGTAAAAAATAATGAACGATAATCGGCGATATACCTAGTACAAAAAATATGGTATTTTTAATGCCTAATTGAAAATTAATCTAAATAGCTAAAAATGATAATTATTTTTTTTTTTTTTTTTTTTTAAATGTAGAAAGTAAAATTTGAGGGGAATTATACTTTATAAATAAAATAGATGTGTGATTTTCATCGAAGGCTAACAACAATATGGGATTGGATTAATATGAAAAGTCGATGGCTTTAAAAGTTTTTATGTACCTACCTCCCTGCTCGACGTTAGTAATTAAAACTTCCTCAAAATCTTTTGGTGTCCTTAGATACATACAAGTTCTAGAAATGTGTTGAATTTTAACTTTCCAAGTAATTTAAAAAATTAATAATTATTTTCGATAAAAGAACAGAGCAACATAAAGCTAGATAATATAATATGTATAACGATCTATAACTGTCCCTAAGTTATTTTGATATAATATCAAGTTATATTAATACATTATACTATGCACTTGAGTACTCCAGTTCTCAACCTATATAGTATAATTATTAAGTAACTGCGATTAAACACAGATATAACGCTGTATAGATTGAATAAAAATCTTTTTTACCTTATGATAATAATACATCTTGTATACAAAATTAATGAATGTTATTGGTATAACTATTATTTGTACCATTATGATATTATAATCAATGGCATAATACTATCAACGAGTAAATAGAGAGAAATATTATGTACGCTTATTCTTGAGCTAAAATAAAAATTATTATTTTACCAATTATATTTATAATCCACAATACTATGTTTTAGTATAAATATAATATATATTATAATTTATAGATATAATGTGGATTGTAATTTAAAATGTTTAAAAATACAGATGGTCACTCGAATAAATTATTTATGAATAATATATATTTTTTTATGAATAATCAACTTCTGTAAAGAAAAAAACTATATTTATTGATTTCTTATAAAATATTCATGATAGGTTTAACCGTGAAAAATGGTTGAGTTTTTTTTTTTAAATTGATTATTCCAAAAAAGTGTATTTATCATAATAGTTACTGTTTTCGATGAACCCACAGAGATATTATAATATGAAACGTTTAAGCAATTTATTCCTCAAATGTTAATAGGCAATGCAGAAAATGTACAGATCAAGTTTGTTTAAAATCAATAGTAACTCGCTACTCTATTTGAATCTTAAATAATTTGATTAATAAATTTATTTTTCTTACCTATATATGTAAAATAAATGTTTCTTTATATACATTGGTACTGTGTGAATAAAATATATTTCTCGAAAAAAATAAATATATACCGTGTAAAATTAAAATGATAAAACTTGAAAGAGAAAACGTAATAAAATTGACAAAATATAAAATATATTAAAATACAAACTCCTATATTATTATCTTTCTCGAATATATTTTGGAACGTTTGAACATTTTTTTTTTATTTTTTGTCAATATGCAATATTATCTTTGAATCGCTATGGATAAGGGAAATTATTCTGTGCATATATATTATTAATTCAATGAATATCTAGCAATATTATACTTGTTTTATTATTTACCTATTTAATTTAATTCAACTATAACCTACTTATGTGTAAAACAAAATATTCAGTTTTACAATTTATTATACAATTCGATTCTTCAGTTTACTTTCCTCTATATTTATAATGAATTTAGTGTACCTACTATAGCTACCTATTTGTAGTCTCGGAGGAAATACTTAAGTATGTATTTATAGGTAATGTAAAAATGTAAATTATTTGGTTAACATTGTATATAATATGGATAAATCACGCCAAACATAACAGAAAATTTATATTACTATTATTATACACATTATACCTACAGAAGCAGCCAAAGGGGATAGCTTCTCAAACGTGAATGTGTCAGGTACGTCTACGTATGTTAAGATCAGGCCCGTAAGTCGTAACCGTGGTAAGTTTGCTGCAATTAGACATCTCAACGTCATAGGAATATAACATAAATTATTAAAATTAATGCTATTGACGTACACGGAAAAGTTTCTACAGCGGGCATATCAATTATCAATAACAAAAGTTTATTTGTGATTTTGAAAAGAGCTTTTTTGATTACGCGTATGACTATATTTATTTTAGCCAGTTTTCGAGGGTGACGCTGTTTGAAATGTAAGAACATGAAACGTTTTCGTAAGATAAAGTTCAACATTTAAAATAATACTCAAACGGTAGAAATTCTCAACAAACCAACTAATCAGTATATGTTTTAAGAATAACTGCATACCTATAATAATATAGTTTAGAGGTGCTCGAGCGTCGAGTACCGATTTCGCCTAAATAATATTATGGTGAACAAACCAACACGTCTTCAATCCGTTCCATCGCACATACATCACACCTACGGCAGTAAGTCCAAAATCATATTATGTAACTTGAAATATAAATGCAAGTCGATTAAATCCTTGATCTTTCACCTTTGCAGTAATACATATTTACGTTAAATTCTTATTTTTTCTAACTTATCGTGTCTGACGAGTTGTTCCGTTTTTCGTCTGAGAATTATTACTAGGTAGGCACAGTTAAAATACTCGTTAGCGTTCAGTGACAACGTTCATAGATCAAAAGGCACAAAATACGTTTGAATTTTAAATAATTCTATAATCTGTAATACGCACCCGATAACTACTGCAGTTAGTACCACGTATAGTGACTCCGCCCATTGAATCGAGTATATTTGAACGAGGTGAACTTTCTAAGGATAAGCTGGGAATAAAATAGTATTAGTACGGTCATTGAAATTACAAACACGTACCTACCTACTTTTGTTAAATTCAAAGTGGTAGGATGTGAAAAACGTACAGCGAACTGAACAAATTAATAATATAAAGAACGCAGCTTAAAGCTTAACATTATTTTTATCGGAATAGCTTCGATTATTGTCTTGTGATAATTAATAAAAATGACTGATGGTATTTTTCGTTTTTTTTTTCATTTCTTATGATGACTTTTATATTATGTTAATTAAATTCCTAGGTATACAGAACGAACAAATGCCATCAATTTATTTTTAAAAGAACAGGTATATTTTCTCCGTTATAATATGTATCTGCTCTAATGTATTTTTAAATTAGATTGTGATTGGGTTTTCTGACGAAATACAAATGAGATCATTGGCAATTGGCCGATTACGGGATTATTGTCATGTACAACTTTAAGCGACCGGGTTATACAGCCAAACGGATATAACTAGGAAATCGGATATAACTACGTTCAGCGTATGATACCATTCGATATAATTGAATTGTATGACCAACCAATTTTATAATGGAATAATATATTTGACAGCTAGGCACAATTAATTTGTAATATTTTATAAAAAAGATAACAGTTTTATATAATTTAAGTTATTGAATCAATTTCGTAACTAGATATTCCACATTTTCATGTATGTGATTCATTTTTAAATTTAAAACTACTAGTATTTACAATAAAATTATCAATCAAGTTTTATTTATTATTAATAGTGTCTAATAAGATCAGAAAATATTTATTTTATTTTTCATCGTATTATTTAAATTATATTATGTCATGAAATTTCTCCGGCGATATTACTTTATGATTAAATAAAGTATAGTTTCTATCGCCGTAGTGAAATATTCTAAATAAGAAATCACGACTCCTACTTCGAAGACTCATTAACTGAACAGGAAACTAAATTCTATAATATTAGATTGTTTTATTTTAATGGATGTAAAATCTGTTGACACTAGGGGAAAAATAATACATTCAGTATACATATAATAATAATATTTTATTAACAGAATAAAATTCCAACTTACAATAATAAAAATAATGACAGTTTCATAGGTGTGTGTTATACTACAACATTAAAACAAATGATATAAGAACGAGAGAAAAAAAATAAATTAAAATATAATATGTAATTATATAGAAATTAAAAGTTAGACAATTGATTATATAACAATTCGATTAAATTAAATATAATAGTAGGTAATAATCTAAAAATAACAATTTAAAGATCTAAGAGTCATATTGAACAAGTCCAAGTTGTTAAAAAAGTATATGATTGTCATTAATAGTTTTAATGGATACATATTTTTGTCATGGGATAGTTCTGCGACCTCTCTTCCTATCTTAAAATCTGATCTTTTAAAAATAATACAGCTCACTACAGTGGAGGTTTAAATCAAAGTCGCATAGACTCATCACCTGTTCCCGGAAAATCGAGCTGGGAAATAGGAACACACAACCCGTGGCGTTAACCTTGCGGTTTTTATAGCGACTTAAAAAAAGAAAATTCTACAAACCACTATCCTCACTGGACCGCGTTGAAAATCTGTATTGTTCTTGTTCACGGGCGTGCCTAAGAACTGACTAAGCCGTTTGCTAAAGAAGTTATTGCACTTAAACCGAAATGCACGTGCGTCGTATTTTATCGTCATTTTTTTTTTCCCGCGAAGTCTGGCGGCACAACAACAACAGCTACTACTACTACTACCATAATGCCCATAGGATACCATAAAATTTTATTATATTTCACATTACATCATAATATTATTATATCGTCAATTCTGCGGTCGACTCATCGTATAGAGCGTAGTGAAACACTGTTCGGTGTGCACATGCGCCGGCGACGAGCGATGGCGTACTGCGCCGATCAGGACGCGAGCATCTCCTCGATCTCCAAAAAGGTCTTTCCCTTGGTCTCGACCATGACGAAGCCGGCGGTGACGGCCCAGATGAGGTTGAACGCGGAGTACATGAAGTAATTGGAGTGGACGCCAAACGCTTGAGCGATGGTGGTGTAGGTGCCGTCGAGGACGAACGAGCCGCCGGCTAACATCATGACGCACAGCGGGGCCGCTCTGGTCTTGACGTTGGCCGCGAACATCTCGCCAAGCAGCGTGTACGTGAGCGTGCCGGCGCCCAGCGAATATGACAAGGCGTACGCCCACAGCGACACCACCGGCCACCACGCAAACGGTTTGTCTTCGGGCCCGTTGGCCACCACGTACAGGCCGACGCCGTACGCGGCGGTCACCAGGGCCATCGCGGCGTGCGACACCACCATCAGCGGCTTCCGGCCCATCCAGTCCACCAACACCAACGGCACAAAGTTACCGACGCTCTTAGTCAGGGTGAACACCATGACGGCCACCAACGGGTTCATCCAGTAGTGGGTGGACGGCAGCGTGATCGAGCTGAAGTGTATGAACTGCGCACCGATTAGATTGTTATGACGGTGATTTAGCAAATGTATAAATTCAATTAATATGAAACACATGATAGTGATTATAATATTATTATTCTTAGTATTGTTATAATGTCATTATTCTGAACTTCCTGTATGCGATACATTTTGTAGAGATTGGCTCTTTTTTTCAGGGGGGGGGGAGCATAATAACTTATTTTTGTTTTACTCGATTTCATAACAAACCTCGGACGGGTTTGAAACAATAGGTTAGGTTAACAATCTTTCAAAAAGTAGGTATATAAATCATTGTCAGAATATCACTAATTGTTTTACTCATTAAAAATATTTCCGAATACAAAAAATACAAAATATAATCATTAATAACTATACATGTTTGAATTATCCACCCGGGTATAGTTCCCTGACTAAATATCAAATATATTACGGAAGTATTGTATAAAATATAGGGTTCAATCGAATTTCAAGATGAATATTATGTCATTGTGACATTGCGGGGATGCGACTGAAGGATATTATGTTATGTCAAAACGTCATGGATATAATATAATGTTTTTTTCACATTATATAAAAATACGCCTAGGTGCATTATGTCTGTGTAATAGTGATGCGACGTGATGTTAAAAATCACGTAAATCGTAGATGTATGTGTTTTCGATTACTAATCCATACGTAGGCACCTACATTTATTCAAAAATTGTGCAAATAATTTCTGGTTTCGCAAAAAATATAATACTTTTTTCAAAATATTCGTATCAAAAGAATTTTTTATAAATAATTAGAACGATACAATATAATCCTATAGAATGCTACAACTAATCATCTACGAAAAAAAAATTATTTTCTTTCTACCAAAAAAAAACTTCCATCCAAGGTTCCAGTCGTTCCAGATTCTCCTAACCAGCCTAGAAAGAAAATATTTGCAGAAACTATGACGACTGACGAATCAAAATTCACCTTCAGAAACCGTCTTAACCGTGTTAATATTGATTTCAAATTTAAATTATTTAACTACACCACTAAGTTCCCTCCTTACCGCTGCTTTTCATCCACCTACAGCATATTATAGTTTATATTATAGTATATTAGTATATTATTTCAAAACTATATAACTCATAATTATCCACAACATATTATGGCCGTAAAATTTTTGGGTATATATAACGATATTTTTACCACTGAAATGGGAGAACGATTGGGTAGGTTACTTTTAGTTACACATTTTTTTTTTTTCAGATACCATAAATTAATTGGAGTTTGTCGTTTGCGCATCATTAATACCTCAGATAAAAAATTTGGTTGGTCGTTTGAGTAAAAGTTTTTAAACATTTTTTTTTTTACTATTTTACTTTTTAGAGCCTATTAGTGTTACCCAGGAGGCACCACGAGTTGGCTCTTAATAGTTAATCTCCCAAAAACTTTTTTTCGCAACTTAATTTAAAAGTATGTTAATCATTACGTGTTATATTAAATCTATGAAAATAAAAAATATTTCTTTTTGTATTGTTTATTTTTTTTGCAACTTATTTGATAACAGTACGCGTGTAATACCTATCTATTAATGTAAAAGTTATTTTTTTTGTAGCCCAATACGTGTCTTTTGTGTGTGTACCCAAACGTTCTCTGATTTTCGAGGTAAAATTATTGTTACGTACATAAATACATTTTTTCTATGTGTCCAAGTGTTGTGTCGATTTATACTCTATTAACGCGTTAGATTTTGATTCAATATCTTGAACCAAACATTCACTGCCTATTCTACTAATATAATATGTTATCTTCCGACCTTTGAATTGTAATGATTTCTTGTTCCTTGTTTGTATATTTGTAAATTATAATTGTAGATCTATACTAGTTTTATTCTGAAAGCTAAAGCTTAGAATAAAAAAATATATAATATAATACTAGCTGACCCCATGCACTTTTTTGCCTTTAAATGTACCAACCCTATATGACTCAAACTTTGTTCAATTCGTTATTTAATATTCGGAGTATGGCGTTCAAAATTTATCTTAACTTTTCCGTGGCCCGAAATAGAAATTCTGAGTCGCAGCAGTATATTGCTGTTTGTACCTAAGTGTATGATTTAACTCTAAAGTACCTATCAAAGTTATACCAAGTTTGTCGTATTCCACCTATGGTGGATTAATATAATCAATTAATACAAAATCCTAACCTAATCTAACCTAACCGTACTAATATCAGATGAATAAAAAAAGACAAATTTAACCATCTTTAAATTTACCTGTCTTCTTCCCAGAGGTCTAATCTACACACAAACATTAATGTATACAAAAAATAATAATACGAATCAACAAACATGCCGGATTAACCGATAGTAATCTAAATATTATAATATACTGTTGCGCCACTGTTGTATTTTTTCATTCAAATTTCCTACTTTTCCGGTGGATTTTTCTAAAATTTTCTTTCGTAAAAACCTTGTCCTGGCAATTACGACCCAAAAAACCTAGTCATAATATTCTATATAATATTTGTTTCTATGAATACAACTAATATACCAAAATATAAAATACTGAAACAAAAAGGTAACTATTAGGAGGGCAAACGATATATCTTATTTTTAATGAATATTATAACGTCTACACACTCTAAAACTTAGGTGATGTTGATATCGTTCACCGCGTTGTTTTCTACCGGTAAAATTATTTTTCCTCTTCCAACGTTATAATAATAATTATTCTAAATAATCGTATAATAATAATATTCTACGAAAAATGTATCACGATATACTACTCACCGGACTAATGCCGCTCAGCCTCTGAAACACGCTAGCCCCCGCCGTAATGGCGAAAGCCTTCCGGTTGGATTTGTTCATGAACAACTCACTGTACGTTGCTTTTGACTGCATCTGCTTGGTGACCGTCTTCTCGATCATCTCCAGCTCGTCCGTAACGTCGTCCTTGGCTCGGATACGCCTGAGCGATTTCTCGGCTTGATCCCGTCGACCTTTCTGCATCAGGTAGTACGGGCTTTCTGGCATCACGAAGAACAGAACCGTGAACACGGTCGAGAAAAACAGACCCAGCATGTTGAGCTGTCGGTAGTCGAACACCCGGCCGATCGTCTGCATGGCTAGCATGCCCGCCGCCAACATGATCGGAAACATGGACAACACGGAACCCCTTAACTTGACCTCGGCTATTTCACCCACGTATATCGGTATGGAACTGAGTGTCATCCCCTTGGCAAGTCCGGCGAACAGCCTGGCCGCGTAGAGCACATCCAACCGGGACGGCCAGACGAGAATCGCGATCCAGGCGAGCATGTTCAACGGACCGATGATGCTGATCGTCAGCTTCCTGCCGAATAATCCCAGAAAATAACCACACGGTATGGGGCTGATCAGGTTGCCCAAGTCGTACATGGCGACCATCATACCGTAATTGGTCACATCCAATTCAGTATGGTTGTGCTTCATCAGGTAGGTGGCCGGCGACGACCATCCGATCCAATTACCACATACCATATAACCCATACATGCTGCAAACGAAACGAATAATATACTTCTTACACCCAATCATCATCGTTATTGAAATTATTATTAAACTAAGAGTTTCTTTAGGACAAAGGCCACAGTTATGCGTATAGTATTAGTTATTTATATTTTTTCTTTAAATATGTACAATTATTCATCAGTGAAAAGAATACGATTTTTTATACTAAATATTTAATTTGTTTGTCTAATTCTGAAGCTTAATTAAGGATGAAGATAGTGGTGGACATTTGATTTTGAATCCGTACTCGGTTATTTTTAAAAGTTAATCGGTATTGTATTTTGTTTCCTTTTTCGATGATTTGATTAGTTTATGTTTATGGTTTACTGTTAATATGATTCACCTGAAGTTCAATTTGTACTTTTGTAGGCTTATTTTCTACTATTATAAGCTAACATTAACAGCAGCCTTGTAACAATTTAAAATGATATTTAAAACACTTTAAGAAAAAAACATTCAAATACGTATTATTTTATTTATTAAAAAAAGTTTTTTCCGACCACAAAAAATAGTTTAAAATGTATGATAAAAAAAATATATTATAGTCTATTTATTTGCATAATTGTTACGAACATTATTATTATTTGTTCTATAAATACTTGTTTGTATGATATTAATATGCTTATATTATATTGACGTTAATTTCCGACTATTTCAAAAAATTATTTGAATAACATTTTTAAAAAGTATTCAAATACATATTTTGAACACTTTTTTGCCCATTTTTTCGAATACAAAATAAAAGTATTCTTTACAAGAATGCTTACCCTATTGCATTCTGTTATTAAATTGACATCGCAGACATGACTGTATTAATAATAATAATATTATACCTACTAGTATATAGACATAAAATCGAAATAGGAAAACACATATCGACAGTGTTGGAATTCACGGTTTTTGTGCTTTATAAAAGATAACGATTATATAAAGCTGTATTAAAATAGTAAGTTCAAGACAAATATTTCAATTTTTGTATGTAAGTATTCCACCATAGTAAAGGGATACACCATAAAGAGAAATGAATCTGGATAACCCACATTAACAAACAATTTAACGAAATATATACACAAAACTCTATAGGTACACTTTATATTAAATCAACCTTGCAGTTGAAATTTTCTTTCTACTATAATACAGAGATAATAAGACCGCATGCCAGTTAACTTTTTCACAGCTGTTGCATGCCACAAAAAAATTATAAACTTTCCAAAATAAATTCCTGAGAAATCAATAAAATACGAAATAAACAGCTTATTAAAAGTTATTTCGATATATTTTGTGTAACTAAATGTTTACCGAACTATTTAAATTCATGAGAATTGGCCCTTTTAGTTGATATTTTACTTTGTTTGAAACTTGAAAATTACTCAGAGCTTTCCATACGAATTAATTCGAGCCCGTAAGACCCCTAAAACCCTTAAAAATCAAACCCTTGAAACCCATATAACACTAGTAACTTCTTTCTCAAAACATCCGATTTAATTGAAACCCGAAAAAAATATCCCGGTTAACTCAAAACCCAATATTGTTTATTTTACAAATTATTAAGAGAAACAATTTTACTAACTAGGAATTAATTATTTAGAGTAATAACAAAGGTGCTCAATAATTTGTGCAGGGAGATGTGGATATTTTTATGATATCCAAATAATGTCTTCCTTGTAGTATAAATTTATTCTTTACGTCATATCATATTTGATCAGTGATCACCCTTATAATTTTTCTTAGATTTAACACCCGTATTAACCCATGTAAACCCGAATAACGACATAATTATTCAATTTTTAATCCGGTAGTTGAATACCTGAGTACATCCAGCACCCGAAACCCGAATAAATGATTCAAAACCCTGAAATCACTACAGGTTTTAGTTATTTTACCTTCATGTTGTAAAATATAATGAAACTACATAAATATGTCAGTCTTTGCACAATGCTCTAATATTTGTTAAATCAAAAAAATTGTAAAACTATGATCGCTTCGAAAAAAAAATACTCTTATAATATTATGCTGCTTAATATTGTGTTTTTTAGGAATGTTTTTTGTAAATAAAAAAAAAATCATAATTGAGGCGAGTTTACATTTTGCTTGTTTCCGTGTACATGCTATGTTCTGCATTGATAAATAATATAATATAATATATCAATGAATTTTATCATTATAATTAATGCATTTCTATTTATAATGTCAAATTATAATATTGTATTATGTAAATTAATTTAATGAACTATAGTAAAAATTTGAGTCTTGATAATCCGAATCTCTAGGAGGATAAAAATAAATTCAACGTATGAATTTTTCAAATGATATACCTCAAATAAAACTTAAAATCACTTCTAGGAGCAAGAAAAAAATTAGAGTTATCGAGGTTTTCAAGATATCGAGTCTTGACTATATAGGTATTATAACAAATATAATTATATTTCTATACCTACCTTGGTCTTGATAAATTATTTATGAAGAATAATAAATACCTATTAGAGCAATTGAAAACGTAAAAAACACTGTTTTGAATCTTCCTTCAGTCATTTTATAAGAAAAAAAAACATTAACTGATTAATAATAATATATAGGTACACTTATTACATATTAATGTGAAAATCATAAAACGATAAACGAAATATTTATTTTTAATTTCGATGGCAACGTTATGATTATTAAAAATTGTGTTTGATTACTAATCTACAATATCTATCTAATAACCAGTAAAATAAATTATACAAGACTGTACGGATAATTAAAAGCCTGTCTGTTAAACACAATCTTTATTGATCTAAATTGGCAGTTTTTTAAACTAAATAAAAAAAATTGTTGCATATGTTTCTTGGGATTTTTAAATGATAAAAGGAACTAGTGAATACCAAAATGCTAAGGCCAGATAAGTGATGCGAAAATAAACCATTAAATGGTATTTAAAATGTAATGTTAATTGTTATGTTAAAATCTATATTATTTAACTTTTATACATAAAGTAAATAATGTATATTATCATATATGTTTAGAGAAAAAAGACTTTCTAAAATATATATATATATATATATATAATAATGTTACATGTAAGAACCATACAAGTAGAAATGTAGGCATTATGTTTTTTTTTCTTCAACCCTTCATAATGATAACAACATATACTTTATTGTTCAATGATAACCATGCCTATTGTCCCGCACGCTTGTTCAGACTTTTAAAAGTTGTTTAAATATAAAGTTACTGCATATCGTTTCAAGGGCTCTCCTGTGGTATGTTCATAAAAAAAATTGACACAATAGTGTATTATTATATATGTTAAATGATGAAATATATCAGTACATGAATATATAAATATGTTGTACTACTCTTCCGAGGTAAATAATCAATTTTAAGTTTCAGAAAACGCAGCATCAATAACAATGATATAATAATAATTTAAATGTTACATAGTGATAATGTGTAGGCATCAAAAATTGTTGTTACACTCACAAATAAATAACGTATGATTTAATATTTTATTTTATAATTATTAATTTACCTATTACTTTATTATTATTCGATTCTCCACGTATTTTTGTGCATCTACCAGTTGCCCTCAAAATAACCATTTTTTTTTTATATCAACCTCCCAACCCCGAAAAAAAAACATTACCTTGAAAAAAAGCACCAGTTGCCCTCAACGTATTATGCGCAAGATTAGATACCACGCTTGTCGTAAAATAGGGTAGGTAAATATATAAATACGTGAAGATAAAAAAAAATGTATATAATAAATTAATACTAATTTATAGTAATAAACGGTTTAGGTTTTATGTCATACCTGTGTCAAAAAAAATTGATAATTTTGAAATGTTTAATTTATAAATTATGTTTGATAGTTTAAAGACAAACAGATTTTACAAAATCTAATCTACTGACATTTATTAAAATTGAATACAATATAAAATCATCGATTTGTTTATTTTTGTCTAAGTATGCGCGATTGGTGATATTTGATTTTTGTGTAAACCGCTTATAGCGATACCTACAATACCTACTTGCTTGTACTTATTTAAGAACATTCATAAAAATTAAAATATTCAGATGTGCAATGCTAAAGTCCCTTGAAAATATTACGAATGGAATGATTCGCATGCATTGGCGGTCCTACCTGAATCGATTGAATTCATAGTCTACAGAGAAGGTGGGGAATTCAAGCTTGAAGAAATATAATATGTGCCAACCAAATAGTCGGAAATGTCGACTATTTTTTTTTCTGATAAAGGCTGAATTAATATCAGATCTTCAGTAAGACAATAGCCTATTTTGAGAGAGGGTATAGTGATGAATGACAGACAATTAAGTGAAGACATTTTCCAAATTCTGAATTAGGATCCATATAATCAGGCTTTTATCCTACATTTTGAATCCACTATGACTGAGTAAGATGAAATCTGCATCTAACGATTGAAATGAATAACCAAACGACTTTGAAAGCTACATGAATACACTGTTCGAAATCAGATGCAATAGTCACAATATAATTAACAGATTCGAATCAAAGCCCAACGCTAGAGCATTTTCCTTTGTAGACATTAAATAATAAATTGGAAGTTGTTGATGATTTGATATCCAGTAATGAATACATAAATGAAATATAATATCCATTTTTTGCTCAGTGTACCGTAGAAAGTTGCAGACAAAATTTCGGTCAGTACTCAAATGTTCCGTCTACGAAATTTTTATCTCATAACCAAACTATTTCAAACTTGATACTGTTATATAGCAACACTACATTTTTCGTGTCATTGTTATGTAATAGCAATTTCTCACCTTCATTATAATAAATTATATAAGTCAATTGTTTGTAATGCCCATTGAACTTCAAAAATAGATTTTGGTAATGGAGAAAGCGTTTATCTTCTCGTACGATAAATACTTTTACGAATACTAGTTTAAATCGTTCAATGTTACATCTGCAACACTACACTGAACTTCTTGGCGTATTAATTTTAATGAACGTTTAGAAAATACCATCCACAGCTTTTCGTTTTAAAGAATTAGAAATAGTTTCTTTTCGTTACGTTTTCACGCTACGTATGTTTATGTTCGATAACCGATTTGAAAAGAACCTTTTAATCTTCATTTATACCCAGCTTTGAAGTACACGACTTCAATATTGTTCATCTCCATTTAATATCCGCTTGTGTAATTCGATCTTTATTAAACGCGTAATTATTTAAAGCTAATACAATTTTTTATTTTCATCAGACACTCACATAATAATGTCCATCATGTAACCGACTTCAGAGATTTTTGTCTACTAAAACGAACTTAAAAAAGACACGAAGATACTGTATCACATAATAATATTTGACGATAATAATAGGATGGATTAAGAGGACGTTACGCCGACATTTGTTGTCTCCGTCTTACAATTGCGAAACATAGTACATTTTACGCTCAGCATATCACGTTTAGGTTCATAATTTTACAAATTAGAGTGAATTGACCTGTTATAAAACTTAAAGGTTAGGTCAAAACAGCTGCTGAAGGAAACCAATCAACACGCATATTTTTAATTACAATAAACTATCTATAATAATAATATATGTATCAATTGTCTATTGATGTACCTGTACGTCTTGTATAGCTTTATAGTTTAAACTTTAAGATAATTTTCAATTGCATTTAATATATTCGATAGTATAGTACTAATTGCTTGATAAATATCTCTATAAGTACTTATAACTTGTATAATAACTATAAGTTGAAATTTACTCATTTGGAAATCAAATATTTTTTTTTTATTCTTAAATATAAATATATATACTTAGGTTTATTAAAAGTTATGAAAAAGAACACAATGAAAAAACAAATATAATTTATTCATAGAAATTTTAGTATTTATTTTAAGTATATTAATAATTCATATTTTATTTTGTTTTGTTATTCTTCAATTATTATATTCCTGAAAATGCTCTCTCTTTATTACAGAGTATTAAAACCGAAGACGATCCGACGCAGTGAACAAAATGTAATCCTCATGGCTTACATATCCTAATACATAATGCATGGATATTCGCATAAGTATCATAGGTCTCAGTTACCGTGGTCTATGTTCTATAATATCACAAATATTATATTTAAAATAAATCAAATTATTAAAATAATCAGGATTTTAATGTTTAAGACAGGCGAAATTGCTCTGCTATATAATTATTCGTACACGTCATATATTAAGGTTGTAAATAGTAAAAATCTTTTTTTATTTTCAATGTTAAAATTAAAAATTAATAAAATAAAAACTTTATTTTACTATAAATTAAAAAAGGATATAATATTAAGTATATAGGTACCTATCTAATATATGATATATTTATAACGTAGGTATTTCATAGTAACACGCAATATAGAATATCTATTATAGTCCATACTCAATATAATTAATAATGTAATTAGAAGGAATCATTGTTTTGTATAGAATCTTCTTCGATTAATTTTAGTAACATATTTTTCAGAATTGTCTTTATAAAAAATACACTTAAGAATATAATATTATGAATAGTAGTGTATTTTTCTTTAACAGAAAGAAACGAGCAACTAGATTATGTTAGAGTGAGCAATATGTTCAGCTTGACTAAGTAAGTGTAAGGTAACCACAATAAACAGCTTTTAACATAATTGTATGCATAATATATGTTACAACCATTAGCAAATTGAGCGTTTACTATTCTTGTATTGTGCTATAGGTAATAGACCTACCTGTAAAATATACTTAAAAACCTAGATGAATACCTATCAAATACAAAATATATTATTATCTATTGAATACAAATCGTATCCACTGTACATTATATCGTAATACCATTGATTAAAAATGCAAGTATTTAGTATACGTATCTGAGATACAATAAAAACAAAAAAAAAACACTTTTATGAAATACTTTTCGTAATAACTGTTTATAATATAATAATATATAGTAATATTATATTATTATTATTTATTAATAAAACGTGGAAAATATTTAAAAATTACTAACAGTTTGTTTTCAATAAAGATTTAGCGTATCAGCTTGTATTTAAGCGAGGGATAAATTAATAAGCAGCTTGCAATAAATAATTAATAAAGTTACAAACTTACAACAGTCTGAAATATTAAATAAAAAAAAAAATGAACTATATCCGGATAATAGGTACCTACAGTGTCTAACTAACAATTATATGTCACTCGAAAAATAAAAATGTTTCAAACCCGATAATTGTTCACTCTCGTACAATAATATACTTGCCAATTGCCATGTAATACTTTATTACAAAATAAATATAAATTTTAGTCAGATGTAATATAATATATTATTATAAATGGGATTTAAGAATATATTTTCATAAAAAGTAAAACTGATTTAATGAATCCGAAGCTTTAGCACGTATTATAAATTAAATGTCCACTGATGTTGTATTGAATATATTATTAAATAACAGCCAAAAATAGATCCAACGACTAAAAATCAGGTGTCATTTTTTAACACTACTTTTGGATATTATATATTGTACCTATTTTGGTGATAAACTATTACGTTGACATACAGAAAAATCACAAGACGTTCACACGATGTGATTTACGTGCACGCTACAATAATAGCTATAGCCAGTTAATAACAATCTCTTCGAGACAACAAATACTTAATCCTCCACCAGAATTATCTAGTACCACCCATGACAAAAACTCCACTAGATGGTAGACAAAAGTGTGCACAACTCGTTAAAATTACATATTCTATCAGATTACATAATATTATAATAACGTACTGCGATCGTGATACCGTCCATTACTATTCCCAATAAATGTGACACATAACAAATTTACTTGTGATTTTTGACTATGATATTTTATGATTGACAAAAGTATATTATTTTTAGTAGGCATATTATCAATTTGTGAAAAATGTAACAGTGACCAGTTTCTGAGATTACAAAGTTAAAAAAAAACCCATACCACGCTACTCGATATTTTTCCTCTACAATGGAAATATATGAATCATAAATATGTTTTTGTTAATAATTAATCATGACAACGAAAATCTTACAAAAAACTAGTCAGAAACAAAAAACGTGTACCTACTCAAAAACAAATTTGTGTTATAAAATTTAGATTTCTGACCGTTAAGAATTTAATATAATGAAACATATTTTTCATTGATGAATAATAAAAACGCATCGTTTTACGGTATACCCTAGCAACGATTTCCATCTAATTAGTAAAAATTAAATTTTAGCTTTTCTCTCAAATTCCAGATTTTTATGAAAAAAAAACGTTAATAGGTATATAATAATTAATGAATTAATGTAGGTATTTTAATGTCATCAAAATGTCATAACTACTCATCGATAACGCTAAATTGCTAATTCCTTATTCGTAAACATATATTATATGAATGATATCTAATAAATAGTTATTAAAATTATTATAAGTCTTATAGTATAAATAATAATTATTATTAAGTTATTCATTTTTTTTTAAATGCATTAAATTAAATATAAGTAATACCAGTATGTATACTTACATACTAAATACCAGTAAGTCATATTCTCATGACTTCTAATATTACCTACGTTCATAATTAAAATGGGCATGGACCAATTGCGCCAAAACAAAATTTGTATTTTAGGGTCAATATGCCAATTGTGCAGCTTATATTTTAGGGTCAGTGTACCAATCGTGCCTCTTATTATATTGTACGATAAATATACCAATTGCGCTTGTATTCAAATTTGTCACCTGGCGGCTATCTTCAGATTTAGAAATATTGTTTTTTGATCTAATTCCATCAACATCAACATAAACACACTAAAATGCTTGAAAATTAAAAATGTATTTATTGATCAATTGATTACTGGTTAGAGTGACTGGTTATAATAATACATTTTATTACGGTATCGGGAATTTTATGAAACGTTATTATTATTACGGACATTTGATCACGGAAATATGCATTTGAGTGATAGATGAAAACAAGTTATCATTATCATACATTTTATATAATTTACGATCAAAAAGTAACTTATTAAATGTGAAGAAAAAAAATGTTTATTTATTTAAATTATATTATGTATTAATACTCACATAAAAAAATTATAACTAACTTATAACTTTTCCTTAGGTATTGTAAAATGCTTAGAGCGCAATTGGTATATGAAAAGGTAATTTTAAGCGCAATTGGTAAACTCCCACTAAAATTAATACCTACAATGGGTAATTATGTGTTTGTTTTTTTACGAGCCTTGTTTGTCTACGTTTCTATAAAAAAATAACGAATAATACCTAGTGATATTTGTATATTTGTGTATCAAGTATCAACTCTGGAAATGCATATAATTTCCATATGGCTACTTAACAGTAATTTTCATCGAGAAAAATCAATAGTATTTGCTGTGGACAAATTGAATATTAATAGAAGTTAAATCGGTACTACAAGGAAATTTGTATTTGTTTTAAATCCCAGGTTTGGCATGTGTAATACGTTGTTATAATATTATTATTTATTATGTGTAAGTACACTATATTCTTCTAGTGATTTCTCAGTATTTTATTTTAGGTAAATGTATTATTGGCCCATGTTACACATGACGTAAGAATTTAAAACTAAAAAAAAAATTAAGTATACGTTAACCTACTTTCTGTTACTAAAACCTTACCTATACAACATGAGCTGATAACTAATAACACATATACGACGATTCGTATTTTGTTAAGGTTCTATAATGCATGTCATTCATATCTTTTGGATACCGACAATATAATATCCGTTAGCTTATTGAACGTTATAATAAAAAAGAGAGCTTTTGTCTGGGAATGTTGTTTCTAGCCAATAAATGAAAAATAGTCACTTAAATTATCTGTTATTACGATGTGTATTGGACTTACAGACAATAATATTGAGCAAGTATTCGGGACTTTGCTGACTATTGGTTGTTGCGTTTGATCATAAAAAAGCTAATGTTCGTTTCAAGCATCTCGAATGGCAAAAAGTGGTGTTTTTTCTTCACAAAAGAAAACATGTAAGAAATACTAAGTAAGTTATAAATTTTACCCAGATTCCGTTTCATTTTAAAATAAAAATTGATGGACTATGACATTTAAGTTAAAGTTCTTAAGTTTCATTTAACAATATTTGTAATTATTGATTAAATGTAAAACTAAATAGTTCGGCATAAAAAAATACAATATTCGACGTTTTCTGGTAAGTCATATTATGTAAACACTAATCATAATATGGTGAATATACCTAGTACAATACAATATTATACAATCATAATCGATGTAAACAAGCGATTAAGTTTAATTTGATAATTATCATTGTGTTTTAATTAAAATATAACTTACATAACTATATATACAATTAATTAGTATAAAAATAGTAAAATACAACGAAAAAAAATATTAAATTAAAAAAATACTAACGAGAAAAAAGTTATTTTATTGATTTTTCTTTATTTTTTTTTTCACCAAATTAAACTGTTTTGGAATGTAATTGAAAACATGATATACATTTCAACATGCTTTTTGCATACAAATTACAATTAGTTTGAATAAAAACAGCAACAAAAATCTGCATATAATAAAGTGGCATAATATTTTATTAAGTGGCCCGTTTTTGGTAACAACAAAAACATGAGTTCAGCTATTGAACAACACTCTAGTGAACATAGTCCATTTTACAGAACGTATGCATGAATTGAACAAGTGCTTAATAAATAATAAAATTTAACCGTATAGTTTTTGAAGGGTACTAGAAATAGAAACGGCTTACATCGATTTCTATTTTTATTAATATCATTGTTTAGATTTTCCATTATATGTTCCTAATTATTATTTTATTTTTATTTTATACAAATAATATATAGGCAATGTCAAATTAGCCATTATACATTTGATTCGACCCTTAAGAGGATTTGTCGGTAACAACCTTTAAAATATTTTTATTAAAAAAAATGTTTTTCATTAGTCGACAATCATGAATCCACACGCGACTCACGCCATATTAACACCATGTTTACATGTATGTAAACTTATAAATTAATCAATAGATTTTAAGTAAATCAATGAAAAATACCAAAAAAATATTATGCTGTTTAGTAGATTTTACATCGTTATTGAGTACGTTACTGCGATGGATATGTTAAATTGGAATTCAATGATTGTCAATGCAAACAAAAAAAATATTCTGAGAAAAGCTGGTAGGTCAGCCTCTATAAAAATATTTTCTTAAAATATTTTCTAAAAAATTCTCTAAAATATTTTTGCTTATTTAATATTTTTTTTTAAATAATACGGTAGGCTAAACTAACTGTTTAAAAAACATCGCATATTATAATTTATTTTATTATAAAATACATGCAACACATAAACTTATAACTTGTAAGATTATTTCATATATTTTAATATTTAAGTTAAAAAGTTATATGTCAATACTGACGTAATGTGGTTTCGTGGTATACCTTAATAGCATAAAAATAAAACCAAATATTTCAAAATTTCAATTTGTATAGACATAATAAACGTTTTGTCTAAAAGTTTCAATTCCATGAGATTAATATTGTTTTTAAACTTTGATTGAACTTTCAACTATAAAATAATTTAAATATTTTGTGATTTTGACAAATTTTGAACTTTAATCGTTTATAGACAAATTTTAGTTCCTTTAATATCAATACTTAGCGATAAGAAATGTAGTATAAAATGTTCAAGCTTTATGCCTTAGAAAAATAAAAATTATCAAAAAATATAGGTGGAAAAAATAACGTCTAAAATTGCTATTGTTATTAAATAGCTCAAAACGTAATATTGGATGTATAATGGGCACCTATAAATAATAGTAAAAATACTAAATATTTTTTTCCCATTGAATTTAAAAGTACTGGGAATTTATATGTTATCAATTACATCCAATCTGCTAGTTTCTGGAACTAAACTTAAAGTCGAAGATTGAAACGTTTTTACCACTCATATAAACGTGATGATAAAATAAAAATTATAAAAACTAACAGCAGTGTTGTAAAACCAACGCATTCATCTCCACTCGTTAAAATGTAACAAACTGTCTGGCGCCGGTGTTAGTTATTGTAACGACAACGACGACAATTTATATTAGCCGCACAAATATTGTGATTTTCGAATTCGAAATAATTTCTCGATTTGTTGGTAATTTGTTACAGCAGGAACTCGATAACTGCTGCAGTATCGTGTGTCACGTGGCTCTCGATTCCACCAAGTGAATCACGTTGAACTTCCTGAGAATCTGCCGAGAACAAAACGGTTATTATAATAAACTCTCCTTGAAATTACTAGCACGTATTGCTAAACTCCAAGTAGAAAATTTACAGCGAACGGAAAATATTAATAATATTATTAAGAACTCAGTACAACGCTTAACATTGTATTTATTGGAATGGCTCGAGTCTAATTTGCCTTGCGATAACTTATTAATAAAACTGATTTTCATCGTGTGGTTCCGGCCCTCACCGTGTTTTCTTGTTTCATTTTAATTTATTACTTTATATTATATCCCTAAATCACTGAGGTATACTGTTGCGATAATGTACATTTTAAAATACATAATACTCAAATCATCGAATTATTTTTGAAAAAAAATATTAGTCTTAGGTGCTATAAAATAATGATAATAATATGATGATTATGGTGATCTCTTGTAAGCCGCGTGTGTTTTAAACGGCTGTCTGCCACCTGTCCGTATGTTATTAAATGTTGTTTAAATGTTTCTAAATGTTGTTTTTACAACCGAACGGTCTCGCAGCAGAATATGACAGAAATGCACGAATTAAACTTACCTACTCAAAGATGCATGGCAGTTCGCTAGACTAGCCAAAGGTATATAACATTCGCCGTATGATACAATAAATAGATTCGTATTATATCATGAGCTGTCAATGTTATAATGGAATAATAAATTCAACAGCTATATAATACAATATATTTTTTAATAATAAATAACAAATAGTTATCGAATCGATTTCGTTATAAATGTTGCGTGTTTAAGTGGTTTATTATTTTAATTTATAAATTACTTTACATTTATTTGTTAGTTATACGATATATTATTATATATTAGACACGTCGTGTTGTTATATTATGTTACAATATCTAATATTTAACCAACGATACTACCTAATTACTATGACTGATTACATTTGTTAATTTTATACTAAAGAGGTATGTTTAAATGTTCCCAATTTATTTAACAACGTTTTTTTTTAAATTACATATACCCATAGTTATTATTATTAAGTTTCCTTCGTATTAAAAAAAAAAATAAATATTTTTAATGGTCGTAGGGATTTTAAAATGTCACCAAATATTAACAATAGCATTTCCTAGACTTGTTATTATTTTCATTTATTTTTATTACAAGCATTAAAAATTATCTAATTTTTTAGATTTTCCTCGAATATTTCGCTTATATATATTGGTATAGCACTGATAAATGATTATGAATTTATGAACAAATTTCTGCTTTCACAGACCAAGGTTTTACAAAATATCACAAAACATTCTACGCCCCGAAACTGTATTCTAAAATATATATACATCATACAAACATACGGACGTATCGTATTTACTGAACATTCAGTACAACAGATCCACACCAAAATGGCGAGGATCATAAGCCAAAGTCCATATTATAATATAAGTGCTAACGAACCATATCCACGGACCAGTCGTATATCATTTTTTAAGCATCTGCAAACATCTTCGACGCTGATTCAAATAGACATATTTTTCGCTTAGACGACTAGGTAGGTACTAGGTAAATAATATAGAATAAAGTTCTTTATTAATTCTTCAGTATTTTTTTTTATTTTTATACTAGGCCATCCTAAAACCACTATTTGAGTTTAAACGTTAAGTGATTTATATGGGAATTTGAAATTGAAATTTTGTTCTTGTAGGTCCTGAAAACACTAATTGATTAGTGACCTCTAAAATTTGGAAATTATTATTTTTCGTGCTCCCTTTCTGTTATGATAAATATCAGAAAGTTACTCACTTTACTCGGTTTCTTTTGGGAGGGGGAGTACTAATATTTGTTTTTGTGTATCCCGAAAGCACTTATCACTAACATTTGGCGGATGACTTCTCAAATCTACTACGTATTAAATAATTGTTTATGAATTTATTAAATCATATTAATTATGATAAATAATGAATTTGTGTTTTTTTGTTGTTGTGAAAATCTTACGTGAACCTAGGCACAAAATTCAAATTACTTTAGAACAAGGGACATATAATATATTTCATATGCATTAAAATAGTAAGGGTATAGGTAATGTGTAAGATAAATGCGACACTACAATCATTCTTTTTTTCGATTTTTCTTACCTATCGTTCATGTACACGTGTAACTAATAATAACATGTGAATTTTGAGCATGCATATTAATAATGTCGAGTTTTCTATTCAAAAATTATTTGATTATAAAATAATTTATTTTTAATATCATCCGTAAGCGAATATGGAGAAATCTAGCTGTCGCATATATACTTTTAACGAAGAAAATACAAAATACGACAGGTTCGTGGAGTTTGCCTCCCAAAATCGAGATTTTCAATAACAATAAGTAATTATTTTTTAGCGAAATTGTGTTGACAAAACAGAAACTCACCAAAACAATTATACTTCACGAATAAAGGTATGATTATAATTTTCAGAATACTTTTATAATGGTCCCACGTTGGATTGATTTTATATGTTTTTGGTGAGCATACTTCAAAGTAAGCACTCTCGTGTAACAAGACATTAATCTGTACTTCATGTGTCATGTATAATATCTAATTGTATTATCGTGTTTTTGGCTACTAACCTCGGGGTAGGTATTAATCCTTTGCGTTTTGAACATTTGCCTTTTACTATTATAATTCATCTATGTATTGTATACATTTATATTTTACACCATACATTTCTCCTACTCGCTTTACGTACACCTGAGGTATGAGCAGAGACAGTTTAATTGTTTTCAACTTGAAAATTTCAAGTGTGGCTAATGAAATGACTTAATGACACTTCATATGAAACTCCACTAACCACCGAAATGTACTTGCTTCATGTAAAACTATAGGATGACGTGTTGAGTATAATTATTTTGTTTAAGTATTTGAATACATTAGTCGTTGGTAATTTTAACTAGGTGATATTGTCATTTGCACAAGTTAAAACGTCTAAATATAATACCTAGCAATACGAAAATGATTTAATATCAGTAAAGTTATTTGATTTCTAGTGGAAATAAAAAAAATGATTTCACATTCTTTGAATAGGTAACTTTTATAATGACGGTTAATATTTTATCAATATGGTGTTTCATTATTTATGTCAACGTTAACTACATTTTACCATACCAAATTCATGTTAAATAACAATTAGCAAATTATATCAAATTATTTAAATCGTATTTACTTGCATGACGTTGAGAAAAAATGAATGAAATTTAAATAATTTAAGTATAAAGAGGCAATTAACCGTACCGACCAAACGTAAACTGTTTAGTTCTATTTACTTGTGTTATTACTTACTTTTTTTTATTAAACCTAATAATAATATTCAATTGAGCATAATGTTAGTAACTTTTACATTTTTAAACTTTATTAATTGATTTCGAAATGGCCAATATCGTGGCTATAGATAATACGTGGCCAATGTCAACATAGGTCCATAATATACGTTTATAGATTATTGTCAAATTGGCCAATGTCAAATCTAATTTGGTCATATTGCATATAAGAGGCATTGGTCGTTTTAACTCAAGTAACATAATACATTTTTAATGACAAATAATTTCAATTTCATCAAAATGTGACATTGGCCTTTCTTGCACCAAGCCAAAATTCTTTTATTATATGAATGTGAATATGTGATCTTAGGTTATTCGTTGATCGCAACGAAACCACATCAGCAATTAGTTGTAGTTAACTTTGAATCAATCAAATTACATGAAAACATTGTACTGCAGATGAGTTATGTGAGTAAACGTAATTTTAAGAGCGATAGGATGAGGCACTATATAGCTGAACATACTTCTTAAACAATCTTTGAAACTGTTGATACTACTAAGTCCTAATTTGTAACTGTATAGCAGTTATATAAACGAACTATCATTTTGATATTTTGTATATTATTTAATTTAAACAGTTCATTATGGCCTCTGCAAATGTATAATACTTTTAAGGAGTTTTATAAGGAGTCTACACGCTTGACAAAAATGTAAGTACTTCCAAAGGTCTGTTTAAAAAATGTAAACATGTCTAAATGAATCAACAAGATTACTTTGCATCGGCCAGAGCACTTTTTCAGTTTTAGAAAATTCTTTACGGTCATAAACATATGAAATATTTTTCAATTTTTTTATTCAATATATTAAAAACAAAATATATGCTCCATCCGATTCAAAGTGTACTTCTTTATCAAATCAAAAAACTTTACAATTTTATAAATCTACCCACCATAGAAGTACCTACTTTAATTTTTGTCAGTCACTAAGGTCGTTATGATGAAAAATTAATGGGGTTTGCAGGGTTTTCAGGGGCCTTAATCAAAACCCAGAACTATACATTTACGGCTCTACCTAAGTTAATTTTAAATTCTGACATGCAAAATATTACAAAGATATAAACAATATACTCCAGTTAAATATAATAGATTAGTAAATAATTAGAAATACCTAAGTAAAACTTTCTTATTAGTAAAAGCATTGTTTAAAGTGAATTTAATGACAGCTTTCAATGTTTTACTGTAAGTACTTATTATAGTTTTAAGTGTTATATTCTTAGTAAATACCTACTATTTTGCTATAAACAATTTAACTTTTTTTTTTTATATAAGCTTTTTTTTCAGCATGATAGTTACAAAGAAAGATTAAGAGATTTCTATTAAAGAGAAAATGTACTAAAGAAAAAAGAATTATCATCTGGTTTACCAAAATAAAACATAAGATGGTAGGCATGTCTATTTTTGACCAACTTCAGTTTTTGCCACTCGTATACAAACAAAACCACCATGTCAAACTTAGATGTCAATGAACATCAAAAAAATCTGGAATAAATGCATTCAACATCAAATCAAAATTACTACAGGTAAATTAAGTGAAGACCATGACGATTTAACAGATACGTGATGTGCAAGATTCTAAATCATAAAATGCAATTCCTTGATAGTTTAAATGAAATGAATGTGACATTATATTTTCTGAGCTTAGATTCCAAGATGTCATGAAAAAATATTTTGAAAAAAATGATTCAGATAATTCTAAAGACAAATGTAAAATGTAACGTATTAGATGAAAATTAGTAATAGTTTCAAAAATAAACTTGAATGGTCCACTCTTAAATCGGTATGTATCTTATAAGACTGGTCATTAGTTAAAAAACACTCTTTAAGAGATGGTCTAATAACGGTGGTTATTTTGTCTTCTGCGTGTACGAATTTCACGTAAAACTCATAAGACACAAAACGTCAAAATTATATCCTCACCGGTTTCCGTTTTAGCATTGAACTTTATACATATATTTAAAAATAGGAAATACATGAAAATATATTTTACAAATAATGATAAACTAATGTATAATATCGTGTCATATCTTGTCACGCAAATACTGATACATTCTAAGGATCGCTGTGTGTAAACAGCATGGATTTCCTGGCGAAAAGTGGTCCTTGTGATACGACTATACGAGCCTTAGTCAGTTTCTCGGTTAGTGGTAAACTAAAATAATAAAATATAATACAATTAAATCTATATTCGTGGTGAGTTATGTGTGAATGGAGCCCTGAATACAGTGCGAGGTCTGCTATTTGTTCTGAATTTCGAAGATAATAAAGATTGTGAAAATGAATATACTTTGAGTCATGATTATTTATTATCCTGAGTTCCGACATAAGTTAATAGTACTTATAATATATCATATTATTAGTTATTACTGTTCCGTGTCAAAGTAAAATTGTGCCATTGTTTATGCCATCAATCACTTTTTACTGATCAAAGTTTTTCCTGGATACATTTTTTTGTTGTAATAACCAAAAGAAAAAAACACAATATATATTAATTGAAAAAAAACACAACAAAAATATTTTTAAAACTTAAATTAGGCAGCCATTTAAACGATATTTGATAAATTATAAATAGGAAAAGCATTTAAAATAATCACAGGTTATCATATGAATCATCAGTAGGTAATAAAAAAAAATAAAATATAAATACTCGTAGGTATTTGTGGGGGTACTTTAACTTACGTGTTTGAATACGAGACGCTATAAATTCGAACATTTGTTTCACGTGGAAAAACAATATCTGAAGTGTATAAAAAAATAAAATGGCAATAGTGGTTCCCATAACAACTTGAAGGGCCTAATTGTCCGGTAACAAAACTGAGATGGAAATAATGATAACGCATAAACGAAAGGTAAGTGATATCGAGAAATCGATTCACATCGATGTGCCGTCGTGTTATTTCACATTTTTCTACACGATGGTTATGTATGAAATTGCCTTTTAAATGTTACTACTGTAATATAAGGATAATGTATTACACCAATATATATTTGTATGACGTTTTGTCAATTTTTCGATTTATATAAACTCGAGGAAAAACTTTTATTGCATGTCATATCCCTAAATAGACATAACGAATGGAAACAAAATATCAATATACAACAACAACAACAGCAAAAAAAAAACAGAAATATTTTTGTAGGTAGGCACTTTACAATAGATATGTGAAGGAAGTTAATTTATTAAGATTGTGAGTTATGGTCGTTTTTGTAATTTCTCAATACGACTACGATAATTGAAACTATGTAAACCATATAAATAAAACGCATATTTATGAAAATACTACAACTTATTGGCTCATAATGTTTGGAAACATTGTAAAATAAACTCAATAACGGTGTTCAAGAGTTTTGATTGGCAGTCTGTTCAAAATTATTTTATAAATAAACTAATTAACTTTTAGATTTTTTATTTAGAATAGGTATCTATAAAATCGTTGTATAATCTATAATATTACGATGATAAATTTTATTATGAGTAAAAATTGATGAAGATAATAAAACGGCTCAATTAACACCAGATTAACAAGTATATTAAAATTGGTGAAACTTTTGTTTTAAAATATAAATCTTGAGTTTGAATACGTACAAATATTATCTAATTTTCATATAATCCGTTAACCACACTGAAAAATACATAGTTTGAATATGGAGACAACGAGCATTTCCCATAAACTTTCAAGCTTTTGTTAAAAATAAATGTAAAATAAAATATTATGTTACATTTATTTTGCCGTTTATTAAATGTGTTTTTTTACTACTAGAAAATTCGAAAAAATGACCTATGTACCATCTGCGTTCAATTTATAATCGATTTATATGACTACATGAAAGTTACTGATCATTTTTATTGTCCCAAAATATATTTTACGAAGGAAGAAAATGGGTAAAAGAACACTTCATTGTAAAATCGATAGTTACCTTGCTCTAGTCAGAATCATATTGGCTATTGTTGGTAATTTATTTATTTTGGATTCTATGTATGTAACAGAATTAATGCCGTGTCTTTTTTGTCATAAGACATAAATTAATATAAGAAAAAATCGCCTACTATAATGAAATTTTATATTTTACCTTAAATGTAAATAAGATTAATATTATCATTAATAAGTAACAAGGTGTTGAAACATTACACGTATAAGCGACGATTAAATGTAATAATATGATGACATTTTAAGGTGGGTGATTATTATATATTATATTAGGTAGGTACATAAATTATTTTGCTTTGTTATATTTAATAATAATGTAATAATTACAATTTCTATAAATCAATATTACGTATTACGTAGTTAGTAAATTAACTGCAAATTTCATTTAGTTTTGAAAAAAATAAGAGATGAAAAATTAATCAAGTAAACAGATTATACTGAGTAGGTATACTGATTTTAATGTTTAAACTTTTAAGCACCCACATACTTTATATAATATTTAATTATGTTTAGCATCTTAGCAAGATGAATTTGCATCGATTTGTATTATTTACATATTTTAGTTTGAAATGTAATTATAACCATTTGAAAAAAAAAAAATTGATATTTGATAATAATGAGTATTTCTGTTTATAGGAACCCTTCACCATAACAATACTTCAACAAAAAAAAATCAATTTTATAAATACTAAAAAGTTACTTTAGGAAGTAAATCATACTAAAACTATGATTAAAATTGAAATTTAATTTTAAAGTACATTAAATCTAACGGCTAACACTGAATTTTTAGTCTTACACTTTTTTTTTTAATATTCAGAGACTGCACTGACGTATTTTAATGCTCTTATACATTTAATGTATACATTGTCAGAAAGCTTTTAATGGAAAGTGAAAATGTATCCTTTCCTTTAATATAATTCTCTTATTTACAGTATTGAACGAAAAACTATTCGTTGCTTCGTTCCATTATTCGATAGTCGTTATGTGGCGTACATTTTCTAAAATGTGGATTACTTTGAAACTTTAAAATCCATAACATTTTACGTGAAAGTGTTTATCAACGTATATGCATTCAATATCATAAAATATAAATATTTTTTTAGACATTGGCGTCGGACAGATTGTCGACAACGATGCAAACCAAGTGTAATAATGCATTACCTACCAAAATATTTTGCCATGTAGATTGGTAGGTACGTGATAAACATTTTGAAATTTAAGTACATACCTATACTATACTATCAATAATACCACAGAATATTTGAAATATGTTCGAAATACTGTTTGTGATTTACTAATACATATTCGTAAGTAAACGTACGACCACGCAATGTTACTAGGAAAGTTTTTCAACATGTACCTACAGTATTGCAATTTGCCACAACCAACAACTACAACTGGACTCCAACCGAACTAAAACTTTAATTATAATTTTTTCACAGAACGTATTTTTTTCCATTTAAAAATACAAATGAGATTGAAACTTGCATTTCTCCTGGGGGTCAGGGGCTGTTGTATGGAACTGAAGGGTCATTCTACGATTGAAATGACAACAGAAGTTATGAACAAATTGACATTATCTGCAACGGTAGGCGGCCACCGTGAAGTTATGATAATTAGTAAATATTATTGTTTTTCCTTTTTATAACGTCGACAATTCTACCTACCTATAATAATTTACAGGCAGGTCGATGAATCAAACACAACAATGATGATTATTATAAACGGTCGTAAACAAAATACATTTTTTTTTATTTTAAATTTAAATAATATAGCTAGTATTATACAACGGATATATAGTTATCAAAATTTCACAATAGTGCAATTCCGTAATAGAATATTATGTGGAAAGTTTCAACCCTCTGCTCATATTGTTCAACTACCACGATACATTTTTTTAAAAAATAATAATAATCATAATCATAATAATAATAGCAATATATAAAGGTTGAAACTAGGGGCTGATCACTTTTCGGGTCGATTGTTCGCAACAATAAGGTAATAAAGGTTTTATTATGGAGGAGAGAAACGGTTCTTTTGCAGCCCTCATCCGGGTAAACTAATCGCCGCAAAATCGTTCACGATAACAATAATAATGGTCTTGGTTTGTCGTTCAAAGTTTTGACGGGCCAATTGCAATGGTCTGACGAGAAAAAAATCAACTAAGTGGTTGTACGTGATAGTAATACTTTCATATAACCATATAATAGCGTTGACCACACTAGTTGATTCAACTTTTCGTTGCTTAGTAAATGTGTGTGTGTGTGTGTTTAATTTCTAAGCATTATTTATGAAAAGAAAAAAAAACATTTGCACTATAAAGCGCTATAGTTTGGTATAACTATAACTCATGTAAATATTTTAAACAGTACATTTTAAATAGTGTGATCAATAATAAATATAATGTAAAAGATAATACTAAATTAATTTTAATGATACGAACGGGTAATATTACTCATTTGTTGTTATATATATTACCTTTGTTATAATTACCTTCTAGCCTCATTAATCTCTCAATATATTTTGGATAGGTATGGTACATCGACAATTGTCTTAATTAATATATATTATTATCTACAAATTACAATTTATTATTTAAACTAAAATATAAAATTTCCCCCTCATCAAAAAAACAATAACTATCTATTGTCTCTAAAATTGAATACGTTTAGTATATAAATAAATCAATACAATAAATTAAACACAATCAAATGATCACTAATAAACACGGTATTTATGCAAAATATAACTCTTTTATGTCTTTGATTATAGGTTTGGTTGGTTTTTGGTGCAATTTGTTCTATGGTGCAATCTTCAACCGGTTACGTAGGGTAGGGTACTATATACAAAATATGTGAACAAAAAATTTATTTTCCTAGCTTACTATAAAGCATAATTTTTTAACTCAAAGTTTGAATAAAATACTACCTAATACATTCGGTTTTAAAACTTTATTTTTGATATTTAGGTCTGCTTTTGGAGTTTTTAAATCATTATTATATTTTATTAGTATTACCGTTTAATTTATTTTAATATTTTCAATAATTTGCGCTGTCTAAAAATTTTTACACACAATTTATGAATTATTGTTTTATTTCCGTGTTAAAAATATCTTACATGTTTTGTACGCGCGTTTGACTTAATCAATGATAGATTTAATTTAAAATATTTTTCACATAATAAGTTTTTATATTTTTAAATTATGATTTTTTTAGTATACTTATAATGAATACTAAAATGCTCAAGATTTTAAGTGCATTTTTTAAAGTTATTAAATGCATTCATTTTGCACAGCCCTATAACAATAATCAAAAAAATTCCTAATATTACTACATTAGTTTACAAAATAATATTTAGGCCAAATGAATTCAAGAAATTTCTGAGCGTTATTAAAATAATTTTAATTTAAATTCCTGTACTAAAATATTATGTACATATTAATAATGTTTTTTATAATATTTACCTTATAAACAATGTTTCTATTGTATCCATCGATATACAATATGGAAATTAATTGAAATGGTTGTAAAATTCCATTATATTAGTATTATAAAAATATATTTAACAATAGGAACTCGCTGCCAACAAATGAGCTAGAAGCATCATCGACTGAAAAATAATAATATGAATGTCTTAACAATAAAACCAATTAAATCTTAAACGGGCGTCTGTATTAATTATCATGAGATATTTATGATACGTATGAGTGATATTATGTAAACTTGTGGTTATTTTGATTCGTAAGCCGTACTTGTATAGTAGTTGTATGTAATTGTACGTGAATAAATCATTTTTAAGAAATGCCTATTTATATTTCTTATTCAACTTTTTAGAAATACATACATTTGCTATTTTCTTTAATAGCTCGAACATTTATTTTTACTGGATCATATTCTACTTAAAATACGTCTGTGTAGCTTCGTGACTTACTTGCACTTAAAAATGCAGTTCCTTGAAATACAATATACTAAAATGTATATTATCATTATGTCGTAGTAAATTACCTTTTGTCATGTATGTTTATGCTAAAGTAATTAACGTATACGCATACATGATACATACATGAAACCAAATTATAAAATGTCCATTAAATGTTAACTGCAGGGCACATGTCCGTGTTATAAACTTACTTCAATTACTATGTATTATTAAATTCACTTAAACAAAGTAGTTTCGCAACTATTATAAAACTTTGACGGGAATTGACAAAAATGAATTTTAAGAATAATATTTATGAAATGGAATATTTATTTATGTTAGTTACGTGTTATTGGACAGTGAGCCAATTTGATTGTGGCATTATATTGTTCTTTAGTTTTTGCCATTCCCGAAGACAAAGTTTGCAATTTTTTGCATAAAGTATACTTTAAAATATTCTTCTGCGTTCAACTAATTATATCTGTCTTGCCGGATACTTGATGTATTTTATAATTGTTATATGCTTTCACTCGATAAACATCGCAAAACATCGGACCACGATCCGCTTGTCTTTATTCTTATATGTTCTATCACTATCGACTATATTCTCATTGGTACGAAATGTCCGTATGGTGATCACTACATTTATGATTAATTAACTATATAATGACTTATATTATAATACCCACTCAAAATTGTAGAATTATGCAGACACAACGTTAAGCTTTTCAAAATCGCACAGAATATGGCACGATATAGGCATATGATAACAATGTACAAACGATGTACTTATGTACATAATGCATACAATGTAGGTATGTGTCTATATGAGTATTATGAGTTCATAAATTAGTTGATAATTAAAATTTGATTAATCAATTAAATAATGGAATATGTTATTATACTTAACACTGTTATAAATGTATTAAAACCCATACTCATAAGACAATTTTTAATATTTATTTCCAAAACATTAAATTATTCTTAATTGTAAAAGTTATTCGTGACTCGTAAGTTGTAAGCATAAAAAAAAAACCAAATACAATAATAACCGAATAAACACAAATATTTATACAAT
This sequence comes from Acyrthosiphon pisum, assembly GCF_005508785.2. NCBI lineage: Eukaryota > Metazoa > Arthropoda > Insecta > Hemiptera > Aphididae > Acyrthosiphon > Acyrthosiphon pisum. The sequence goes on along the minus strand of NC_042496.1, from coordinate 17,431,120 downwards.
TATTGTGGTTATTGAAATATTGCGTTACAACATATTTATTATGTCATTTGCTATTAATGTTTTGAAAAGATTCAATCTCTTTTCTAAACGATTTTTGACTATAACTATTTTGACAGCGTTGATGAATTTGTTATATATTTGAAATCGTATACACCAGTTATCATCGGGAATTGGATCAAAAACGAATTCACTTGTGTCCTGAAAAAAAAAAAATTCTTGGTACAATATATTATTAATATATTATTATGTACAGCGCATACTAATGAAATCTGTTATCGTTTTCACGACTTACAATATGATTCGATCGAATGCTCCTTTCACGAAGTCCCAATGGTTCAAATTTATCATCAAGGGACACGGCTTCATATGAATACAATTTTGCCTATATTTTATATTTATTTGTTGTATAAGTCAATTCGTATAATGTGTACATCTCACCTTATAAGTGTTCCATTCAGTTATTCGCTTGTCGTAAACAGATTTTTGCTGTTCGCCATTGCTGTTTAGTTCATTTCGAGATATCTCAAAGCAATCTTTCTTATGTTCATCGCCGAAACGTTTTACTTTTACCATAAAATCGTTGTAGTTCTGTATGTACGCATCTCGATACACTTTATCCAACTCGCCAAGAGGATCTAGAAATCATGATAAATATTTCAGAAACTTATGGTAGATATAGTTATTATATAATCTACAATGTTAGATTTTTAATCATGGCTTAACATTAATTAAACAATTTATTACTATGTTAAATTTAACTACCTATATATTTTTTTATAATTAAAAAAATCATGTTTAAATTGACATGGTTCTAATTATTACTCATTAGAACCAATAGGTAATAAAATAAAATACACACAGACCATACTGTTATTTAAAATTGGTTAAATACTCGTAATAATCATACGGAAATGTTATAGTTATTGTCTATAGGTTGCCTATATTATGTCAATGATACAATTATTTTAATATTAGAACATAATAATTTCAATATGTTTTTCATTGTTATTCATACTAACTGAGCCATTTATAAGAGTCGTCGGCCAAAATGGAGCTGGGTTTAGCCGTCAATATTTTATTCAATGTCAGTCGGTTAAAAACGATGATATCCTTTTCTGTCTTATCTGAATGACGTGTCTTATGAAATAAACGCAAATGGTTTTTTTTTTTAATTGTTACCTCCGTTTTTATACTTGGGATGCTATAAAAATGTATTGCATCGATGTAACGGTAATAAACAAATGTAACTTTCAGATATTATATTCTTATTAAAGAAATAATAAATTTAAGACGCTGTGTTCCGTTGTACGCACTTTTCTCAACTTTCGTCTTCATAATAAATAATTGATTACTTGTGTTTATAACAACCCTGACTAACACTCATTTATGTATTTTAAATATTTTACGTACATTTTGATTAGACTAAATATATTATCTTGATATCAACACAAAACTTGTTGCAAGTGTTTAAATTAATATTACATTTGTGTTCTCAAAAAATGCAATCAATCTTTTTACCTAAACTTTTTATTCGAATGAATTACCAGGAAGGCTTAGGTTTTGTAACGGCCGTCAAAGTAATAACTTGTGGTTTTTGATTAAATTCCGTGAGGTACAGTACTAAATCAATACACAAAGTAATATACGATTGAGGCGTGTAAACGACTGTGACGTTTGTTGGATAATCACAAAATACTTCACCTGAAAAAAATCAATTTTTATTCAAACAATCCCTTTTACGACTATTTGAAACGAACCACAAGTTGGATTTACACATAAGCTCTCTAAACCGTGCGGGATAAATATGCGAAACTGATAAGGTTTTGATTTAGGAGCCAAACTCAACTTCCTCGTAACGCTACAAAATAACATTTTGTAGATTCTTTATGAAAATTTAACTATACTAACCTCATTCCTATATTTACGTTTCCAAAATCAATGGTCTTGGGTAAACAAGAATCCATTTTTGGAATAGCTCTTAGTTCTATAGCCAAGTCTCCTTGTCCAGTAGGATTTTCTAAATGTAAATAACTTTTAAACTCTTGGTTTAAATAAGTCATGAAAGTAAACTGTAAATTCCAAGATCTATTGGGAAGAATAGACACCTTAAAAAAAAATATTTAGAATTAGATTAAATCAAATGTTATATAATCCCAAGCACAACCCTTAATTTTTTTTTTTTAAGGGGAGAGGGGGGTTTCATAATTTTGCTTTCTTATTATAATTGTTATTATTATTATAACTATACTGAGCAAAACATTATTCTTGATGACATTAAAGAAAGTGTTATGATTAATATCATTTAGGTCGGTATCTTGTAGTAGGTATAAAGTTTTGAATCCCACCTTAAAATATCTATTGAGTGCAATACACAATAAATTATCTACGATGAAATGAACACAAATTTAATAATTTTGAACACAACTTACGGTAGTTAGATAGGGAAATTTGAATATTTTACATTCCAAAGGTTTTATTTTAATGACTTGTGGCAAATCAGTCATGTTAAACAATTTTATTGTTTGCATATATGTATGTCCAGGCAGGAAATGTATAATAAATTTCTTTGGATTGACACATATCGATCCATTTGTCAGCTGTTCTACATAAACCAAATAAAAAAAAAAATAGTGAAAACATTATTTAAAAAATGTTTATAATAAATTAAAAATATGTATAATTCCTCGTCTCACCATGCTCACTATTGGCGAGTACTTTCTTTTCATTAGCTTGACAATTATTCATCGTTCTGGATAATTCAAAATTAAATACTATATTTTTACATTATATTATAAACTTATAATAAGATGTCTATGGAAACGTAAAACAAATTTATTATTTATAAAAATAAATATATTTATTTTTAACATGGTTTATCAAAAGTTGGTAAACAATGTTAAATAAAAATAAAATAATTGTATTCTTCTAAATAAAATATCTATAACACATATTTGTATGTATATCAATAGGATAATTAGAAATTACATATTTGAATACAATCAATATGATTAACATATTATTATTATTAATATTTAAATCAATAAAAAAGAACGGGAAATAACTAGAACAAAAAAAAAAAATAGTAATGAAATTATTTAAAAGTAAAAAATTACGCGCACGTCTTTAAATATTATGTCAGAAGGATAGAAATTCTTAGGTTCTGATTTACGATTGCGCTGACAGTAAGGTATACAGATTTGTAATCTAATTTATTTGAATAGGTAATTGCACTGGAACTTATTAGAAATTGTTCTGTCATTTATACAGAGTTCAAGGGAAAATATTTGTAGATTTTATCTTTTTTTTTTTTTATAAAACGAACAGAATACTTCTATATTGTGAGTTAACTAACCAATTATCCAAGTTTTAATCACATTCTAACGAGATTGATGCTTATATATTCACATTTCAGTGTAAGCTGAGTTTGTTTTTGTTATGAAAAAATTCCAATAATTGTGGGTACATAGTATATAAACGCAATCAAATAATATAGAAATAAGGGTTTACCTGTATTTTTAAAAATACATACCAGATACCAACATAATAACTTATAAGAGTACGTTATACCCTTGCAGTTATTAAAATCAACGAACAAACATTCCATAAGTTATAATTTATAAATATTTAAAATATAATAAAATTGTACATAATAATATTTACATATTATGTATATTGTATGTTGGAATTATTCTGAAATCCCTAGCAACAGAATATTTCATTTATATAAACCCAAAAACACGTTCATTGAACTTTGAATAACTTGATAATAACTCACCTGGAAACATCATACTAACAATTAAAAAAAAAAATTAACTCACTCCCACGCCATCTGCGAAAAATCTTTAAGTCCAAACTTAGTATCAAAGACAAAATGGTCTTCTATAAAACTATTTTAGATTATTTTTGATCATACGTCACACAAATGTCAGACCAAGAAAAATCGTCCAACATTGGCCCAGTGGGGACATTTCAGGCGATTAGATTACGACTTATTTCTAGATGCCCATGTATGCCCATGTGTGCCTATGTTGCATGCCTCCAACTTTAATGTGAACTACTGTGAACTACCTACATATGCTCACGCTCAAAAAACTAGCCTACCAATATTATAAAAGATTTTACAATAAGCTAATTATAGTTAATTATAATTACAAAAATCCTCTTATCTCCTAGATGCCATTTCCAACTATTCCTGGAAATCCCTCTATAAGATTTAAAACGAAATTGGCCAAGAAACGCCTTAATAAACATACTTCAGACGACGACTAAGTGACTAACGAGTTGACCACACGGCGCCACTACAATTTTCATTTCCTTTTCTGTACTTTCAAATTACCACTAACACGACTTACATTATTTTATATAAATATATAATAATTCAATTTCGTAAGCCTAATATTATAAAATCACTTTATTCTTAAATTCCATTTTTTTCTTTTTCAATTAAAATTATTATAATATTTCATATAAGGACATTTTTAATAACAAAAGTCACTATAAGTTTTCTATACTAAAAGTAAATTACCTAGTTTTGGTTTTCCGTGTTTTTTTTCATATTAGTTATTTAAAATGTTTTTAGATATTCAAAATTGTGTTTTACATATTATATGGGTTTATGCATATATTTACATAACATATCGCTTTATTTTATTGTTTCATAAATAACCAATGCCTAAATAATTAAAAACTACCTTTGACATTTTGTAATATATTACAATATTTATTAACTTGTTCTGCTACAACAACTTATTGTAAAAATTATATTACACACGAAACTATGTAGGCAATACAACTTACGAATAACTTTAAATCGTATTTAAAATAAGCTCAAACATTAATATTTAAGGTTATGTAACTATACTAGGTAGTAACTTTAAATAATTATTTTATTATAGATTATCCTTACTTTGTGTTACCTACTTTTTTTTAAAAATGTTTTATATACGTGTAAAGTCAAGCTTAATAAAATATAATAAAAATAAACCCGATTTATTAATGTATGTATCCACTGTAACTACCTACTGAATATTTATTTAAATTAATAAGAATTGATAATTGTTAGAAAATTACAACAATTAAAAATGGTTTTACATAAGCATAACTTATTATAACAATTATATTAATAAAATAAAACTAAATTTATAATAATTATAATTCTAAGAGTCTCGGCCGTGGGTTGTGTGTGGATTTATGACTTTTAATGGCTTTTCCACTTGTCACAGGTTACGAAAAAAACGACATAATTTTTGATTATTAGTAATACTTTATTACATTACATTTTATAGATTGCACAACTCAAATAAACAATAATAATAAATAATGTATTATATTATATTATAATTGACTACTATTAAATAAAATATCACTGGCATAATTAAATAGAATTGTTTTTATTCAATCAATAATTGAATAATTTGTAACTTGTACATGATATAATAACACATGATATTAAAAAAAGCTATGTTTAATTTATACAATAATGATCAAGACACTCTATTTGTTAAAAATGATTACTGGTGAGTAGCTATACTCATCGATATAAATACTTCACGGATATTTCGAAATATGAATAATTTATACAGAACATCTTTTTTCGACTTAAATTTGAATTTGAATTAGTTTAGGTATAGTATGAACATGTTTTATTGGTCTAAAGAACCGTTAACAAAAAAAAAAAAAAATAGAAAAGATCGTTGTGGTAAACAATATTGATTCCCTCGACTGACTATAGTAAATTAAAAATATATAATAAATAACCTATAATAAATTAACATTGTTCGTTAAAGGTTTAAACAAATCCGATTGGAGCACACCTCAAGAAAATACTTACTAAGAGGTATTAAATATAATATGTAATAACGATGTTAAAAAACTCTCTGTATTATTATATTGTACTATTGGTCTATTGGTATTTGTTTAAATAGTACTTCGCTAATAATAGATTAAAAATAATATTACTAACTTTATCATAATATGTATAATAAAATTATTTTTTTAATATTATAAATATAATATTATTAATACAAACATTAAGATAAATGGTGTTTATTCATATAATATATGAAATGCATATTATACTAATTTTAAGGATATCTAAGTGTGTTTAACTGAATCTCAAGAATTTAATATGTTCGTACTTATAATATGTAACATTTAGTAACAATTTATTTTTTTAATAACCTATTTCTTATTAAAGACATAACAACTCTTAGGTTAAAAAGACGTTTTGAATTGACAATTTGTATTCAAAAGTTTTTAACCGATGATGCCTCTAACAATGTAAAATAATATTATGTCTTTTCATCAAACCAGTACCTCTTTCAATTCATATTTATTTTCGTAGCAGTTTTTCACAAGACACCATTATAGTCCTTCAATTATTATGATGAACTGGCTTTGAATATGTAACCGAAAATATTCTGGGCAATTATCCATACATTATATTATATATTATATAAACTCCTTCACTTTAATATTTGTATGGCCTCCAAATGAACTGTTGTCCCTTTTTAATTTAATTTTTATTATGGGTAGATATTTTTTATGGCGCTTTATTACAGTGAATAATATTTATAGAATTGTTTCACCGCAGAACGAGACCAACAAAAGCCAAATATCCAAATGTTTGAAATTCAATCCCCCATAGGTCATTATATTTATTCACTACATATTACAATTGTTCTTTCATTATATTTATTTCTGTCATTGTGTGTTGAATTTTAGCTGCAATTTACAGAAAACATGTTTGGTTGTACGTTATTTTGCTTTGATATAAGAACTTGTCAATTTAGATAGATTTTTCCTTTTGTTCTTATGTTCTCAAGTTTCTCAAATGATGTAATATTGAATGAAGGTATAATCTACCTGTAGTACGTATGACATATACCATTAACAACTGTTTGTTGAAAAATATTTCCGTATAAAGCAAAAATGATGAGATAATTAATTTTTTTTTCTAAAATTACATTTATTAATAATAATATATATCTATACTAAATGTACAATAAATAAAATTGCCGGTAGATTAACAAATAATAATGACAGGGTGGCAAGGAGGAAGTTCATAGTAAAGCTAGGTACCACCTATCTGTGGAGAATTTACTTATTATATTAATTCAATCTCAACATTTTTAGAATGGACAAGAGATTTTTTGAGCACCACATCATTATTTTATCGTTTTATATTACACATAGGTAAACACTCATCCATACTAAACTGATTTTCAAATGTAATAATTATTATTGCTTCCAAACTCATACAAACCGTAATAAAGCTTTATAATAATTACCAGTGCCCTACTGTAACGTAACGAATTGCACTCATTTCGTATAACCATAACTTTTTTGAATAGGAATTTCTGAAAAGCAAAGCCTTCTAATTTCTAATTTCTTAATAATATAATGTTAGGTTCTTTACCTCTACTCCATTGCACAGCGGCGTACTACACTTTCTCTGAAAGACGGCGACAAGTTCATGTTTTTAAATTCCACAACTATTTGCGCGGTCCAAGAAATCTTCAGCATTTTACGACTTTTGTAACTTTTAATGACTTGGCCCCAGTCGCGACATTTTTCTCGACGTTAACAGTCGTCTTACCTGCCAGTTAATCATATCGTAGTTATCGTGTTTATTAATTAATTAAAAGTTAACAAATTTCAATGGGCTGAAGGCAGCTTCCTCATTAAATTTATACTTGCTTCAAACTACCATGCTAAGTTTCAATAAGTGGAAGACCAGAAAAAAGTTCCATCGCCAACCTTAAATATCATTAAAAATCTCAATAATCAAATTTTATCTACTGCATAATATAATCAATAATCAATCTACTCTTGATATCAACAAAAAGAATAATTGTACGTACCAAATACCAATTTGGTCGATATACTCAGGGCAATAATAGTTCATATATTGGTAATAGAACAATAATTCATCGAAACCACCTAGAGTGTTATTATAAACACTTCTCATTCATCACCCCACACGACATTATCCACTGTCACAAATCATAACATTATACGTTGATTAGCACCTCATAGGTACATTTCCACTTAGATTTTGATGGCCAACCAGTAATTATCATTGAGCTTACTGATACTACAATACATTTTTAGACGGTCTCTGGCTCCCATTAAAGTGGCTCAAGTTCCAATCCAATTTTTATTTCTAAATAATTTTAAACCAAATGTCAATTTAAAATTTTACTCAATGTTTCACTCCAACATATTTCTTGAATCACTTCTTTTCGTCGAGAGCAAACTATTTGTGTATTTCCCCTCAACGTTTAACTTTTCCAATAGTATATCATCGAATTAGATATTCAAAAAAGCGACGTTACTATTATCGCTTTTAAACTAATTGTCGTCAAGGTACTATCAAAATACCCAGTTCTATAACAATATTTAATTTTTAAATTAATTTTGTTTATTGCCATCATTACAGGAACCAATCATTAATTATTATTGACCTAATATATAAAACGTACTAAAATACACTAATTATATAATATGATTTTACGACTAAAACGACGAATCAAAGACTTCTAGACAATATTAAATTGAGCAAAATCGATGTATTAAATTCTGTTTGTATTTATTATAAATTATAATATTAAACGTTCATTGTACTATATTAAATTTTATTGAAACCATAATAATTTCATTAAATACCGTTAATGGCATTTAATCAAAGATATACACAAGTGGCTAAAAATTCAGACATTGAAGACCTAAGATATCTTGAAATATTTGAAACGAAGTTTCAAGTTTTGTAAAGGAGCGAAAATACAGTAATAACAACAATAGTGGACAAAGTAACATAATTCTTTAAAATGCGTTAAGTCTTAAGTCGAATTCTTGGAAACCCGATTCGGGTAGAACAACTAAATTAACTTATAAGGAATCCGATTCCGTTTTAGAATTCTTTCCGTGTATAACTACTATACTTTCGCTAAGCTACAGTTTATATGGATATTTTATTATTTGCGCGTTTCGAAACGAACGTACATTTTATTAAAAACAGTTTTTTTTATAAACTAGTAAGTTTCTACCGGCCAAAGAGCCGCGAAACAGGGGACCACAATAATAATATAATAATACAAAGATGAAAAGAAGCAGAATATAGTGAGTGATACACCAAGTATGATCTCCTCCATTTTATTGCTAAATTATACGATTCAATTAAGATTTTTTAAATTATTTCAATTACCGAATAATTATTATTAAGTAGGTACCTGTATCTGATGGTCATGAGTCATTAATAAAATATATCAAACATAAAATATTATTATAACAATATGTTGTCAAGTTATTTGTATATGTTGTATATTTGTATAAATGTACTGATTTTCGTGAAAATCATATTCTGTTTAAATTCATTTTGCAGTAAAAAATGGAAGTTGTCATTTGCAAAATTAAAGTTTGTACCATCGGCGTCGTCGTCGTCATCCGTCACCCTCTTTGAACGCCGTTGGAAAAAAACAAACGAGTATTTGAAAATATGGTCTTAAGTATACTTTAGAAACTTTAGAAAAAAAATCAGAATTTGACTGAACGCATATTGTATACCCAGTCGATAGTTGCATCAGGTGAATAACACAATATAATTGTGGGGATGGGGATAAATCGTCCTGCAGAGTACAATAAGAGTCTGTACCCCTTCCCCCCACCCAGACGAACGTATTATTATTATTATTATTACATGCTGTCACATCATCATACACCACCACCACCTGACGACGGTCATCGTCTTCGTCATAATCGCGTGTGTGCATTTCCCCGCAAGTCCACTCGCAAGTTTTCCGCGACGCTACAGCGGCATGCGCGGCGGCGCGGCGTCGGCGGTAAAACGTCTACCGGCGGCAGTGCGCCGTGTTTATCGCCGTCGCCGTGGTCGTTGGTCGCGCGCGAGTGTCACAGTCCGGCGTGTTCTATATGATAATATCGTTGGCGTCGTTGTCGTCGTCATTATTCACAACACAAATAATAATTGTTATACGTGTCCAGACGTGTATTTACGTCCGTGTGTGCGCGTGGGTCCAGTCCCGTGTGTTCGTCCGCCGAGAGCAAAACGTTTTTCGAAAACTTCTGCAGAGTTAACGCCACCGTCTGCGATGGTCCCAGAAGGTAAGTCGTATAGTCCGACGACGGTCTGGACCTTATAACAATGCTATTGTCATCGTTTTTTTGAGTTTTTTCGATTATTATTTTAGTATATTACTGTAATATTTATAACGATATAATTATTAAAATATTATGTTCACAACGTGTGGATTGAAATATCAGCTGTTGTACGTATCAGACCGCAAGACGTCTCTTGCAGTCTACAATATTTTGGTAGTCGTGTGTCCCAAACACTTTCGAAATGTACAATTTATTATAATATGTTTTCAATTTTTCAATTTTTTTCAAGGTATGGCAAATAATTCTAAAAACAATTTGCGTGTAAAAATGTAATACTTACCTAGGTATATTTTTTAATAGTTTCGTATCAATATTTTATTATTTTTATTAGATTCGTTTTTAAATTCTTGATATTTGTTTTTTTTTTGTAATTAGGACCTGTAATATTATTAGTTATTGGTTGATAATATTTTGACAGACATACTAAAGATTGTTACCTACCTATTATGCAATATAAATAATAATTTTAAAATAAATACAGTTTGATTGTACGTAGGATAAGACTTACTTTACAAAATACAAATGCATGGGAAATTATCAACATAAATATTATATAATATTATATAAACATAATAATAATAAATGTAAATATTATTTATTACTATTAGATCGTAAAAAAAGTGTTCCTATAAAACATAAAAAGTCCAAATTGATCGTTTATATTTTTACAAAAAAAAACAAGTCTGGAGTGTATATTTATTTGCGTTTTATGATTACGCCCGGGTAAATATTTTTATGAAATATACATTGAATATTAATATATTATTATATTTGCACTCTAGTAATAGGTACGTGTTTAGATCCAAGTAGACATAAATAATATTTAAAAAAAAAAAAAAATGGAAAATAATAATTTAAGACACACAATATTTGGCAATAGGATAAAATTACTTGTATCATGATTTTGAAGAAAAAAATAGTCATACTTGCAACTTAAAGTCCGTGGGTTAGTTTATGCAATATATCTACAGTGTTTTGAACACGTAGTCTGTGCGAGTTCTCGTTCTACCTAGTCTGAAACATAATATAGGCAATAAGTAATTAATAAGTAATTGTCCCCCCCCCCCCCCCCCGAAATCGGACATATTTTTCCTCCAACAACCCAACGTTGAATATCGCGTGTGTCCACTCATTTTCTGTCTGTTCGATCTTACCAGTGGTTGTCATTAACCGAGTAAAAAACACATTCATATTACCTATAATTAATTGTAAGTGATTTATTGAAACACTACGTTTTATGTGGGTTGTTGATTAACATATTTAAATAATAATAATTAAAATAATAATAATACCAATCGTCTATTTGCCAAGTTGGTACCTACTATGTTACGAAAATAGCTGTAAGATAGCTGTACAATAGCTTATAAGATTTCAGAATTTTCGACTTTCGTCATTATTGTTACCGGTTACATATACTTCTTCAGTGACGTATAAAAATATATAATACAATTTATTTTAAGTATATAGGTAAAACTATTGGTGATAATAATAATAATATGTCATTATACAAAATAATATATGCGAGTGACACCAGCAATAAATCTACGTCCCGACAAGACGAATGACGATTAATGATACAAATCCGTAATAATAATAATATTATGTAGGTAAAATATAACGATTTCTTGATATTTGAACATGTTTATTTTTTGATGTACCTACGTGTAGACACGTGCTATTCACGATACGTTCTTTTTTTTTGGTGGAAACGAGTTAATTCTCGTACGTAAATAAACTAGCGCGAAAACTCGCATGTAAATGGCTTTTTTTGCTACCTGAAACTTTAACGATATTCACTCTTTTAATTTATAAATGTTCCGTTACTTTTATTAGAACTTTTTTATAATGTAGATAAATATCTGATAAAATGTCTTTAATTTTTGACGTTTGACATTATTACGGTATTTTTCCTAAATTTTTATTACTTTTAACAATACTTATTTTAATGGTTATTATTTTTTGTGTTGCAATGTATTATCATCAATACTAATTATTATAATAATTCAAATTCTGTTTATTGTGAATTGAATTCGAAATAATTAATAAGAAATCGACATAATTAAAATTGTATAAAACAATATTGTTTTTATACAAAATTAATAATTAGTTATATTTCAACGAATTTTATCCTTTGCATAAACAGTTAGTGATCTGCAATAAAAGTGTGTATAATAATTCAATAAATGCTGTAAATGCAAGTCAACCTAATTTTAAAACGTACTTCTTTTTTATTATGTTTATTTACGTTAAAAATTATAACATAATTTTAACGATTCTGTTTTTTTTTTTTTTTAAAATACCCCAAAAAAATCTCATCGTTCAGTCAACCGTATATTTTTTCGGGTCTGGTGAGTATTTATAATGCAGTAGAAAAATAAACTTACTTACTTTTCTTTCATTTATCACAGACAAAGTTAATATCATTTATATATTATTTTATATTAAGACATTCAAAATTAGCATAATAATAGCGTGAATGGACATTTTAGTATTTTCATTTTTATATAATTCAGTAAAAATAATTATAGAAGGTGTTTAGACGAACACTAAAGAATTTTTAGGACGACTAAATTCCATATAAAATAACTGATAGTTAATATTATATTTTGTTAAATTTAAATATTGAACTATTATTTAATATTAATTTAAGTTAATAATAATATATCCGTTTAAATAGTTCTGAATAGCTATAGTCTATGCACATACCTACGTACATTTAAGTCTTAACTAATTTTATTGTTGTACCTTCATAAATTTAATCGTCGTTGATACCTATACCATGAATATTATTCTAAATATGTTTATGACACCTATACAACTTACTTATTATTAAAGATTTGTATGAAAATTATTGTCTTGTTAATAGTAATAAGCGGTCATTTTTTAAAAGCTATTCATTTTATATTAAAAACTATTGATTTAATGAATGTTTAGGTACTAATATTATAATGAATAATATATAAGTAAATTATTCATCTTAAATAAATTTACTATTCATGGCAATGTATAATATCATTCATCAGAGGTATTTTATGTTCACATAAGGTACTTACAATAATAAATATATAGTACCTATTATAGTATACAATATTTGATATTTATTCTGCAACACAAAATGCAAAACTAAAAGTATAAACATATTTAATTACTTAAAATCGAATTTTATAAAATTACACATTTGTATTATTTACACTTAGTGTATTATGCAGTTTTGAAACAAGTATAAACATGTAAACGAACGTATATATTTTATTTTATTTGTTGGTACCTACCATCACCATTCATAGAAAATAAAATGTTCATACAAATGTAATAACGCTCTAATTAAAGTTATTTTTAGTTTCGCCCTACTGAATCATAATATCCTTCATTCGACGTTCAGTAAAAAAATAATTTCTTTCAAATTAAATTTATGTTATTAAAATAATATGTGTACCTAATTGATATTTTTAAGAAACAATTAAATACCTATATAATATGTGTTTTTAATGTATGTCTTTTTTTTGTCAAATCATGATTTGAACCTTTATGAAACTTGCACAACAGACATAACTTGAAATCCATGTTGTCTAGGAATCATCCAACCCAATTAAATATTGACCAGCTGAAGTTTATCTGAGTTTAAATTTTAATCTCACGAGGAACCTTATGTATTACATTTTCCAAACTAATAGGTGCTAAATAATTTTTAACTAAAAAATAATTTTACTTCAACTTCAAATATCCATATAGTAAAACAAAAAATAATTCATATTTACTTTCCATATTTATTAATTGTTATAAGAACAATTTATAAGTATTGTTGTATTAAATTTAAAACTTTTTGACTGATAATCATTTTATGATACATAAATAAAAAAAAAAATCGAAACTTTCATATGTATGGATTACAAATGGTTGGTTGAATAACTGAAATTCAAAAGTAGATTATGAAGTGAGGTGAACTCACTTCTCAGAATTATTTCGATATTTTATCAGTAAAAGAGCTTTTAGTTAATTTATTTTATGCGTAAGGCTATAGTAATTCCGAATTAGGATGGATATTGAATGAAAAATAATTACCCATCTATTTTTCATGTTTGGTTATAATAAGTTTATTAATGCGGTACCCAATTAAACGAGAGACTAGGCCCTAACTAAGGTTTCAACATGTTCACAGAGCGATGCAAATTCAAGAGATAATAGGGTACTGAGTTGGAGTGGTTACTTGAATTTTCAATGGTAGTTTGAACACAGGTTTTAGAGAGAGCTGGAGTTGAATTTGAAGTAGCGTTTACAATATTTGGGTTAATATTAGTGAATTGGTGGACAGGGATTTTTTTATTGTAGAGCAGACAGTGTTAGCAGCACCGACAACAGACATAATGGACTGATGGTTTTAACCATAACGATTGCATTTTAAAGGAGGGTTAGGGTAGGATTTAGTGTGACTATATCCCGAGCTATATTTTTAACAACGAAGACATTATATGGTATATTTATTGGCAAGGGGCGTTTTTATTTTGATGTAGTGTGTACATTTTATTTCAAAGATGTTAAGGCCAGGCTTTAAATAAAAATAAAAAAAAGTTTGCGAGGAAGCATTGTGTTGCATTGTAGGTAATTGTTTATACTTCTGGAGGTAACCATGTGATAGTAATTCATTTTTAACTTTCTTTATCAATAAGTAGGGTGATGAATATTTCTATAAGTACCACACGATATGTCTTCTTTGAATTGATAAATGTTAAAGTCTACTCTGTTAGATTGAAAGTGTTTAATAACTGAGAAGTAAGACTCCGAATAAGAAGACTCTATAAAACAGCATATGGCACTAAGTAAGCATCTAAGACTAAACTGGTTGATCATTTAACATAATTTGTCGAACCTATACAGGAAAAAATGTCGCCTATTAGTGTACCACAGAAATAATTGAAACCAGTTACTATAATACCTATGCGAATGAAGATTGGGGAAAGAAGTTTGGTTGAGATGATAATCAGACTCTAATTCAATTTTGTCAGTTTGGTTATCGGGAGAAGCGATTTTTTGAGACTTACATGTATTTTGTTTTTGTTTGACGATAAGCTGTGTTTAGTAATTGAGACGTCAAAATAAGACATTCAGAAGCCTCGCGTATATAGTAGTGATGAACCCATTATTTTGCTTAGATTGATATAGTGAATGGTATTATACGTTGACACACTATGTTTACGAGATTATTGTATTATTTACGTGGTTTTATTTGGAGCAGTTTTAGATAATGTGTGTCTGCCAGGGTGTATGACGGTTTAAGTTAATCGCGAGATAACGGCTATAAGCAGGTAACCGTGTTAAGGGCCACCACAGCCATCGTAATAATACTAATACATAACAGTTAAGTATAACCAATTTTAGTAATAAATTATAGTCATCAATTACTTGGTAACCAAATATTATGTAATGGCAACGCTCCTTTTCACTGACGGGACGTGTAGTATAACTGGTAAGTACTTACTTTATTGATAACGCTGGTTTTTTTGTTGTAAATGATATATCGGAAAAAGTAGCCTAGGTACTTACTTATGTTATGTTTTATAAATAATTAATAGTTTTCTAATTATTAACTAATGGACTAGGTATCAGAGCTGGCATGCATTATGCTTATGCAGTGCAATTAATGTACAATATACGCTTGTAAATGTTGTAGGTAAGTTATCTACCTTAAATCGCTACAACTGCCTGATAACTGATTACCCCCGACTATAATACTAGAGTGTAAGACCTTTCATCATGGAATAAATTGTCCCTAATACTATAATATACCTACTATACCTGCCAATCAGGGTTGGCACTCCTGGAAATTCCCGGGAACGATGTTGGGCAGGAATATTATCATTTTCAGGAATTAATTTTGACGAACGGCCGTGTAGCGTCCTCTTAACGTGTTTAAACATATTTAGTAAATTTAGATCTTCTGAGTTTTTTTTATGAATATTTTGAAATTACTAATTTATGTTTTAGATACTCAATGAAAGTATGGTGGAGTGATTTAGAAATATAATATTTTTTTTTACTAACATTGACAAAATTCGTAAAGTAAAAAAAAAAACGTTACATTTTTTTAAAAATTTGTTTGGATAAATTTTAAAAGAAAAAACCGAAAAATACGAGTATTTAAGTATGTAAGTAAATAGTTCTATATCAAATATACCTATTATACCTCTTATAAAAATATATTATCAGAATGAAATAAAAAATCAATTACATTTTCAAAATATTTAAACTAAGAAATTATTTATTATTGTAAAGCTATAAAAAGCAAAACAAACTATTTAAATAAATATTTGAAATTTTCGAATCTTTTTGGTTTTTTTTACGTATTGATAAAAATGTTTAGGAACAATGTTTTGAACATTAGATAAGCCTACTATACATCATAACAAGTTTTGGTTTACAAGGTTTTGAATATAATATTAAAATACTATGAATATTTATAAATCGTCAATTATTTTAGTTATAAGGCCAATGCCCACAGCGTATAGCTAACTAAACTTATGTTGAGAGAGAGAATCGATACAGTGGCATGACTATACCTGTAAACTATGTACCACGAGGGAGAGATAATTTTCGGGCAACAGTGTTTCACAATAGATTCATAACAAACTAACCACAAATTAATCAAGGGAATTCACTTTAGTATACATAGTTAATATAATAAAATATAACAATGTTGGAGGGGGGGGGGGGTCGAAAATTTGTTTTACAAAAGTGGTGAATGTCTTATCGTATTATGTACCTATACTTTTCACCTTAAATCATTACTATTTTTATAATATCGATTTGAAATTGGACATACAGTTAAAATATTAGGAATTTTTGTATAATTTATTTTAATTAAACGTATAATATTATTTGTGTCAATTCTTAATTTAAATGTAAGATAGGTATACTCATAAAAAAACTGCTTTGGAAAACGGTTGAATTGGTTTTGATTTTGATTTACTCATTACACTATAATTATATAATATATTATACACACATACATTCTCCACCTTCTACTTTTTTTTTAGATTAATAATTACTTATATCTATTAACTGTAGAGAAACAATACATTTTTATGCAATTGCAGGTTATTTAAAATTGTCATTTAGAAATTGAAACACATAAGTATTAGTTCATGACTAAGAAAAATGTCTACTTTAATTCAACAGAATTTAACCTACTGAACCTATGAAATAGGAATATATTCTATACACCAACCAATGTAGATTTTCCGTCTAGTGTCTACTAGTTACAGGCTAATATAGTTATATTATAAATAAAATAAGAAAATACCTACCGTTGAAATGCTAGTGCGTAAGGCCCCATTATAGTAATTGAGAAGTAATCACTGAATATCACGAAATAGGTTTAGGAAATTGAAAGAATATTATTAATTTGCCATTAAAATCGATTGTTATTAATTATTGATAAACTGGCATGATAAATACGGTTACCTATAGAAATGTAATTTTACGTTAAAACATTACGTCTAGGTGAATCTTCTATGGGAATCGTTATGTAATGCCATTACTTACGCGATTATGTGTACAGTGGTACAAAATTGAAAATACACTCACACATACATATAATATAAAACGTAGAGACTGTACGCTGCAATTTCCTGCTATTCGTGCTGTTACATCGACGGTGCTGTAATTATAATTAAAGTAGAATATAGAACTTTTAAATCATATTTGCAGATTCCACCCCAATATTGAGCCAATGTGTAGGTAGACTGTGCGTAGGTACCATTATATGACGATGGTGTAAAGTGCTTATGACAGTATTATAGTTTTCCATTGCAGTTTGTTGTCAGAACATATTATTATATGAATGTAAAACTCAACAGAAATTACTATATAGTTTATTAATTATCCATTTCTCTGCGATATATTTATCATACAAACAACAATAATCGCAATCATTTTAATGCGGATATTATTAGTCATTAAAATATAGGTACCTATACCTGGTAATAGGTATATTACAATTTATTCCGTGTTTCCTGTCATGACATACCAACTTTCAGCCGAAAATAAATAATGTTATATTTATTTTTAAATTTAAGTAAAATATGATTTTTTTACATACACACTCAAGCTATTCATTGATTATTTTAATAGATTTAGAGGATACAGTAAATTTTACAAAATATTAGACTTGGCTGAATTCATTGAGTAATGTACCTATGTTCTGAATTTAATGTGCTTAATTATAATAACTATCAAAACATTGATATTTCTCTACTCGTCTATAATATCATTAATAAAGTGCCCAGGTGGCAGGAAGTGCAAGTGTGCAACATTTATTTTAACGTATCTATTAAATTAATTAAGGATGGAAATATTTTGATAAGTATATATGTTAAAAGTTTAAAAGTATGCACGGTTTTATATCAATAGTTTATGCACAGTTACATTTATTATTGGAATAGTAATAAATTTAGATATTAAGATAAAAATCTCAGTCTAAACGAGTGTATACATTAGATAAGATACAATTATTTAATTAAATGTTTTTGATTTTAATTCATTGAGAGAATAATTTTTTAGAAATTCAACGTTTTATAGTTATGTAAGTCCTAAATGTTCCATTGTCATTTCAGCTTGACCACTTATTTAAAAATTTAGTTCATACAACTATAAAACAATATAGATCGTACTGTATAAAATTCATGATTCTTACGTAATAGAATAATAATTGATGATTATAAGTTATAGTTATATAATTATAACTTTTAGAAACATCAAAGAAGTATATATGATGGTGTTCAAATTAATGTTAAATAATATTTAACTACCGAAAAACGTTCAGCTGTTAACTAAGAAATTTAAAAAAGATCTACTCATTTTCAAAATATTTAAATTTTTGCTTGTAAAATCCATATTGCATAGATTTTTTTATATTTATGTATACAATCCTATACCCTGTTGATGTATTTCAAATTAAAAAAAAAATTAATCGTAAAAAACACTTATGAATATAAACTCTATTTTGAAATAAAACACGTTCTCATAAATAATAATCAATATTCAATTATTTATTTTTAATTGTGCCGTTATCAAACTATTTTTACTTTAGTATTTTGTTACTCCTGTTATTGTACCACAAAAGTATATTTAAAATGAAATTGACAAATTAAGTGTAATTAATGGTCCTCCAAAGTCCAAATTTCTAAAGTTGTTTTGTACACAAATTTTCATTATTATGGTTACCCTCAGCAGCTGTGGCATTTGAAGTAATTTGCAAAATTATTATTATTAAACGTTGAACATTAAAATATCAAGATATTTTCAATGACATAAGTTTTATATTTACATATTTTATTGTATTGTAATATTCTAAGTTTATATTATATTTTCTCTTTTGTTTTCTAAATTAGACAAGTATATTTTTTCTTAAATTTTGAACTACCAATTTTACTGTTGGTTTTAATTGTAATGAAAATTATAATCGTCAAGCGTATAACATTTTATTGTACGATTGGTTTTGAAATGTACAAAGTTTGAGATTTTTGGCTCGATAGGGAAACTTAATTAGTTTCCAGAAACGTTGGGTGAACAAATAAAAGCTTTACACTGTCGTTCAAAGCATGTGTTTCCTTTTATTTATTTTTTTTTCATTTTATTTCAAATCTAAAATTAGCAAGAGAGTAAGTTGTTTTGATTTGAGTCTTTTAAGTTTTTTCTCACTCACTAGAATAATTATTATTTAATGTGCATGTACACATACGTTAATTAAGAAGGCAAAACATGATTTAGGGGTGAAAAATATGGCAATAATCCAAATAATTATTCACAGTTCATTGTTGTATATTATATCGATAATACAACTAAACTCTTTACTTCTATGAAGTATAAAAATAAAAATAATATGTTTGACGCTGAAAACAGAATTTTTAAGTAACAAATTATTATTTTAACATCAAATATTTCGTTACAATTTGTACTGATTTGAATATTTTTAAATATTTATGAAAATATTATGTAGGTACTAGCATTAATTATAAATATTAGGTAGTTTATTTTATAATCTATATTGCTATGTAGGTACAATAGGTACATAATATAATTTAAAAACTAGTTGTGAATAATGGTACAGCATATTTTATAAAATCATTTCAATATCATTGCATAATATAATTAAAGTAGATTTTTTTATATTTTGGAGAATTTTGTTAATAATATTCAGTATTCTCCTTGTGTATTTTATATTTGTACGATTCTACACTGTATACTTACCTCTCTAAATAATTGTTGTGTCAATATGATCAATATTTTAAAAATAAAAGCACCAAGCAACAATTATAATAATAACATCTTAAGGAATAACTGTGTGCTCTATTTGTTACTGGAAAATCAGTAATTGAATCAATGCACCAGAATAGCTTTTCTTCTTGAAACTAATTAAATTTAACTATACGAAACAGTTTTACAATGAACTTTTGCATAATTTTTTTCTTCACACCTCGTTGATTTGTAATGCAAAGTTAAAAATGAAAAGATATGTCAAAAATCCAATATCCAGTGCATTGAATAATAATTGTATTCTTTAAGACTAGATAAGACTATCGTTGTTCTATATTTACTTTTGTTACCACACGTTTATATAACAAAATATGTTAAAACAATTTTATTGTTCAATAAATGAGTTTTAAAAATATACCAATATGTTTATATTTATTTAGGTACCTACATATTGTTTTATTTTTCAAAATTCAAAATATATATATTATGAGTAATACCTACATACAGAATCATCAGAATGTAGTACATATTATGCACAATTCACTGACTATGTTTGAAATGTTAAAAACTATACGTTATTGTTTATAAATATAATTTAATTAACTATATTGAATGGCTTATAAAAAAAATAATTTTAAATATTATAATTTATATTATCAAAATAAATAAAACAAAATGTTTGAGCAACAAGTATATCTTGATTAAACTATGTCATTATAATAGAACTATGCATGATACAATTTAATAACTTTACTAAACACTATTTTTTATGGGGAGGGGGATTAGTCGGATCCTGTTGAACAGGCCAACAGGGTTGAGAAGGTATTTTTATTAATTAATTCGATTTGTCATTGTGTTTTACTGCTGACTTATAAATTGCGTAATATTTTTAATAGCATCTGTATCACACACTGAATAATTAATCGTTTAGGTCAAGCAATTTAATTTTAGATTACATCATGAAAGTCAATACACGTATAATTATGAGTACAACTCCCAAAACTGGGTACCATTGACCCGGTTGGGTACCAATTATAATCAAATGGTCACGGCATTTTTGGATAAATTAAGGGTAGGTACCTATATAATATTACAAATACATATTTACATATTATTATATGTATGCCTAATAAAAGTGTATTGAAGTTTAACAAAAATAAATGAAAATTTTTATCGAATTGACCACTAACCTTTTTTTTTTGCCACTGTTATGACACAGGTAGGTTTATTTTTTGTAGCCGCACACGCAATACAGTGATGTTATAGAAAACAAGTGAGGCAAAATTCTGAAACAAAATATAATAATATGTACTAAGTCACGAATTAAAAAAAAAAAGTTTCGATATTTCATGATTTTTGAAAAATAAAATTATATGACCGCAACCTTACGACTTTATAACACAGCAGTAATCACATTAAAATGTGCAATGAGATCGAAAATAATAGGTGTAGAATTTTATACTTAAACTGTATAAAATTAAAATATATTAAGAATATCAACTTGTATCCTGTTTTAAATTTATGTTATTATTTTTATTAAGAAATATTAAATAATTACTGTTATTTTTTTAACAAAACTCTTTTATGCATTTTGTACGGTGTATTTTGTTTTTAATGAAAAGTAAGTCATGAACATTATAGTTTTTGATGTATATATGTATTATTGTTTATTTTTTCGAAAATATAATGGGCTCAACTGAAAATGTACGTATGTAAATAAATATTACATAAATGAGATTTATAAAAAAATTAAGAACCTATAACATCTAATAGGATTCAAAAAATGTATTTACTTGTTTGAAATTATTTTCATTCTTCATTCTTATTAATTCATACACTAATAAAATACTAAATAGTACATAATAACAATTTGAAATTTGAATAGGTACTGTGTGACGACGTTAAGAATATAGTATATATTGTGTTAAGTTATTTATTTTTTTATATTCTGCAATTCGTTTTTTATCCAAATATAGACTCGTGTTGATACTAATTTTTCAGAAAATAATAATTAAACTGAAATCATAATAATAATATTATCAGCTACATTTTATCGATATATTAAGAAATACTGTTTGCGGGAATACATTTTAATAAAACTGATATTATTCTACGTACTTATTATAAAAAGTATAAAAAAGATTTTTTTTTTTTCCAAAAGTTATGAAAGCCAATATGAAACAATAACGATCGGTAAACATCATATTATACGTAATTTATTATCGCGAGTCAATATGTTAAAGACGAGAAAATAACATATTAATATTTACGTTTTAGGTTCCGTCATTCGCAACTCGGAGTGTGTACCTGACGATACATTTTACGGTATAAAAAATGATTCGGTATTCACTTTATTATTTAGTTTTAATTAAAAAAGTATTAGATGAAAAACTTAAAATATTTCAATATTACTTAAATTATCTTTATCTATAGGTTGGTACACAATTACATTTTCAAAATATTTAGGCTAATTTTAGACTAGGTATTGTATACCACGAACATATATTCACGCCGTTACATGGTACAAGGTTTGACGTATAAGTTAATAAGAGCGATACGTGACATACTGATAATATAATAATTATTAATATAATATATGCAATATTTTTGGAAAAAATGATTTTGACCTACATAATAAATAAGTAATAAAAATATAAATGTACGATAATCAATTAATATCCTTAGGGTGACATTCAACAGATCGTCACCACTCAAAATCGTTTTTCGTATATAGGTACACCGATTAATCATTGAATTCAAATTTAACACATCCGTTACATTGGCCTATATTCAATTACAAGGAGCACTCGAAACGTCCTACCATATAGGTACAGTAGAGAAAATTCTCCGGTTTCTTTCAGTGTTACGCACTTACACTGTATCGGAATATAGTAAAATACTGTGCCAGTATATTATTATAATAATGCATTTATTTTTATTAACATATTAATTTATTAAAATAATATGATATTCTCACCAAATAGTTGAAAAAAAACTCCAACGTAGGTACGCAATTAATATAATAAAGTGCCAACTAACAACTTTAGAGATTACTGCGTGAAAACCATACATCCTTTACCCTAATCAAAGCATTTTGGATATGTGCCAATTTATCTTGGAACATTATTCTGCTCTTTAATAAACACTAGTACTGGTGGTGTTATGATTACATTTTACTGATAATTTTTTATTGATGTAACTAGTTAATATAAAATACATTTGAAATGCAGTTTAATACAAATCATAAACTTATATTTTATAATAAAAAATTAATACTTTTCAGTTTAAAAATGACCGTATTTCTAAGAAAATATTATATTTAAATTGACAAAGTTAACGTTCTTTAGACTGATTAGAGTCTAGAGACGGATGAGTGATCCATTCAATAATTTATTATCTGAATTAATCATAGAATTTTTTTTAAATAACTTTATTAATTAAGTATTAACATTTATTTTTAATTACGTATTTATTTATATTATTATGATAAAATAAAAATACTTATTTTAATCTAGAAAGCACGCTTAATTACTTATTTAAAATATTTAATTAAAAAATAGCAATAGAGAAAACAATCTTATTCAGATTTCTAATAAATTGTATTATTTAAAAGCTGCGTGATAATTTATTAAAATATGCATTATATAATATTGCATAATATAATATAAAAATCATAGTATCTTAATTGTGTACATTTGCATATGTGTTGACATAAAATGTAGTTACTGTAGAACAATTTTAATGGTTTTGATTTTCATGTGTTAATTAGACATTTTCGCTTTACCTTCTCCGTTAGTTCTAACACCGAGAATACCTTAGCTTTGATAACAATAAACCGATTTTAAATTTTCACGATTTGGCCACACCGTAAATTGGTCGCTTGTTTAACGTTTGGACGGGCGTAAGACAACTTTGAATTAATGAGCCGACCTTTTGGTGGCATCGTAAAGGCAAGGATGAGACAACGACAAGGGAGGTGCTCCTTTCAGTAAAGAGACGGGTATTTTGTTAAAATACCCGAAAACTGTTCGGGTGGGAAAACGTTTGGGAATCAACGTTAATCGAGATTAATGACTGTACAAAATTGAAGGACCTTTTACAGGATAGATTATATTGTTCTTTGCATTCGATGTATAACGCGTAATATAAATATACCTACATGTATCGATAACTTTGTAATATATATATACATATATAAAAAATAAATGTAGGTCTAGTTTGTTGAGAATTATACAAAAGATTGTTTTTCGACAGGGGGCGATTTTTGAAAAGGACTCAACACTACATGATGTGACAGAGGAAAGAAGATTATTGAAAAAGAAACCGTGACAAAGCAAAAATATTTTTTCGAAGGTAAGTAACTTTTTTATACTTTTCGGGGATAGTTAAATCCTTTAACCCGAATTATTATTATTATTATTATTATTATTATTATTATTATCAGTCTTTGATACCGTTTATGTTTAAAAAATAAAGAAAATAATTTTGAAAAACGATCCTCTGCAGTGAATAATATACTGTACTACTATAATATCAGTGAAAGTAACTTTAATAATATTCATAAATTCCTGGAACAAAATAACGTGATTATATTTTTTATTTTACATAAATATAAATATTATAATAATTTTATATAACACGTAAATGTCTGTGTGCACATTGTACATACTTATGAGTAAATATAGATACGGTAATAATATACGGTTGAAAGTCGTTTATTCGTTCCCATGTTGTTAACATTGCCACGTTACAACTCGCAACTGACCTCTCGGTTTATTCGTGAAAGCTTTCGTAAAACAACCCAACAGAAACAATCGCACAGTGGAAATAAAGATCACCTACTTCGCGTAAAAACCAAAAGCAGTTAAATCTGTAATTTATCTGACATTAAAATGACCATACAGTCGTTTTTAGTAGAACCGTTTAACCCTTTATGCCACTTAATTTAGATTTAAAAAAAAAAATAGAATTCAACACATAATATAATATATTATGTATAATTAAAATACAGCTGACCTTGAAATTCTTTAACTCAAAATCACCGATACCTCAAACTTTTTCCCTGGTCCCTAGAATTTTTCATAGTTGTAATATCGTTGGATAACTCGAATTCTTGAATAATTCAAATTGTCTGGCCAGTCCCTCCAACTTCTACTTAACCACACTCGACTGTAATATGAAATTATACTGAAGATAATTTTGATTAGGAATTAGATATTTATTCAAATCCTGATTTCTACACTATAGATCATACTATATGTTATATTATACTATAATAAATTTTCTGTTGCTGTAACTTTCAACAAAATAAGTGAAAAACTTTTATTTTGTCTTAAAAAGTTATCAAATATAAATTTACTCAATATTATAGATTTTTTAATTAAGATAAAATAAGTATAATTTGCAGTTATTATATTAACATTTTCAAAAAGATATAGCACATACGAAACCATACAACGTCTTAGATATAGTATAAATTATAAATTCCATTCATATTTCAAACCATTATTCAACAACAATAATAAATAAAAAAAACAATTAAGCTAATAATATATTATGTACACTATAAATATATTCCTAGATATTATACAATCAAAATCCCTACTAAAATTAACACATTTTTAAATTGTATATATCTAAATGTGAGAAAGAAATTTAAGAAACTACTTAAAATTCAATATAAACTACCGTGCAAGTAATGAAAACTTAAAAATAATCACGAATTACTGCTAAGTGAAGAATTTCCTAAAGCAGCCAAGCGTCAAAACTCTTGAAAGTTTAATATCGTTTGATTCAGAACCTTCAAAGAAGACATACGCAGTTTTAAAATTTAATTTAAATAGTGTCACCATGCATTTCAGAGGATGCGTCCGGATGAGGCGAAAAAAATGGTTATAGGCAAAGGGTTTTTTTTTGTAAAATATTATTATTAAAAAAAAAAAAACTATTCAATACCACGTGGAGAATGATACAAAAAACCTTAACATAAATATTCTAACAAAAAAAAAATCACATTGTTAAAGAAAACAAAAAACAAAATATTACATTATAATAATATCATCGCTGTAAAATGTGCAGTTTTGTTATTTTCTTCAATATTGCGCTTCATTATAATGAAATAATATTATGATTAAAAACAATTTAAATCATACACCATTCTAAAAATAATATTTATTGTTGTACCTAAATAATGTAGTTAAATTGCATACACACAACGCCGTCTTCTGATTTTATTCTTATATACTGTAATAGTGTTATATTGTTAATATACTTACTGCGTTTTAGATGGATAACATTTTTTTTTTTACCTTGGCATTAAGTTCTAAAATATACGAAAAATTGTATTTAAGGTGTAGCAAACGAAAAACATCTGGAGAATGATAAAGTTAATATATTATTATAACGAACCAACAACAAGATTATGCCTAATGTCTTGTGCACGACGTTCCAATTTTTAGACAACAGTACGTTTTTTTCCCCTTTTATACCCATTACTATTCGCTACGTGACGTTATTATACGCACAAAAGCATCTTATGTATAGATAAACAGGAAGCTTAATTTTTTTCTGTTTTTTTTTTCCTTTATATCCTTTTATTTCCTTATTTTATTTTTTTTAATTGAGTTCTTGACGGCGGTGCAATTTTAAAAATTTGCCTTCGAGGCGTTTGCACGACTTTAATATTATATAACACTATAATTATTTTTCGATGAACCATATGCATCGTATAATTTACTATTTGTTGGGTATGCAGATAAGATTATACCGATGATATATTTTCTAGTTTATTCATAATGTAAATTAAATTTTCATATCCAACAATGGAAAATGGTCACTGATTAACTGCTATGCTTGCTAATCTCCTGCAATGGCAAAAAAATAACTTGTGAATTAACAAAAAAGATTAAAATTAAGTTTTATATTATATTAAACAAGAAACGAAGGAGTCAAAAATGTATTTGGAATTGTCTTGGCTTTATTTGATAATAGCATAACTTTCATGGATCCTACACAATTTAACTGATGGTCCTGGGCTCTGGTATTTACTATACGCTATCGTATGAAATTAATTTCCTATATAAACTCTTGCTACTTTTTGCATGAAAACCGTAATTACTCTTATTTATTTGTAAATGACAAACTTTATTTTTTCTCTATGAAATTGTGGAATTTGAAAATAAAATGTTATTTGATCTATAAAAAATCCATATTATATAAAAAGATAATAAGTTCATCTTGTCAAATAAAAGTTTTAAATTTTATTTTCCTGTCAAATAAATGTTTTTAATTAGCACCATATTTAATACAGGATAGTTCACCAAAGAGACGTTGCACCTTTCCATCCACAAATAATACATATTTTATTTAAATTCTAATTTATGACATTTTCATATACTAAATTTTTGAATAATTTTTTTATATCATTTAAAGAGTGTCCTGTAGTGTAACACACTTCTTTTTTTTCAAATAAGAAACCACCCTTTTCCATTCTAAATAATTGTTAAGTAGATGACTTTTTTGAATGTTGATACATTTAAATCGACATTCCAACAATTAATTTCTAAGACATAAGTCATAAATCATAATGTACTATAAATAATGGTAAATATAAATTATAAAATACATGTAATTTATTATAATAATAATTATTATTGATACCAGTTGAAATTTTTTTAATAATTATAACATTTTAATTAATTAATTCAAATCACCATAGCCCTCATTTCTTCTTAAACTATTTTCATGGAGTATAAATAATTATTCTTAGTACTTTAAGTTAAATAACTCTGAAACAACTGCTCGTATTTCAATTAATTACATCAACATTTAAAATAATTCTTCTAAACAGTTTACAATTAAAACTGATGGTTATCAATAATCGAAAAAATAGTATATCACCGCACACTCTTTAAATTATATAATAATCTGTTTTTGAAAAACATGTCCTTAAGGATACATAGCATTATAAAATCTTAATCTAAACTACACATACCAATAATTGGTCGATCAATTATTGATTCAACGAAATCACTTAATATTCCCAAAACTATTAATAGTTTTTAAATTATGTATACCTAAAACCTACATTAACAAAATAACATTTAAAAAATATATATATTTTTACAATTTGAGTTTTCTAATTTCTTATAGTAACACACATTTTCAATTTCATATTTAGAAGCAGATTATTATTCGGGGTATTTTTAATATAAAAAATTACAACGTATAACTAAGTTAATTAATTTTATATAATATATTCAAAGTTCTTGTATGCGGAGTAGTGGATCGAAATATTTCCGAACACAGTGTATTCCGTGTATCTAGATTTAATTTTTTTTTAATTCATATTATAATACTGGACATCAAAAATGTAATTTTTATACATCTGAAGTACTTAGAAAATAATATTTTGCTTTGGAACAAGAAATTTAATATGTGTTTACAATAAAAAAATAAAAAAAGTTATAACTATATAAATATCAATATATATTTTTTCAAAAATATGTTTTTTTGTAAAGGTTTAAATTATGTAAAGCGTAAATAGTAAGTCATTAATAGTTTTTGATTAAATTTCTGTTCTTTCTTCTTTCGTAAAAAAATAAACTTCAGGTACAATAAAATTAGAATTCATATAAATTCATTATTGGTGGAAAAAAGTTGAGTTAGCGTAGTTAGTGGTGAATCACCCTGTAAAATATAATTTATATAATATATGTTATAATTATATCGTTGGATACTAATGTATGGAAAAAACGGTATGCGACGAGAAATAATAGTAGGTAATAATAAAAAAAAAACAAATGATTTATCATGAAGGGGAGCTAAAACTTTTTGGTTTAACTTTTTCCGTGAGATAGATACTATAAGGTTTTTGCCCGTGTATTAAACAGCGATGGGACATATACCTGGGCCAAAAAAGTTATGTGTGTGTGTGTGTGTGGTTTGGCTGGAATATTAATTTATGAGAAACGTCTCTAACACGCGTGTTTTGGGGAGATTTTTTCATATGTTTCTACCAATAATTCCTTCAAGCACGGAATACATTGACTTAAATATAATATCATCAAAACACAATAATATATAGATAATATAAAGTCGTTGAATTTATTCGTGTGCAGACGTGTTGCATTTCACATGCATTTTGAAAAGTGATACTCTTATAGACTTATAAGTAAACAATTTTTCCAGTGTAAATTATACTTTTGGAAATAGAACCCTCTGAGAACATATTTTTTTATTTTGTCATCCAAGTTATCAATAACGAAATTGAGCATTATATATAATTTAGTTAAACATAAATGATAGCAAAATGATTTCTCATTATTTTCTTTAAGTGTATGTAGTTATTATATTTGTACCTTTTTAAACTGATTGCACATTTGCCCTCGATCCTGAATTACCCAAAGCTTAACTTCTTATGCTAAATAATAATGTATTCCTATAATATGCCTACGTCATTTGTGGATAAAACTTTGGTATAAATTATTACCACTTAAAATTCAACTCAGTATGTAAGATAATAATAATCATGCTATTTATATTTTATAGGTCAGTTTATTAATATTATTATTATTAAAAATTAGCAGTTTGGATTATTTTTAGTATTATTATGTTTAAAATGTATTCAATTATTATTTACTTTAAGTTCGCATTTAGCTTAAAATATATTATACAAAAAAATGTATGTAGTATTTTTGTTCATTAATTAAAATAAAATTAACAATAATTATATCATTCTAGATAAATGTAAAGTATATAATATATTTACTTAACCTATATACTATAATCATAATATATATAGTACTTACTTTCTACATAAACAATTAATATAGTACGATACTCATTTTATAGAAATATATACATTGTTAGAAATAAATTACTACTAAGATATATATTTTGTTTATGTTGACTGCTATTAATATTTAAAACTACATTATAATTATATGATTTATGAATGCATCAAACTGATAATATTATATTAAGTTTATAAACTAAAGTAGAATTTTAATTTAAATATAATATATTAATATATAATATTCACATATGAATAGGTTATAATAATTAAATATTAAATTTATATTTATAATAATTGTATGTAAATATTTTGATTGAAAAATCAATAATATATGTATAGTAATAACCCATAATATTATTCCGGGAATAAAAATAAAGTACATGTTTCGTGATAAAATAAAAGTTTATTATGTAGTATTCAACTTAGACAGATCTCGTCAAAGATACATAAATAAAACATTATCTTAAAGTGACACCAGTAGACAATAAAATATTTTGATTTTTCTTATTTATTTAGGAAAAAAATTTAAAATGAATGAAAATAAATGGTGGGTGATAACGATAAGGAAAGTAAGTGACTAAGAATATATTTTTTTTCTGAAACTGAGTAAAAAAGGTATAAAATAGAACAATATTTAAAATATTTTATATTATTGACAATTTTTATTAAAAAAAACTACAGTACAATTAAAAATATATCAATTATTTACAAAGCATATGAAGATACTACTGAATATAAATATAATTTTAGTATAAAAAATGTTTTACCTAAAATTAAAATTTTAATAAAAAATATTATAATATATATTTGGCAACGGTATCCTTAGTAAAATACATAATTAAAGACCAATAATACAATATAGAATTTTTTGAATTCAATAAAATATGATGATTCTTCTTTATAATATTGTCTTATGTTAATATTAATATACTAAAAACATCATTTATTTTTTAAATATTGCATCTATTACATTTATATCAAACAATAAGTTTTTATAGCAAAGGTCACTGCTTTGACATTTTCATTAGGTATTTTAATGTTACATAAATTAACGAATTCAATTTGTAAATTAACAAGAATTTATGCTCTATATATGGTTTAAATTGTACATATTCCTTGTAAAGGATTTTGCCATCTGAAATTGTTTTATATATATATGTGAAATACATTATATACATTATACACAAATTACGCAAGCAACAACTGTAGGTTTATAAATATTTTGCTTTCAAATTATCTGAATCTGAACCGAGTAATATAGCGTACATGGTATTCGGATATCAAATGGTTGTTTCAGCTATTTTTCAACCTTTTTATGAAAATACAATGCTTATTTAGGATAAAATCGAAAAAACTCTTCACTCCAAGTATTAAAAATAAGTATATTTATCTCGATTTCAAAGAAATTATTTGCAAATGAAAAAAAAAAACTTTTAATATTAATTAATACCTCGTTTTATACAAACAGTTGAGCTAAGCATTTTAATATTCACAAATTGTTTTGAATTTCGTTTGCATTTATTTAACTCGATTAATTATTCCCTGCAATATTACATAAACACATAATATAAAAATTATTGATTATTACAATGAAAATAGGAGTAGGTAAACAGTAAAATTGTGAAAAACTATACAAATGCATTGACAAGCAAGTTGTTCTTTAAAATTATAATAGTTTAACATCATACAACTTTAGAATAATTCAAGAAAATAATATTTAATGAAATTATAATATTTTTGTACAGTTGATAATTTGTTGGTGAACACACGTTTGAAAGGTCTTAAAATGTAATATTGTAATGTATTTTTCCTAAAGTCTACTATAGATAAATTATAACTAAATTAATTTTAGATTCTAAACGGAACAATAATACTAATATTGTGATCAGTTATAAATAATTGTGTTTATTTCATTGATCATACTAAACCATTTACTAGGTACCATTATTTTCTAATAATTTTTATACCAGCAAGATTGACCTAAAATACACATCAACCATATAAAAAGTAAACGTGACATATAATTTATCGAAAAATATGTAAGAAAGCGGTTTTATATTATCAAACATTGATAAAAATTTGCATGACTTTTGTTTCCGTTTGGTGTAATATTTATATAATATAAACTTTAATAGAATCTATAACTGTATAGTGTAAATATATTTCCGATTTATTTTTCACTTTTTACTTTATTATATACCTAGCATAAATTTAGTTTTGCCTATAGTTGGAAACTTACTTTGTTTTTATTTTAAATAGTTACAGAACAGAAAATAAAATTAATTTTCATATGACATCCTAAAACTAGTTTTCAAAATTAAAGTCGTTCGGTAGGAAGTATGTTTTTTACCATTTATTAGACTGTTTTTTTTTTTAACAGAAAGCTTCCCTCCCTCTTAAAAATTATGTTTTATCATTTTATAATTAATTTAAAGATTATATTTAAAGTCACTATGCGCCTGTGAGATTTGACCCATGGGTTTCTGAAATTGTGGAATCGATTTCAAACGAACCGGAAGCCGAAACAAATATATTAGGTAGGTATGTGACATTAATACGGTAACTGCAGGTACCTCGAGGCATAAGTGTACGAAGTAACTAGCGTAGTTCGTGGCTTGTGGTAAGCGGTGAGCGGTTATCGAGCACTATATGATGGCCAATTTTGGCAGCGGTGCAGCATTGGTTTAAATTGATATTCGATCAACGAGTATTATAATATGCCATATACACAACATGACATGACCGCATGAAAGATTATAAAACTGATTTGAGCACATTTTTCAATTTTATGGTTTTTAGTGTTTTGAAAATATATATATTTTGTTAAATTTAAAAATGATTTAAGACAGCTCTAAGATCTCATTTAAAATTTTCTTAAGTTTTAAAGGCGAACAGTTTTATAATATACACTTTTTAATCGCCTAAAAGCCTTTCAAACGAGAATACATGACAAAATGTTATGAAGTTTTCGAAACTACTTCGTATATACTTATACGACTTACGGTAAAAGCACTAGGACCTTTTTCATGTCCGGTGGAATTAAAGAAGAAAATATATTAGTATTGCATATTAAGGGGGAATCGGTGGTAGCTATTGGAAACTTCAAAAGGATAAAAACTGACCGCAGGCAAAATTTGAGAAAAATGTATTTGCAGTAGATCTTTGAAACGGTTAGATAAAAGAAGAAGCGTCGCAATTAGGATAAATCCCAATATATGAGATGAAAATAGGAATGATGTATAAAAAAACATACAGAAATTTATTACTCTAATTCCAAGGAATAATGTTTTGTGTATCAAATAAATTATATTACTTACGAAAAAAAATAATAAACGGTTCCTTTTTAAGAAATAACAATTTTTCACTCAAAAGTAAAAACCATTTTTGATCACATTTTTCTACTTGTAAGTACACCCACTCTAAATTAAATGTAATTTACTATATTTTTTATTATAAATTAAATATTAAATTAAAAATTATAAAGAATTGATCATCAAATAACCATCATCTTTTAGCTGAGATATAAAACTAATATTCATATCGGCTTCATATAATTTTTCATCGACTTCGTTTTATTTTTGTTTAAAAAGTGATATCGTGTATCTAACTGTATGTATTATGTTTGAAATAAACTTATTATTATTTGTTTTTAATTTTGTAATAACATTGCCATATGGTTCTAAATAATATATATTATAGATTATATAATGGTTACTGGTTGGTTACGCTGGGTGGATGCCAGTAGATACAATAGATACATAGTTGTAGGTAGAGTTTGATTTTATGAATAATATTATCTTTGTTAGTAACGTGAAAAATGTGTGATATAGTTTCATTCAACTATATATTATCTGTAGTAAATAAATCAAAAGAACTTTTCCATTTTCATAATATTAAAAATATATATAATATAAATGTATATATAATAGATTAAAATGTTTGATTATGTTTATTATATCAGTTGTATAAGACTATTATAATAGTGTATATCTACCTTACAAAGAAAATTATTTTATCTTATCCATTTTTAATATTGTTCTTGGTGTGACAAACATATTATTTTCGGTTTGAAATATTTGAAGTATTAATAATACATTTGAAAATAATTCTTAACCTACTTTATAGTAATATAGTCTATATAAAAAAAAAACCGTAAAAATACCATTTGGAATAATTGTATTATATTTTTTATTATGGCTTACCTATGTACCTATATGTATTTTACTCAATGTTTTCTATCCCTGGAGTGATTTTCTTGCTTGTTGAAAAACTGTGATTTGTATTGTATTACGATTTTAAATAACGTAGAAGGTATAATTCAACACTATTTTCAAGTATTATTTGTTATATGAAAATTGATGACAGAAGGTTTTGATTTGAATTCCACTAAAATAAAGCACTTTATAAATAATAATCAAATTTAATTTAATTCAACACTTTAAAATGTTAAAAAATTTAAATAACAAAAATTAGAAACAGTGTTTGTTTAAAACAAAATAAAAATGTAAATAATAAAATATGAACAATACTGCGATATTGTTGCGATTTTTTTATCGTGATTATTTACCATGTTATTTTTGTTTTACAAGTAACTCAACATTTTATTGAAATCCCACTGTAACAACTAACATATGACGAAATCTATCAATCGATATGTATCTATATAAATTAATATACGTTGGTACGCGGTGCATAGATTTTGAAACTACTGAGCAAAAATAGTTCTTTACCTTAATAGTTCTCACTTACCTACTCAATAATGAAGACTGACGAGGTGGTACACTTGTCACTACACAGCAGAGCAATTCAATTTATTTTAAATTTTAAATATTTTTGACCACAATATGATGCTAAAAGAGCCCATCCGGATTCTGTAGGATTTCTAAGAAATAATTTAAAGATTTCGAGATTTTGTTCGTTATTCATTTTTCATTAAAAAAAAAAATATAAAACAGCTAAAAATACTGTAAGAGTACTGTCATTTTTACGTATTTATATATTTTGTAAATGTGTCTTTGATAAAACACCTATATAAATAAATATATATAGTCATAGTTTAAATATGACTGTAAGTTACAATACACTGAAGAGAATATCAATACTACGCACAATACCTTCAATACCTTACTCACATATATGATATATGATATTATACTTAATATTTTACGTCGATAGTCACGGATGTGTGCGTGTGTATGTATGTGTGAATATCTGGTTGGCAAGTCTTCTGGCAGCAGTTCGTCAAATGATTTAGCAAACCATGTCACTCGGTTGGATCATGTCGAAGGGGAAAAGTAGCTTTTGCTGTTACTTGATGGTATATATTATTATAATATATATACATTGTGGTACAAGCAGCCAACATCCGAGTATATTGCTATATAATATGGGGTCTCCACTTCCTGGTTTACAATTGTTAATGCACGAGTGCAGTTCAATATTCCGACTTAAACACGCAACTATACGCTAGTCATAGTAATAATAATTCTAGATATTTTCCACATTTATATTTTGTAGTAGGTTTTTGACTATGAGAATCAGTAATTTATAGTAAAATAGTAAACGGTACGGTTCTTATATTATGCGTGTGCTACTCCTCAAAATTATATGTTAAAATTAATTCTATTGCGAGACAGCTACTAGTAGTAAAAATTTGCGTACCCCACGATTTCAATTTCTAATTATTGATTAGGATATAGTTAGCCAAAGGTACGCTAAAATATTTTTAAAAAATATGGAGTACTCCGTCCTCCGTCAATTCAAGTACTGCCTACGTCTAGTATTAAAGAAATCTTAGAAGTGAAAATAATTTGGGAAAAAAACAAAATGTCTAAATCAAATACAATGAAATGGGATTTAGCATTTAAAACTTTCTCTAAGTACCTAATGTATTTTAATTTATAACTTATGTTCTTATAAATAAATATAGATAATTGTATATATATATATAAAAAAAAAAAAATAATTTATAAGTACAATTAATTAAGTAGAAATTATAAACTTACTTGATTACTATATATATATATGTCTATATTATGTAGCAGTAAAGTATACGTATTTTTTAAATATTGACTTATGCAATTATCGATGTCACAAGGTGATCAAGCATTCACTAATAAATTATTTAGTTAATTGTAATAATTTTCTATATTTTTATTTCAGATTTTATTGATAATCATTTCCATAATTAAATTTGTAATTTAAAAAAAAAATCTTATTAAAGTGTTAAATACGGACAAAATTAAAAATATTCATAGATAAATAGTTACAAAATATAGTTAAATTTACTTTAAACAGTTATAATACATCATTTAAGCAAGTCTATAATTGTATATCCATCCATATTCTATAGTATTTATTTAAATAATAAAACACCCATATATTTATTAATGAAATTAAATATAAATAATATTATGAATTTAGAAAAATGTTTTCAAATAGTAATTTCATTTTCATCGCATTTAATTTTCACATTCTGTTTTTTAAACAAAACTTTTATACCTATTTTAGTTTTTAACTATAGCTTATAATCTATTATTTCGTATATCCGAGAACTTGGAATTTTACCATTTTACCGTGACATATACTGTAATATCAACGAGAATTAAATTAAAATAAAGTTAATGGAAAATAATGAGTATTCGTCGTAGGTATTTAATAATTGGATAGTGTTTTATCTAGGAATTTGTTAATTAGTTTAAGCCCTCGTCATAAACATCGAACGAAAATGTTGTTTCATCCCTAAGCGAAATACCTACTTGTAAAGACGGTTTTGAAGTCCATGGGACGCCCGTAGAAGTACCGGCGCGTCGCGAAAAACAAAATAGTATTCGGCTTGAGACTAACCACTTGTCATCGACGGGTCCACATGGTTTATTTAATAGTGGTTAAATACACAAGCTGTCCCACCAAACCTTCTAAAGTGAACACAAAAACATCAACCACAATTTCTAGTAGGTCTGTCGGAATGGACTCTTATTCAATGTCAAACGTACCTATATACACAGGTACGAAAGAAATTCGTGACAGTGGACCAATTGGTAACGATTCATTATAAGTACGAAGTCGAATACGAGCTAGGTACTCTATTTTAGGTAAAACTCAAGTTTCCTGGCAGTATGTCTAAACTTAAAATAACCCACGTCTATGGCGTTTAGCAAAAAAATTAAAAATAAAATTGCTCGGTAAACACACAACGTATGTTTAAAATATAGGTACGCATATTTTATCATTTATCAACAGTTTTGGAACTGAATAATTTTTGAGCATAGTAGGCTTAGTTGTTGGTATTTCAAAGAGATATTTTTTTTAATTTTCTATATGTTCCAATCACATCAGATAAAATGTTTAAATAATATACACTTTTCAAATATCTAATAATATAAAATATTTTATTAAAGCTGTTTGTATAGATAATACATTATCTTACATACGTGTATGTTGTATATAAAATTGTATATATTATTTGCAGCTAAGTAATTTATTCGTTGAGGATTTAAAAAAAATTGCAATAAATTTACAAATATTAGTATTATTTATTCCTTTTTCGTCATATATCTATAAAAAAAAAAGCTTTCACTTGAGCCTATATAATCAATGGCATAATTTTGTATTTGTGTATATATACATACACATATACACACACAGTCAAGAGCTGGAAATAACATATTCATTTAAGTAATAGTTAGAAACTAATCAATAACATAATGATATAAAAATAAGAAAATAGTTCCTTTGAAATAGCAAGTTTTATTTAATATAATATCCTATCGCGTCTAATATTATATTATGCAAAAAAAAAAAAAATCTGTGAATTAATCTACAATTGTCTGCGTTATTTTACTTAAAACATGAAACATTATTTCATGCGATACTGCCTAGGTATGTTTAATATTTTAATATTTTTTTTATTCAGTTTTATTTTATTAAAACTCCCGAAGCGTTTTTATTTATAAAATAAACATATAATCAAATTACTCTATTTTATAGTCACATTTATCATGATATGAAATTGTATTTTCAGAAATAAACCGTTTTAATTCGACATAAAATTGAATTTAACCGATCCTCAATTATTCATTGGTACCTACTCTATAATATTACTAGCTTATTGTACACGTATAATATACCTACAAATTTATATTTTATATTTGATTTTTAAATTAGATTAATTATTATTATAGTTATACGTACTACTGTACTAGGTACAATTAGAAAAATAAACTATGGTTTTTCACACTGAATTATTTATATTAATAATACTAGGTACCCTATAGTGTTATATTATAATCTGGTTAATGATATAACATTGTCTTTTAATAACACGTATAGGTGGTTTATATCATATGAACACTTGGATAATGTTAACATTTATCATTTATCATTACTATTTATAAAATTCATTAATTTGTAATTTAAATTGAATATTGTACATAAAGAATCTTATATTTTTCCCTTCCTGTTTTTATTTTTATTTTTCAAAATTTGTTAAAACACTTACCGTTTATGGCCGGAACGTTTACCGGGAGAATGTTTTACGATGACGGTCATTGATCGGCTTAATTTTAAGCACTGCGCGAAAATCAACAAGGTTTGTGGGCGTGGAAATTTAAGACATGTACTTACCTCTATTTTTAGAAGAATAAAATAAACTTATTTCACGCGTGTTTCAAATTTCACTGTGTGTATCTGTAAGAGATTTTTATATAAAAATGAAATTCTTTTATACTTACTAGGTACTCTACTATACTTAATACATACTACATTACGTTACCACAGCCTTATAATTTATTGGAGTATCAATAATATTATACACCTATTAAATAATACATTTGCGTCATAAACGCATAAAAATTGAAATTATTACGGACTATGATGTATAAAAATGTTAAGCTTCGTATACATTTCTGTGAGAGGTTTATATTTACAACGTCGATAATTTAGTTTATTTGAATAAAACGACTTTACATTTTTATCACTTAAATAAGATTTAAACAAATATTATTTAAACGATGCAAACATATTTACTTAAACACATTGAAAAGTTTTTAAAAAAGATTGTTGAAAAAATATAAATATTTCATTGATATAATCTCACAGTAGTCTAATTTATTATGACAGTGGAATTATAAATGTAGCTATAATATTATCATAATAAGGGAATAACGTTTTATTAACATCATAAATTCAGATTGTAGTGATGAGTGGTCTTTTCCCCAGGAGGCTAACCAAACAATATGTAACACAAGAAACAATTATGATATCTACTACCTTAATTAGACGTATTTTGAAGCATATTTTTAACTTATATAAGTATAAATATAATTTATACTTATGTGTTGATCACATGATTGAACCGAAAGTGTATTGGCAGAAAATAGTAATCAAACGTGACGATATTTTAAAGGCCAACCTAGTTGCTGTGGGAAGGCGTAAAAAGTTTTCTCAGGGTAGCCACAGGTGTCGTATAGATTGTTCACGCACGAAAACTTAAATTAATCTAGCAAGAAAAAAAAATAACCATAAATTAAAAAAATGCTATAGAAACTTCAGTTGAGCTCCCGGTTAAAATTGAAAACTTTATAAAGCCATTTCCACCGAAATCAATAAGGTGAAGACATATTGTGCGTGTACAATAGGACTGAATTAAAAAATATATTATAAAAACCAAGGAAAAAATGACGGAACAGAAAAAAAAATGATTAAGAAAAATTGTCTCTTGTTGGCAGCTGGTGTATTATTATTATGTAAGATGCTGAGTTTTCGCATTTTAAAAATAATTCGCCTGTGTGAAATGATTAACACCAACATTTCCGTGTTTTTATGATTCGCTGTCTAAAAAAAACTAAGAATTTCGCCAACGAAATATGTATTATATACAAAAATGTAAATATTTATATATTTTTTATGTTATTACTATTTGAACTACATTATTGTTGTGTAAATTCTCATCATTTATTTTTATTTTTACCATACTATTGAAATAAAAAATTTTTTTCATCATCGACAATTCAGGAATTTCGTGCTGACCGAATAAAAATACTTTTTTATCCACTGCTTCTAGACTTTTGTATGAAATGTTATGAATTTTTGAGATTTGAATATAAATGATGTGTGATTCGTGAGTCTCTCTAATAAATTCATATAATAAAGTTTTTCAACGACTATTATTGTTATTTTAGAAACAGTTGCGTTATTATTATTTTTTAAACCGGAAATGAACAAAATTTAATTTTAACACAACTATACTTATCTACTTTTGAGTTCCTACATTCAAGTAATTTATAAAGGTAAGTTTAAAACTTCACACTTTAATATAATATGTCTGCGACAGTTTTTTTTTTTTTTTATTGAAAACAATTACAAAAAATTGAATATACAATAAATAACTACAGTTAAAACTTAAAATAATACAACAAACATGAAAAATATATTTTTAATATATTTAACCACTAAAGAAATATATTGAATGTATTTTTACCGAAATATATGAAATATAAGCATCTGTCACAATATGTGTAGTTTGAACGAATAAAGTTTACTAGAAAAATATTTTTCAATAATGAATCCCAGTAATCCGCAAAGTCATAAACTTCAAATGTTATACTGTAGAGTGCAGGGTATAATATTTTTAAAAGTTTTAATAACAATTCTTTCAATTTGTTGATAAAAACTAGACATGAAAATACTAAATATTATGTTGACAGATTACACCATATTATTTATTATGTAAGGTATTAAATATAGGACGGCTAAGATATAACTATGATTAGATAAACTATTTATTCTAACCTAACCTAAATATCGGATAACACATTGTATGTAGTATTATGCTTTTAGATAAAACATAATTGTAATTTAGTTATGCCTTTATATACCTAACGGAACTTATCAATAATATCGTGGTATGGCGTGCACCAACTAAAAAATAGAACAATATCCAATTTATTTTTGTTGTTGAATTTATCAATATTGTTTAATAGGTAAATAATAATTATATAAACTCGAGATTCCTTTTTGAGAGTAATAGAATTTTAGTATTAAGTTTAAAAAAAAATTATGTCAATAATAACCAAACCGTCAATTTGGTTCCGCTAATGCAGTTTCATAATGTATATCGTATAAGTTCATTTTTTTATTTTTTTTTTTTATTTGAACACCAACTTTGTGATCTTGAATCATATAATATGCATTTAACGGTCCTATATGGGGCCATGTGCATGCAAAATTTAGTAATACTATACTATTACAGTCGTTTATTACTCCGGTCAGTAGCGGCTTTTCCTTGTTGTCTAGGAAGAGGGCATAATAATCAATAATTTATGGTGGGTACGTATAATGGACAAGAAGACAACAAGTATGTGCCACTGATGTCCGACATAAAAAAAATTAATTTAATTATAATCAGTGGTAGTATAGTATTATAGTAGGTAGGTACTGTAGCATAGTGCTTACTGAGTGCAGAAAATCTTTAACCTGGTTGCAATTTATATATAAGCCTTATATTATTAAGTCTTAATACATATCGCGTGGTCTTTCGGCTTGAAAATCACAATGCGGATGTGTTGGTAATAATATTATCTTGGACATATCGCAGACTTAAATTTATATTTGATTTTATATATTGTGTGTTCTAGACATTTTAAAATTGTAATAATTTACATTGATACGACTCACTTGAAAATTAAAAAAATAAAATATCATTAAGTAAAACATACGAAATTCCTTTGAGAAAAAATAATCAACTTATTTTTGACTTAGTTAAATTAATGTTTTTCTACATATCAAATTTAAACTTTCACAGTTAAATATATTATTTATTAACTAGGTACCAATTAACTGATAGCTTAACGTCGAGTTAACTTTTTTCATTAAATCGCCAATTTGGATAACGTACTTGTTGCGCAAAAAGTGTATTGGGATTTAGGTTCATGAATAATTGTATATGTGCTTAATATTAAATAGTTTATATAAAATATACGTCATTGAACCTACATATACTGAGTGAGTTATTTTTACACCTGTATACATCATGAGGCATTGTAATAATCCAAAATTTAACTATATAAAGCATAATAAAATTATAAAATTATGAAATTGTAAAAAAATGTTTGTTCACAGTTCACCACCCTACCACCCCCAACGATTACCTACACGCCTATCATAGAAATGAGCCACTGTATAGGTAGAATAATTGCAATAGCCTTGACATTTAAAAATCAATTTACATTTTTAAATTGTTTAACTGTTTAACTAATTACAGTTATAAACAACCGATTTAAGATTCGATAACGTATCAATTACGTATATCGCCATTGAACATACCAATTTATTAGCATGAGGAATCAAACAAAAATCCAGATAAATTTGCTTGAAAATATTACATCTATTATATGGTTTTATTTGGTATTGATAAATTTATTGTTACACTGCTGAAAAACAATATTCTATTTGTAGTGTTAATAGTTTGTACTATATTAAACATAATATCGAATAATCTAATGTGTAGTTTATACAAAGATGTAATATATAATATATCACAACCATGTTTTGCAATGCTAATAACTCTGTTTCGTAAATATGAAAAGCAAATCATATATAAATAAATTGCAATGTTAATATGTTATCAACTATCAACTAAACTTTGAACGAGGAGCTATTAGAATTTACATAAGTAAATAGGACTATTATATAAACCCCAAAGTGAGGGCTTTAGTTTAATTAATTAAACGTAATTTTATCATTTATCTCTATCAATA
Source organism: Acyrthosiphon pisum (assembly GCF_005508785.2). Taxonomy (NCBI): domain Eukaryota; kingdom Metazoa; phylum Arthropoda; class Insecta; order Hemiptera; family Aphididae; genus Acyrthosiphon; species Acyrthosiphon pisum. The sequence continues at coordinate 17,388,136 of NC_042496.1, read as the reverse complement.
TAGAAGTATTTAGTAGCACTTCCCCTTAAATTGTTTTTACGTGATGGTATCCATTATAAATGGATAATATATATCAAATAGTACTAAATACTTACCATACCATTTTTGAATAAATTGGCATGAAATAACTACAACTCGTTTTAACCGAGAATCCGTATTCTTATACAGCTGAAATTATATGCAACTATAAATACATGTGTATTGTAATATTAAATAACTAGGCATTGGTCTCAAAAAACACAATCTATTCGTAATTTTAACCTTTAAATATATGGAAAATATTACGATTCATTGATAGCTCATAAAATGCGATTTTAAAATTACTTTGATTTGTTTTTAGATAATATATAATGCAGATAGGTATCTAATTATTTACAATGACAACTTATGGTTCATTTTTATTTTCATTTTAAAATAGAACGTTTACGCTTCAGTGATTATCTATTGCATTATATTTATCTATTCTGTGATTTCTGATTGCACAGCACGCGGTATAATTAATCGTCTTTCACCGACGACGTTTTGATTTCAATACAATCCATCAAAGTCCCGGGTGAAAAATGTCGTTGCCTTTTTCCGGTGAGTCCGAGTTTGAGTGAGATTGTGAGCGTTAAAGCGGTTGTTGAAAAAATAAGCGCGCAAAAATAAATTACGTAGATACAGGTTACAATAGCGGTAAAAATAAAGATGTACTCAACTTTTAAATTTCATGGAAAATTAAACTTTCCGTGGGGTGACTTTTTTAGTTCCGTTTTAATAACTTCGTATATATATATGCAGCTACTAAGGTTAGCTAGACAAAAGTGAGATTTTATCCGTCTGCAAGATAGCTGATAAGGTAAAGCTAAGTTTTAATTGTATATTATATTGGACTCGTACAGATGTGATCAAACATAAAGATGAGTAATGACCAATGCCCATCTATCAATGTCACGTACGGATTTGGAAAAAAAAGATTAATAAGATTTTTTTTTATTAATATAAATTTATTGAAGATTTATATAGATATATTTGTATTATATTTGTATTCGGTTAGCAAAGTACGAACACATTTTGCATTTACAAATATTAACAAAACAAGGTAAGTAGTAAGTATATAACTTACAAGAAAAACACAAAGTTTTTATTTAAATAATTTGTTCAGTTTTAAACGATTATTGAATGACAAATGAGAAGTTCATACATATTATGTACAATATAAAACCCAAATGTACATATGATTTTAATAGTTATTATAATTTTGATTAAAAATAATATGTTAATATTAATATGTATTATAATATAACAGAAACGTTCTAAAATATTTATTAATACGTGTATAGTTGAATTATTATGTCGTTACTCTAGATAATAACTCAAGTTTTCATATTCTCTATTGTTATATAATATGATGTCGTTAATTAAAATAAGTTTTATATTTTACTCTTTATCTAGGTATACAATATTTAAGATTTTATATTGCAATATTGAACAACTTACTTAGGAGTGATTAACGCATTTGAAAATTTTTAAAATCTGAATAGATAATTGTTGGTATCATTCAATATTAATAATTAATATATTCATAAAAATGAACCTCTTCAACAAAGAAAATTATGATAAAAAAAAATATTCATATTTTCTAATATCATAAAGTGAAAATATTAACGATATTCGATGTAATTAAATAAAACCTAAGTTGTATAACAAACAGCATAAAAAACATTATGAAACTTTTTTAATTATGCAGAAAGCCCATAAAAAAATATTTGTTTGAAAATAATACCCATGTATACGTACATTTAGTATTTAGCCTTTATAATATTATATTGTTTAGTTCATCCACGATTGTTTACTTGAGTTATAAGAATGTGTAAATTTGTAATAGTTATTAAAAATTTTACAAAAAATACATAAATTTTACAAAAAAGTAATAAATCTGCAAGAATACAATTTTAAATTATCACTTTATTATTCTTAACAAATATAATATCAAATAAACAATATATAGCTAATGGTAATAAGTTCTAAAATTTCCATTCTACATATTGTATATATTATTACCTATCAAAATAAAAAAAATGATAGTCATATTAAGTTTAAATATTTCAATTATGTGACCAACTTTTCTAAAGAATGCCAAACACCATTTACTAAAACTTCATGGCATTGACTTAAGGAAATATGAAGGGTGTCGTAAAAAAACCTACCTTTATTATTCCCCAGAATATATTATTATTAAATATCTAAAAAATAAAACAGAGAAACTAAATTATAAATATAAATAACTTATTAAACATTATTGATATATTGAAAGCTTCATAATGTAATATATACTATGGTGTAATTTATATACAACGCTGCTTACTATTATTATATTAGAATATTTTGTACCATTCAGTTAATAGTTATCTGCACAAAGTTAATATAATACACCAATAATTGTATAATTAAAGCAAAACTAAAAGTTGCATGTACCTTTTAGAAAAACTAAGCAAAGTATAACTTTTATAATATTAAGTATGTTTATACGTACCTTATTTATAACTAAAGGATAGAAAATCAGTAGATTTAGGTTGATTTGTTGGGGTTTTGGATACTTCATTATAGCATCCATCATCTAGTAACAGATTTCGAACTTTGAAATTCAAAGTTTTCCGTGAACAAGTTGGATTAAATAATGACCGAAATCGACACCTTGGGACTAATAATTTTAAAGTAGAATAGTGGTTTTGAATATAGCCATCCTCAGATGATCCACACGAAAATTATATAGACCTATATTACTTATAACGTAATACTATATTATATATAATAATATAGTATTATGAATAGGTACTGTATGAAATGTTCCACGCCAAAAAAAATATCTTCAATTTCCTATTCAATAATCGTTACCTACAACGAAATTTCCTAAACATTGTTTTTTACATTGTTATATTATGATGACGTATATTTAAATTTTGAGATCATCTGACTGAACAGCTCTTTATTACTAAAAATGTCGTTGTTAAAATTCTGAAAATAGATGGAAATGTGGTTAATTATTAACATTTTAGGTTGTTTCGTCATAGTATAGACCTGAAATCTTGTATTAAAATGTGTCGTTCATTTACTGTAAAAAATCAGTGGATAAAGTTTAAAAAAAAAAAAAGCTAGAATTTTCGACCTGAAGCACTACAGCCGGTCATACATAATATAAGTAGGTACTATGCGTAGTTATAGTTATCAATAATAATATAATGTAGTCCTTATTTATTTTGGAGTCGGAAAATTGTTCGCCCCCTGCCTCTCAACCCTGCCAGCCAAATTACGCCGTCCATGATCTGCACAGACCTTGACACTATATTCTATACGTTATTTACACAATACAATTAGGCAATGAACTCTGCAGTCTACCTACCGTATTTGGCGTACAGTCAGCGAGATTTCATTACTGCAGTACATCAACGGATTACAATAATTACATTTCATAATGGACGATTTTCACCAAAACCATAGTCGCGAGCACGTACGAGCGGCGGACGTGGTGTAGGTATATACCTTACCTTCTGAACTGCAGGCAATATAAACGTGTAATATCATATGTTTTCTGCTACACCGACACATTTTTCAATATAATTTCGGACACGCACATAATATAAAATATAATAACATGTACGCATTTATTATAATTATTAATATCATTTGCTTATACAATTATGGCGTCTCTTTGTATACCTATAGCCTATAGGTACATTTACACAAAAATAAAAACTCATTTAATAGGTAATTTTATACAAAAAAAAAAAAAACGTGTCAATAATCGCCAGGCACCAGATATTAAAATGTATAATATAACATACACGGTATTCTTATGATTTTTTTTTCTTTTCTCTTTCCCAATCAATTATATTATCTCGGTAACTTTACTTATCAGTACCTTAATTATTATTATGACAATTCTATATGATATTATTACTATTTTCTTATTGTTAATTAACTACGTTATATATATAATCGTCGAGCTATAATAGTTGTAACTAAAAGCTAATAAAAAAAAAAAAAAAACATACATACACGGTTTTACTAAGATCTATCGACGAGAGGTTAAGGCGCGATGCGTTCGCGAGTATTTTATTGATCTATATAATATAATATTATTATACGTTTTTATTATGATTGATTATGATACGCGAGTATGCAATTGATACGTTGTCTAAAGAAGAGTTATCGGAAACAAATCATAGGTACGTTAATATAATATGTTGACAAATATAAAACAATTTGTGAACCAAAGTCATACGATATATTATATTGAATAATATTATAATAATATTTATTATTATTACATTGCCGTTTCTTGGGTTTCTGACGCGTGCTAGACGTGCCGTTGTTCCTGCAGCTGGTTTTCAGACCACGTGCACTGAAATATATTATTATTTTGACCTATGGAAAGAATTACTTAACACTTCGGTATATGATAATGTTACATAAATTAATAAAACGTTTCTAAGCCATAGTCGATCGCAACCAATCAAATATCCGAGCACATAAAAAATATTTTATTCGAAATAAATAAAATTCAATTCCACTAAAATTCCACTAAAATGTCCACACAAATCACTTTCTATTAAAGTAAACACGTTAAAATTTCAATTCAATAATAGTCATCGACTGTTAAAGTTTTGGGCCGTGCGTCTAATATTCATTACTCATTATTATAATATAATACTAAAAATTATTCCAGTTTCCACCAGCCACGTGAATAATCATCTTTTAATGAATCGCATACTAAGTCATCTAACTATATTATTGGTACCGGGCGAGTATTGCGGTTAAGTTAACAATAGGTAGTTTTAAAATGTAATTTTCTAACGGACTATTTTAAATCATAATTCAAGATATAATATTCATTTTTTTTTTTATCAGTTACCTAGTAATTTGTACTTAATCTACAATACAACTTTTTGCAAAATTGTTTAAAAACATTTTGTTTTACGTCCAGATTCATTATTCCTATGATATATTACATTGTATTTATGTATAACTATGTAATCAGTGGCGTCACGAACATATTTTTTGGGGCCATTCGCCCCAAACAATATTAGGCCGGAAGATAATTTTGTTAGGGTGTAAATATATTTATATATTTAACTATCATTATTTATTATGTAATATCATGTTGATTTTAATCCGGTGTGTTAAATATATTACTTACTAACTAGCCGTAACAATAGGTGTATTTTAGTGATTTACTCAAGATGTCGACACGTATAGGTAACAAAACCCATGATGTAGAATGATTGTTGTTATAATATGTAAAAGAGGATCTGAAAAGATGATATAATATTCTATGCACAGAAAGGTACTTATTATTGGAAGTTATAGGTTACATTAATGTTTATTGATATTGTAGAATAATATCAATATTTATTTTATAGTAAAAAAATAATACACGTAGGCAGGTTTTAATTGTACGTGCGGGTGGTGGGTGGCTATAGCACTTTAGCTTCAAAATTTGCCCTTATGCGGATAAAATGTTCGTGACGCCACTGTATAATAATATATATAATGTACCTACTATATTATTATGTATTATATGTTCCGTATTTATTTCCGGCAGTAAAAACTGGCACCGTGATCTTACGTATTATATTACGCATTTTTACGGTATAGGCGCCTACTTACTTACCTACTTCTTTTTCGACTTTTTCGATTTCGTATACTCGACAAAGAGCGCTGTAAGTCCCCCTCACGTCATAATAATGGTACACGCATATAGTGTACGACGCAGAACTACCGGAAGTCCACGAATCGACATAAACCTTAATACTGTTTGACATAAATGTCTTCTTGTAATGTGTGGAAAAATACAAACGATACGGTCTAAATCGTGGTTTCGAGGGTGGAACGATTTTCATATCTACCGTAGTATTTTCCAAAACGTAGTGACGGTCGATTTTGGAACTCGGATCTAATTATAAATAATAGACGTGTAAATATTGATGAAAATCGGTCGATGTCTGATAACTTGTATGCGTATAACACTTTAGATATATATATATATATATATACTTGCTAGCCTCCCTTCCGGTTAAATTACATTTCAGTACTTCTACTAGAAAATATATTTTTATTTAGATTTTGTTCATGCACTTCTCGAATATTCTTGACCCTATATAAAACCACTGCGTATATTATGTTTATACATTATATTTTATACTTTATTGTACATAATACACGTGCCGTTCATAACAATGAAAAAATACGTAATAAATAGAATAAATATACATATATGTATATGTATATAGTATATGTATACCTAACAAGCGACAAAATTACCTTTATCAGTATGTTATCGTAATTGTTATTGTATTATATCGGAACCATAAATGCGTAGTGTTATTCGTGTCATGTAGGCTCGAGTAAAAAATCCACAAACCAATGCAATAGTAAAATTCCAGAACAAATACGTACCAGGTACGCGACACAATGTGATATTTGGTGTAATACACGACGAGTGATAAATTATGACTAATCGATTTAATTTTTAACACACACACGGACAGCTACTCACTGTTTTTTTTTCTTGCTCGGGACTAGTTTGTATTTAATTTATAAGCCTATGACCCCCGACTACCCGCAAGTATGATTCATCTCGAGCCTATTGTGGGGAAACGGTCGAAAAATTATGTAAACGGGAGCACACAAAAAATAAGGCCAATAAGAGGGCCCCGCACGTATAGAAACTAACACGAACATTTAAGAGCTATAAATAAAAAGTTGTTTGATAAAATTTTTAATATATTCAATACATAGGTACTCAATTAATTATGAATTTATTATCTTAGGGTATTATAAATAATACTGCATATAGATCATTTATTTATTAATACCTAATAACGTTTATGATTTATTTACGTTCTTTGATATACTTGATATACTCAAGCTAAGCACGAACAACTCGTTTTTATTCAACTACAGATATATCATGGATATCATTTGATTTTAATAAACGTCCACTACGATTTTTTCCGTGTTTGTTCCAACACTTCTAACCATTATCATCGGGACTTGATTCAATTTATATTCCAGCTGAAAACACGCGTATGATGCACAGTGGATTTTCGACCCTTAGCCAGTTAGCCTGTGTATCGAAAACATACTATATATAATATATAATTGTCTTGGACTATAATGACCCTAGTATGTTTACACAATAATAATACCGTGTTCATAATATTACTGAACGATACTTTATGGAGAAGACGACGAGTAAGAATTTTCCTCGCGTTTCTTGTGAAAAGACGTTAAGTATCATTGTACAGATGGTTAGTAAAAGAAATAGTATGATAAAATATTACCCGATTAAGACACATGCAATAGTATAAAAAACGTAAAACAACTAACTGAAATCGTCGTGTAATTTATTGTTTTTTCATCGGTCTAATTGCGTACTCGTATATTAAAACAAATTAAATGTTATTTCCCCAGCTGCAACAGTATACTATTATAATATAGGTACGGACTATTATAATAGTAGGTACATCAAAAAGATAAATGGCTATTTAGGTACCTACTAACGTAAACTATTAAAATAAATACACAGGGACAGGTACCACTATTAAAAATAATAGTTGTATTTTTTTATTTATTACGCTTTTATTTTAATGTGACCTTCATTTAGATTTCAAAGATGTTTGGGTAAAAAGTCTAAAGATCGTCTACCCACCTGCCTACTGATGCTACTACTTGACTTGTAGAATAAAACAACGAAGAGTTAATATTTTCATCTTTGTAACAATTCCGTTGATAACTTTTATGAGATTAGTCAAAGTAAATTAACGTAGGTAGGTATACTTGGAATAAATTAAAAACAAAATTATTAATGTTCAAAAGTATAAAGTAGGTATTGTATCTTATGGTTCTTTTTATTTTGTATTGTTGTACTTGCTGATGAAGACATATTGTGTAATACATATTAAATAAACAATAAAATCACAAATTATTATATTTTAATAAAATATCGCTGTATATTGTATGTAAAATTAATTTTGAGCTCAGGGTTTATAATATTATATTCTTGCTAAACAAATAAATACAATAATTTAACTTCGTACATAATATATTAAACAATATTCAATTTAATATTTATAAAATATGTTATTAAAAATGTTAAGTTTCAAGTTTGTATAGTACAAAATTACTATGAACTCTATACTATATAGTATTATGAATGTCATAATGTTAAACTAAAAGATTTAAAAAAAATCTAAATAATGTTTTTGGGTTCATAGATAAACTTTTAAGTTCAAAAATTGTTATAAATTTAAAACAAATCTTAAACCGATCCCAATGGTGTGATAACATGACAATAATTATTTACGGTGGATGTTTTCACTTTTTAGGAATTTAAAAGACGCGGGTAAATCGAAAATTATGTTTGTAAAGGTTGTATTTAAGTTATTTAAATAGCGATCTGAGGGAGGGAATAAAGAGTTGTAGTCGCGATTATGTATGAGCGTAGTTTGCGTGACAAAAGCCATTCTACAAGTGGTAATGATATTTAGACCATTGTTTGTAATGGGTATGAATTTATTAATAGGCATCGGTGGAGCCCGGTGAACTGGAAACTATAAAAGAAACAAAATAATATAAAGTAAATTAATCTTTGAGAAATAATTCTGTATACGAAGATTAAACAAATAAAATTAATTTTAAAATGTTTGGAATATTGATTCGATATTTTTCGTTTACCTATTTATGATAAATATATATATATACTAAATTGCATTTAAAAACTATATATTTAATTGTTTGATTGTTAATGTGAATTACAAAATTATAATATCATCCATCATACGCACCATGCAAGGAAGTTATAATATGAATGTAAGATGTAGGTAACCATATGTTATTATGTTTTTTAAGGACCGTGGTATAGATTTCAGTGTAAGGTTGTGCAGGGGATACGCACAGCACTTTTTGGGATTTCCATTTTACCGTCCGGCACTACAGGGATTCTCATTTTACCGACCACTGGACGGAAAAGGTAGCTTTCCAACGCATCAACCATAATTGAAACTTAACTTTCGGTGCAGTCGTGATAAAAACATTATTATAAATTTTAAATTTAACTCTTAAATTAAGTATTAATATTTAGATACAATACTTCATATTTATATTATATTATATATAAAAACGAATGCACGTATGCATGGGGCATAATGGTTTGGAAACTACTAAAACAATCAGCATCAAATTTAGTATACATATCCATTGAGACCCGGGGATCGTTCTTTGCTTAATTTCTCAAACCCCTATAGGTTACTTTAAGGTGGTTCACACATGAACATCGTTTTGGCTCACGAAAACCTAATATTAGATTCTGAGCAGAGCTAGTGGTTTTACAATAATTTTTTTTTTCTGTAAACAACATTTCTAACAAAAAGATTGCTTCAATTTCAACATATAGTATCTTATCTTTTAGAAAATTGGATCAAGGTGGTATTTTAAAGTGGTCATTTTTCGATGTTCTCAATATTTTTTTAACACCACGGGAAAAACCACCAAAATACCCTATTGCAAAACAATTTCTTTTTTTAACGCTTTGTATATCACCATAGAAACGAATACATTTTTTAAATAACCGCTAAAAACCGTTACGCTGATCTTCCACTCAGAATCATTTTTTATCGAATGCAATCATTGCATTAAAATAGAATACTGTTATAATACACTATCCTGTCCGAGGCCTGAAGGGACGATGGACAAACTTCCAACACCACTGACATTCCGCTGCACTTACCCACTTTTTTTATTTATTTTATTTAGGGTTGCCATTGGTTACAGAAATAAATTTAAAAAAGAATACTGTGTAGATTATCCGACCCGCAATGTGTCGATGTGGAATTTTTATTTTTAAATAAAAACTTAATTATATTTAATGTATTGTTGTTAATATTCTAATGTACGTACCTAAAAAGGCAATGATTGTATGTTTGTGTTATATGAAATCAAAATCTGCTCGATTTTTTCAACTAGAGCTTTAGAGATTGTTTTTTTATATATTTTAACTGTTTAGAAAGTAGTTTGAATAACGTTCAAAGTTACCACAGGCGGATTGCACATATCATACATACGGTACATTGATGCGGGTTTTCCCGTTAACTGAGGTCAATACACCAGAACCGAAATACACCTTTAAAGTACTATATTTTCTATTTGCACATATTTTTCAAGGGTAAAGTTTGGTTATACAGAATTACAGCTAGTATAAACTATATAAAATTATAATACAATGGTTAAACGCTGAGGCTTATTGGCAAAACTAAAATAAAGTGAAGTATTTGAAAATCCTTTGTTGAAGTGTATTGCTGTATTGGTGAACTTCGTACAAATATTGATAAAGCTGGTCCTCTACCAAAACATAAACATGGTAATTCTGTAAATACAATGACGATATTGAGTCGCAATGAATCCAAGTCAGGTAGTGGAAGTTTTATTTCGAGGAAATTATCAAAATTAATAATTTAAAACCTTTTGACATATTATTAGCAAATTTATATTAGAACTTAAATTTGTATCCAAATCATAGAGCCGTGTATTATAACACTAATCAAAAGTGTTAAAAGGACTATACGAAACGCATGGTGTTTTAATTATTAAATGTAGATATAATATAGGTACTTACAAACTTCGCTACTGGCTTGATTCGGCCGTTAAATATTTTTAACAAACACGTTTATGTTATATCCACAAGGAAAAATACTGATACTTGATAAACTATTAATTAAAATTTAATAACTTGCTATTGTTATTAAAAAAATATATATAATATATTAAAATGCCAAAAACTAATAACTATAGAATATTGAAATACTTTCTTAATACCTAATCTACTATTAAGTGCTACCAGCTACAAAGCGTTAACAAATTATATTATTAGTTCAGAAAGAATGAATCACAGTTGTACCTATGGATAAAAATCCCAAACCTTTGAAGAAAAAATCGCAGTTGAAAATTGTCACTGACTCACTGTGTAGTGTATCCAAACGAAATAAACAACTTTTCGGTTAATAATATTTAAATTTTGTGTGAATGTATTGGTTTATTAATAATAATAGTATAATGTTTAGTAAAGCAGTTGTATGAAGTAATTGTACCACACATCGAAATATCGAATAGAGATAAAGTCAGAAGCACCTTTGAAAATGTCTCAAAATGTTAATAACATTTCAATAAATTGTGATTTTAACTTGACTCCGGTCTTTGTTCAGAACGGTCTTACAAATGAGTTAAGGAATTATTGGTTTTTAATTTACAATAATTATTATACACGCGCATCGATATGAGAGAAGTGGGACAAATAAACAAAACCCGATTTATGTGGGTTTTTTAAATTTTCTTCGGACATCTACATTAATAGGAAACAACATTATTTTATAAAGTAATAATATAGAAAATTAATGCAATAATAATTTTATTATACCATTCCCACCAATAATTATATAGAACAACGCAGTTCATATTGCTGTGGGATCTAAAGTAATGTGTATAGTTTAGAGTTTTGTACCACATACCGATAAATATTATGGATATTCAAATCATTTAGAAATATATAGGTAAACAGCGTCCAAATTACCTTTTTTTTAGTGTAAAATGGGCCTGGTTTATTCACTAGGCCAAACAGGTAAAATGTAAATTGTGCCCAGTATCTTATAGTCGGTAGAAAATATAATTGTAAATATTGCGATTGAAACAAATATTAAAAATGAGAGTAAACTTCATAATTAGTAATTAAATAAATATTAATTTTGGCCAAAACCATGGTTGTTATGATATGAGTCTGCAAGCACCTACTTATCGTGAACTGATTCAAACTTCCTTTATTAATAATTATAGTATTTATTCAACCCATCCAAATATATTGATTTTTGATGTTTATAGAGAAGTTAAAACAAACTCAAATAGAGACTAATATTACTTTAAAACAAACAGATTTAAGTAACTATTAAATATCAAAATTAGAGTACAAAATAATTAATATGGAACAATATCTTACTATTAATGTATTCATATAATTTACTTACCATATTATACGTCTTAATAATGGAATTGCGAAAAAATTTTTATTATTATCATTCATAACAAGTGCCCTACGACTTATAAATACAAATATATTATACCTATTCATTAATTATATTATTTGTTTATATTTATACTTTATTAGTTTATTTATTTTGTGTATACATGGTAATAACCAGTTAACATATTATTATACCATTTCCAACCTAGATTATAACCCGTGGAGTTTAAATTATGTGTGATTTCATTTTACTTATACTTATTTCGCAGTTTACAATCGCCGGTTTAGAACGTTGTTCATCAATATTGCATAGTTATTGTTTTTCCTATTATATTATATCCTTTGAGAAAATTAAAACATACATTTATAATATTTCTGATGTACCTAACTATTTATTAATTTTTTTTTTAAATAATTTTATATATTCAAAGCTTAAAACAAATCCAGTTGTTTGCAGATATTTAACAAAACTAAATTAAAGTTTCAAACGTAGGTACATACAATTACCAAAGTAAAATTACGTTCAAAATAGGTAATCAGAGACTACAGTTTATATTTAAATGATTTATTGAGAACATTTATTTGGGAAAAACTGAAATAACAATTTTAACTTAGGTTTATTTTGCAACTGTGAAAATAAGTAATGGGTCGTTCAGTAGGTACATCTCGATAATATATTCAAACATAAATATGCATTTTAAAGCAATAAAAATGTTATGGAACTCTTGGGAATTTTTTATAATCAAAGTGGTTGTAAATGAATTTTGACATACTACGCATTAGAATAGTTATTTTAAAATATATATATATAGCCTTCATTAGTTAAGTAAAATAAAATAAATGTCTTGTACTATTTTTATTTTTAACTTGAGTTCCTATATCATTTTATTTTAACGAATAACTAAAGAAAATATGCAGTAAAACACGTAATTGATAATAGGCATAGGTAATATTATCATAGTAGAGTAGCAAAAACTCGTCGTCAAAATAGAGTAAGGCGAATTCTAGACGTCATCAAATTAATTTAAGTCTTAATATTTTAAATTTTAATTAAAATTAACACTTGAGTTTCAAGAAGATAACATTTTTTTTTTTTAAACATTGAGAATCTTTAAATTGTCAAGTAATTTAACATTTACTAGTGATTTACATTACCTCAAAAATTGCGTTAAAACTACTTTGAAAACATCTGCATATCAACATAATAATGCATTATAAGTACTCGGTTTATCAGGTTCATTAATTAAAATATTTTACATCTACGTATTTAAATTTTTAATTTTTAAATATATCTTATTGATTCTAAATCGTTATAAGTTAAATAATAACATAACAAAAAACGAACTGTGCTGAAATATTTAATATAATATTTAATATATATATAATAATATATATTTTATGATTCTTGAAATCATTTTTACATAACCCACGTCATTGTTGACTTCTGAATTCCTTCGAATTCGTGACAAAAAGTTTTTTTTTGTGTGACCCTCGTGTTACTAATTGTTCGACTATAATATAGACTATAATTTATTTTTCTAAAAAATCGTGTAAAACAATAGCGACTGGCGTACAATAATGACTCGAGTGCGGTTGGGCGATCGTGCCCTACACGAAAAAGGAAAATTAAGTTTTTTTTTCTGTTATATTATTATCCTTTTGTCTAAAACCGTAAACCTAGAGTAAGTACAAAAATATATAGAATGACGCAGTATTTTTTATTTTTTATTTTATTATTATTATTATTTATTTTAAGGATAAAAGGATTATTTTTTTATATTTATAGGTACAGTTGTCCGGTAAACCGAACTGTCGTGCCGATCAAATTGGACGGTAGAATCCGTTTTATTGGTTTACTTTTAATTAAAAAGACATTGAACGATAGAGGACAAATTTATACGGTACATTTTACAGGTGTCAGACTTCTAATTAACAAATCTGTTTTCAGCTTTAGGTAGTTCGTATGAAGGTACTTACGATCATGTGTCTCGACTGTAAAGTGGACGACGTGTAACATTTTCCTAGGAAAGTTGAGGTGGCGTCGGTCTGCGGAAACTTTTGTAATGTTGTAGTTATAGCCTATAGGTACACAGCCTATATAACACTTATTGTTTATGACTTCTCCAAACGTTTCCGGTTATACCAGTATAGTATTCGATTACTTTTACGTATACTTACTATGAACACGATTGGCCATTCACAAAATCATAAAAATATATATTAATTATCGTACACTAATTGGTTGCCACGAGAAAAAAAATCCAAGTACGATTTTATAGACGGAGCAAAAATAAAACGAAATTTATTATTAATTCTTGGAAAGAAATAAAATTACAAATATTTTATTATTACAATTTTAGGTATTTAAGGATTTTACACTGGCATCTCTATCATATTCATTACCTATATGTTAAATTTAAAAAAAAAAAATTATAATATCCATTGGTTTGGGTCTTCGATATAATAATGAGATACCTACATAATATTATATTATGTGTTTATGTGTTAAGTATCAGAACATTATCAATTAAGTGTTTTTAAAAAATATTACATAAATATACATTTATTAATTTCTTTGTATAATTTAAAAAATCAATCTCAATATCATATATATTATCATTATGAGTACCAACCTAGTATGAAATAATATGTCGTATTGTATAGTATTATTGTCTGTGAAAAAGTAACATGCCTCCAATGATAATAATATTATATAACATAACTCCTATCTAAAACATTTTATTTTATTCACAAAAAACAGTTAGCCTTTTTCATAAATAATTTACCCGTCCATGCGTGACTTTATTATGATCATTATGAATATCTACTGATTATAGTGGGACTATGACATGAAAGCAAAAACACAATACACCTACAGCTACGTAACTTTTTTGACAGATAATCTTTAAAAAACGCTTAGAACATAATATACAATTTATATTACAATACTCACGAGTACCCTTATAGGTATGTATTTTTGTCCGTTTAGTTGTTGTGTACAGTTTTTCTATACACACTAATTGAGCCCCGTTACTTATTTTCGAAATAATGTAAATAAATATAAATTTGCATATTATATCTGCTAACTGTCTGTCATACAATTCCAGAGAAAGATGTTACAAATACCGATTTGCATATTTAATACTTCTTTAAAAACTCGAAGTTTTTAATTGAACCTTTACATTTATATAATTGTTCCGAGTTTTAAATTATTTTTAACGCTTTTACTCGCATTTTCATAAAATATATCTAAGTTAATGGAGTACACGTAAAAATTATGACCATTATGAACAACAATATTACATTTTAAATATTTTTATAAACAGCACTATTTCATAAAATGTATTTCAAATAAATGGGCCGTATGTGGATCTTACCTACATATACCACCATCATAGACGTCCCATAATGGGAATATGTACATTTAAGCATGTACAAGCATGTAAATAGTTAAAGTAATATAACTAAATGTTATATTTTTTTGATAAATATATTGGTATTTAATATTAGGTATAATCTGTACCTATTTAAAGTGTTATATAGCAATGTCGAGTCGTATCATGCAGGGGGAAAGGCGCATGGTCCCAAAATCTTTTCTCTTATTAAAAAAAATATTTTTTAATTATGTGCGAAGCACTCAAGGTATTAATTTTACAATGCAATGTGAACCAGTTTACTCAAAATCATTTTTTTTTTTTTTTTTGAAACTCAAAAATAAAAACCACAATAACCTCAAAAAATCACAAAATGTTTATATGACCATTTTCCATACAACATACAATTTTCATAATATTTTGACTCTTTATGAACTTTATATAGGCATGAATAATATTTTATTTATTTTGATTTTTTTAAAAATTTATTGTCGATAAATAAATTTTCACTCGAGTCAAAAAACTTGAAAATTTAACACAAGGTTATTGATCGTAAGTTATTATTAATTTAATTTTACAAAAAAATAAAAATAATCCACAGTATTTTTTTTAAAAGCGTCTGAATGTAGAATTTTGACAAAATTTGTTAAAATTTCAAAAATGTGCATAATATTTTGAGTTAAAATTTTATAAAAATATTTAACTATAAATATAGCTAGGTATAAATATTTTTTCGTTTTTGGTATTCCGTATGTGAATAATTTTACTACCTAAAGTATTTAGTTTTCGAAACTTTACTTAAATGAGTTCTACATATATTTTTAAATATAAAAACCTAATATCAAAAGCGCAAAGCTAAATGTTAAATGATAAATTACCGTTGGTGAAAGTTTCCAATGATCCGAAACAACAAAAACTTTGTTTATCTATCAAAAAAGAATCGGCTGTGTTGGAACAGTTCACTGAAATTTGAATAATTTCTCAAAACACGGTATGTTACCAATTAATTTTATAATTAATTTTCAAATTGTTTTATTGAAAACTAAGTTTACCTATGTATAGGTACAGTGGCGTAAATACGGGAATGCGTGGAATGCGGCTGCATTAGGGCAATTGGAGTCTAGGGGGCCTTTCTGATACTGTTTTTTTTTGTAATTAAAAAAAATACTTATGTTGAAATTAAAAAATAATAATAATTATAAATGTATACCTGCCAATTAAATTAACAAGTGATTGGTGTAAAAATATTTTTATTATTGACATAATACATGGAACGAAATTATTATGCACTTCATGCTAATGGGTAACAAAATATTATCTCGTAAATATTTATAAAACGTCGGCTAGGAGGGTACTTACTATTTACTACTTTGATCAATAGCACTGGATAAACCCGATCAACACGGATTTTTCATCCACCAAATCTTAACTATACTCGTCGTCTCACAGAGTCATATCACTCCCGTACCGAGGATGGTACACTCCATGCAACAGCACAACCTACTACCGACCCTAAAGAACCGCCTGCCCAAAGTCTATGCAAACATATTCTGTTGCAGCTTCCCGGCTGTCGCCGTCGATGTCGGCAGACCAATTTGGATAGTATCAAACATTTTTTCTATGAGAATTTTCTCCGATCACATCAGCCACATGCAATTTCCCTCTGCGGATCAATGTTGATGTCGTCTTCAGGAAAAATTATAACACTGGAGGATAATACATCAAATTTCCTGCAAGCGAGTATTAAAAATGCGCCAGATCTACGACATCCGTCTACAACTATAATGCTGAATGAGATTTTTACGCCACATCCACTCCGTGGCAGGACCGGTTTGATTTTCCACGTGGAAATCTCAATCTTTACAGCCGTAGACGGTTGTTGTAGATCTGGCACATTTTCAATACTCAATTGCCGGAAACCCGATGTATTATTCTCGGTTGTCCTAATTTTTGTGGGAGCCAAGCTCAGTTTTCTGGGCATGGGCCACCGTTTCTAAAAATTCCTGATAAGCCAGCGTTAACTGAATAAGACTCTATAACTAATCTTTCTCTTTTTCAATGTCAACCCCATTGTGCCAAATTCCCAGCGGGTTATTCGGTGGGAGCACATCCGATGTCATATTTTTCTTTCCGTCGTCGGCCTCGTCATACAATCTCGAAGTCACGATAATATTGTTTTGTTTACTATCCATTCTACAGCTGAAATTAGTCAAACTTAACACAATAACACGAGTAAGTCAAAAAATAAAATGTCTGACTTAAATGTTTTTATCAGTCGTATACTAAATATAACATCAAATCTAATATTATATTCATGGTAACAAAATATAATAATATATGGCCCACATTATTTTATTTTTTTTATAATAAAACATAGGTACTTCTTTATTATTATTATTATTATTTTTTTTATATAATATGGATAAGACTAAATTTATATTTTGAACTTAATAAAACAAACCATAGGGTAATACAGCCAAAGTTAAATACATATGTTTAAGAAAATGTGTTGTTGTCATTTTGTATATAATATCATATAAATATATTTTTTTTATTTAAAATAAACAATCTACACAAAAAAATATTCCCAATAAGTAATAACCGTATATATATAAGTAATAGTACCTAGGTATAGATATGAAAGGGAGTCACCCATGAGTGATACTTAACTTGATTAATTATATTTCTTAATATTATTGTTCTTTTAAATTTAAACTTATTTTGTTATAGGTTTAAATATTATTATTTTGATAACGGGTCACCATATCTCCTTTTCAACCTGTGTCGAGGATTTTCTGGAAAGATCCTCTTTAAGGTGATTGGAATGAGTTTTAACTTCCAACTTTGAATGCGATTATGAAAAAACAAATAAAATAAGCATAATTCTTCATATTTAAATAATTATGCAGAGTTAGGTTGGATATATTATATGGTGAAGCATTCACGAGCCGTCAAGTGCTATATTATGGAAATCTTGCATTTTATTTGTATTAGTTTTTTTTGTCATGCATGACCTCTATAGACCATAAGTCCAAATAGGCTTAAAGAAAGTCCTATAAATTAGTAATTTTGTTCAGTAAATTATTTTTAGATAAAAGAGGACTTAGCATAAGCATATGAGCATTAAAACTCCATATTTTAGTTCAAACATGTTTAAGTTAGGTTAGATTATATCATATAAATCAGAAATGCTTATATACTACATGTTTATGGGTAGTTAACAGCCATTACCTATACTGTTAACCTATTTTTATATATTTATACGATCAAAATATTTATGGAATCATTATTTGAGATATTAAAAATATGGGTAAAGTGGGTACCATTCTGCTGTACAGGAGGTATCAGGTGGGTCACTGTAATAGATGTGTTCAATTTGAATTCAATGATATATCATTTTACACGAAAAAGGATTCTGGGCAGAGACAGCCCATCAGCCAACCACACTAAATATATTAGTTAATCATATTAGTAATTTATTTTACTATCATAATAATTATAAGTTGGATAATTTAATTTTTTAGCTAATGTATCATTAATATTTTTAAATATTCACAATTACAACTTATGAGAAACCTTATATTCAATTTTCACGGTTTTTTACCGAGTGAAAATGTTTTATCGAAATCAATAGAAAAAAACAAAAAGGTCAAATATTTATAGCTCAAAAAGAGCAAATATATTTTTAAAATTATACCATCTGTAAAAATATAAACATTTAGTGAAAATGTAAAGTATCTACTTACTACAAATGGTTATATTACTACAACTATGGACTATGGTTATTCGTTTTTGAATAATTACAACAAAATAAGAAAATCGTTATTTTACGCGTGAATATCCAATGTCGTAAAAATTTGAATTTCAAACGCTCATTAAAAGTTAATGTTACTTTCTGGTAAACTTTATTTTTACTATAGATAAGTAAACTTATGAAGAATATTTTATTAAATTTTCAAATCCTATTTAAGATAAAAAAAACAATTTTTAAGAATTTGGTACTACAAAATTCTAACTTCAAACAATCATTAAAACTACGTAAGTTATGCGAAAAAAAACTAAATCAATTTTGTAAAAACTGGTTTTGCGTTATCATGATTTTTCCCATTTTTTTTTGTTCATCTGAATTCTGAAAGAAAGTATTTGTAATTTTTAATTTTGACCTCTCAAAGAACTATATCTAATTTTCCACAAAAATCAACTCCAAAGTAAAAAAACGAAGCATTTTTTGTACTTATTTATCGTGTTTCCACACTAAAAAAAAAAAAAATCTCACTTGCATCATAGTAAAATAAATACATTTATCACTCATCTCAATGTCTAAAAACTTATAGTAATCTACTAATTGTGTTTTCTGTATTGTAAGATAATATATTGTATTGTAGGTATGTATTTATACAAGGTACCTATATAAAACTTAGTCATAGATAGGTTATATAGTAGGTATACCTATACCAAATTATTTCATCACATTATCTGAGAAATACTCAACGACCAATACCGCGTCCATTGGAGTTTGTAGTTTTCTAAATAATTTTTATTTGTAATAAACCAGTACAGTTTTTAATTATTTTAAATTAAATGTTCATCTTACGAGTATTTCATATTTTCAAAAACCAAAGACCAATTTTAGGGTCATGTTTTCATTTACTCGTGAACAAGATGCGTATATAACACAATAATTTACGCTTTACAGCATCTTAGCATAAATAATTGATACACGTTAAAAACGTAACGATATTCGTATTTTTGGGCTGTGAATGATGGTGCGCTAACATAACACATTCTCCCTTTCGTATATATAAAAAAGCAAAATAAAATAATAAAACCGAGCTTGCACGAAAGCTCCCGCAGGAAATTAGTTTTGTTCGGAAGGTGCTCCACTCCAGCCCCAATGACGGTCACGAGGGAGACTAGAGGGGTTTGCCGCCGACCCGCATAAAACTGTCTTGATTTATTGCCACTCTTAACAACCTGTGTAGTAGTTCTCTTTCCTGCCACCACAAACGTTTTTTTTTTTTTTTTTTACCGTGGACCTCCACTATCCTTTCCATTCTCCAAAGCATAAATAATAAGACATTTGTCTCTCCCCAATTTATCAGTTGCACTCTGGGTGAACGTAAAATTGCGAGAAACCCGTGTTTTGTTATTATAACGAAACGACATGGACAACATGCGGAATAAAATATATATATTACGTAGGTACCTATATATTATTATTATTTTATTGTTATTTTATTGTTTGAACGCAATATAGGTATTGTATCCCACACGTGGTCTTTTTTACGTAATTTATACAGACGAGTATAAAATATAATTTATTACAAATATGTATGCGTATTTTTTTTTTTAATTTTAATGACTTAGCATCACGCTTATATTATGGCAAAAATATTTAGTAGATTTATAGCTTTATAATAAAGAGAATACAGGCTTTTCTGTGGGTCAATTGATTTTTATGCAATTTATAATATTGGTATAATATGATTTCACTAACAACGTTGTTTTCATACGAAAATATAACGATTAATTATTTCAGTAGGCACATTTAAATAATCAAAAGTATAGCTACTTATATACACTTTTTAACTACAATTATTACAAATTATATTTAATTTGAACCGACAAAAAATATTTATGAAAAGCTTATATTTTTACACATTCGTCAATGCATAATTATTTATCTACTTATTCTATTGTTTTCCATAAAGTATAACGTATATAATTTATATTCATCATAGTTTTATTTACGTATTATACGATGTAATAAGAATGGTTTTATACATTATGATGCCGACCAATCAATCTTACACCATTTTATTTTCCTGTTTTGGCGAGCACATGTGTGTATTTCAATATCGTTACAGAATTTATTGGCAGACGGATAAACTTCTTTATTAGAAACTGCACTTGAGCCAGCGGATACAATGATAAAAACCGGTAAAGGATTCTGATTTCTGGCGCTATTCACTTTGCAAGTCTAAGCGGTGAAAAGAAAAGCAGCGAGTTTGATATGTTATCATCTCACTGAAACCTATCAAAACATCGAGAACCCGGATTAACTGAAGCCGGCGTTGACAAATCCTAGCAGAAAAATAGAGGAGGACCGAGAGAAAATTTATTTTTCGGAAACTTTTTGTTTGGTTTCGGTGGGACGGCAAAGAGGTTTAGTGGTTATGTGCCGTCGTCAGGACAACAACAGTATGTGTCATTTTCTCTACCCTACAACCCAATGATGAAATAAAGGAGGACATGTGTCAAGTACGCGACTATCTATAAGACTACAACTAAAGGGACTTTAGGGTAACATGTTATGACTCAGACGAGTCCGGTATAACAATTACGGTTATTCGTGCACAAGGGGCGATCATTAACTCCCAACATTTTCCTTTGTAAATATTATGCATTTTTTTTTTGCTGGATACTAGTAATTTTATTTTTTATTTATATTTAACATTTTTGAACATAGTTGTCGCCTTTATTTATATGTAAATAAAATATTTTTACTCAATTCCTAAAATCTTACATTTACATGAAAAATATTAAATTAATAATATCATTAATAACATGTAATTTCCATGAATCATATTCAGCTATAATAATATATACTTGCTGGTTTATTTATATATTTAGGTCATCTTCCAAATCATAAATCAATTAAATTTATTTTGCGGATTATACGCCTCTCAAATAGTAGAATTACACTATCATATTATCAACAGCAATGTTACCATTGTCGTAAACGACACTTCAGGTTAATTTTTATGTTAAATATGAATATACTATATTATAATCGCATTTAAAAACAATAATAAATTGATTCACAATAAACTGGATTTTAAATCCATACTGTATAAAATATCAAATACTATTTGACCATAAAAATGCTGTACCTACCTAAGTCCTAAAAGCCTTCCAATATAATAAAAATAACTTAAGAAAGAGGTAAAAGAGTTTGTAAAGTTGATAAATAAACTCTAAATACACATAAAAATGTTATTCACGCTGGTAGCGAGTTTCTTAGAATTTATCAATACACTTTTTAAAGTTTTAAAGTGGACATCATATTTTATTCACGAAGTAAAAATCAGTTTTACTAGAATATACAACTATAACAATGTCATCTCGTTGGGAAAATAATGAAACCAATGTATAGGTCATTTTTAGTACAGACCAAGTTTAACAATTGACAATGTTTGTTCGTTCGTTTTGACAACCTAAGAAAAGTAAATTGTAAATTTAAGCCCAAAAGAATATTTTATAAGATATTAGTTATATGTTTAGTTGATTGATTGCTGCTCCATTCTAACACTTTTCCCAGTGGAGATATAGGCGGAAAATGTGAGTAAATTCGATATATCTATGAAAACAAACTTTTGTAACGACTCCAAGGGGGGATGGGGTTGCCAAGTCGAGTTCAGGCGGCTCGAGGGCGACAGGTCATACACGAAAGACGAGGGTAGGAGACAGGAAGTTGAAAATGTACCAGATTAGAGTAACGCCGACCACCAGTATCGATCGGATGTCTTCCACCCCTTGTGTCATACCCGATGTTGAGGCAAAATCTACCCAGCTATTGCTTTCCCTTATCGTTAACCGATACAGTAGCTATGTATACCTCCATGAAGTTTTAGCGCATCACCCATACCCCTAAGGGGTACGTATAGGGAAAGGTCCGGTTAAACGGATAATCTCCTTTTGCTTCCTCTAAACCACGTGTGTTGAAATATTACAAGTGATCAGACTGATAATGTCACACTTAAAATTCGAGTGGTAACCTTCTTCCTTTTTTTGAATGTCATCCTGACAAAGTTAGTTAGGTAGGTACCCACATTCATGAAAAAAAAAACAGTTTGGAACTTTATTCAAAAACTTCTCGGTTTGTTAAAATAGTTAGTTATGGGTATACACACCGAGAGGATCAGTTAACGTGGCATTTGTAAAACAAACAAACAATATTTTCACGTAACAATATAATGTATGCAGTATTCAAAAAAGATTCAAAGTACAGATTTATTAAATTTTACGGTGTTTAATTGGATTGCCGTTAACGATCTGTACGCTTGTGTAAAACTTATTCATCTCCGGTTTATGTTGTACACAACTGTTAAATATTATATACATGACTATTTTATTCACTCGAGAAGTTACATTGATTTGTGAGTATTTTTTTTTTTTAATACAACTACTAATATTTGCATAATTTAACTTATTTAGTATTGTGTAAAATTATAAACAGACAATATTACCTCGATATTCTGTATCTGTAGTCCATTGATTAGTATTATACTAACTAGTATTTTCGTCTTAAACAAAGTTTTAGCACATTTTTTTCAAAGTTTTTGAATTAATGTTCAACTACAAATACATAAGGTCCACACAAGTATTACAGATATAATAAATGATTGTATAGTCAAAACATTTGGTACTACATAAAGTTACATACCTAATATTATGAAATACAATATTTATTTAGTATACAAACAAAACTTAAATTTAATTAACACTTATATCACTGACTTATGAAATAATATTGTATTGTTAATCAAGTCCCTAATAGGAATTATTATTTTTAAATACCCTATGTATATGTTTTAATAGTACATTTTTTTCGTTTTAAATTTAATATCTATTTTTTAGTTAAATATAAGAATAATACTATTGCAAATGTGTTATAAACTTCTTAAATTGATTAGGTACATTTTTAAACATCCACATCAAAATAAACGTAACGTCTTACATTCACCTGTAATAATATTTGAAATAATTATACATACAATCATTTTCATTAAAATAGGTACTATTAATTTAACTAACCTACCCATTGCAATGTTTACTATAAAAAGATAAGTAAAAATGTTTCATTAATTTTATATCGATGTATTTTATTTTTAATAAATAAAATATATTATTATTTATACGAGGTTATAACAGAACAAAATAGATCTAAGTCTGATGGTTATTCTTGACGATTGAATAATTTACTAAATATATACTAAATTCAATAATATAGATTATAATATTATACTTTACCTACATGACTTTACTTTAGTCGCAATAAGCATACTCAGCATATCCCGCACGTAAAAAAAAAATAAACATATAAGCTGGATTTTAAGAAAAAAAATATACACGAACTAGATTACCGCCCCCAAATAAGAGTAGGTAAATAAAAAAAAAAAGTTTTAAAAAGTTGACCTCAATAATTAACTTAGTCGGTCACTAATGATCTCTTTTTCTTTAACCACAACCATTATAGAGTTTCGTAATTTTAAGATCTAGGTTTTAGATTACAACATAACCTAGGGTAGTTTCTGCGAATTTTTAACGACTCTAATGTTATTTTTTTTGTACAACTTTAATGTTATTATAGTATAAATAATATGCGTTTCTATAACCATTCTCGCTTATCATATACAATAGTGGTGGTCATTGTCGAAGGCCACTGTTGGGGTTACGGTATATTACACATAATAAAACAATATCAAATGCTATGACCTAACAAATTACTATGGTTTATGTAGATAGTTAAATAACAATATTACATTGATTTTAAAATATTTAAATACAGTTATAAACACAACGCGTATAGTGTGATATCAATATTTTCCATTATATATTATAATACGTATTTTTAATATTATGATTATTATTTATTAAAATGTATCTATTACTAGATTTCTATAATATTTCAGAAATCTACATACTTAAGTAGGCATTTTGACTATGATAATATTTTATTTATAGCACTGCACTACAACATCGTCGTAACAGTAAATAAATAATTTTATTTAACAAAGGATTATATATGTAAACAGTTTAAAGTAGGTATACATTATTTGTACAACCATAATCACGTACTTAAACTGATGTCCGGAACTATTGTAATCATCCGTGTACCTATCTACCCACAAAGTACCTATACATCATACCCGTTTCCATTTTGTTTATTGAAATGGATCGATAATACGCATATTATATCATAATAATATATTGGTATTTAATGAAAACATTTGCCAAATATGAACATTTTAATTTAAGTTTTGATATACCTAACATAATATAATATTATGGTATATAATATTCGTCGTAATATCTGCAGAGTTATTATCACCGGAACAAATTCGCAACATAGTCATAAAGGTATCTATTGGGTATTTCTTACCGTTATCGGTTGCCTATTCTTTTCTTTTTAAATTTATGATATTATAACTTCAATTAACTAGTATTACGTCATATTGAACTATACGATTACATTAATGGTGATTCACCAGACACCAAGTATTCTCGCCCCAATTTTTTTTAAGTAATGATTATATTCCAACTATGATTTTTGGAAATTTTAAATATATACATACTTACTACGATCACAAACTTCTTATTTTCAAACATGAATCACCCTTTTCCCTGTACATTTTTAATCAGATAACTTTTTGAAAATGTTGTTGTATCTAATTCGAAATTCGAACGAGTAGTTTTTGAGTTATTTAACTTTGTGTACTAAGGATAATGGGTTCATGATAATAGGTTTGGAATACGTATATGGGAGATTTGATGATTAGAAAACTTTAGTAATTAATATTAATTTATAAACATTTTATAGTTGGTAAAAATCGTCTGTGTTTTGTGCTATATAATAAATACTAGACCTTATATTACATCGATTTTATACTTTTGTAAAACCATTTTTAAAAACTATAATCATTTTAGTAAACACATTTTAGCCCAGAAAAAAAAAACTCAGAAACCACTCGTTCAAATGTTGATATAAATATATCAACATTTTCAATAAAAACACCTGATTAATAAGTTACAGGACCTGTATAAAAACCAAAAGGTTGTTTCTCATTTTTAAAATAAGAAGTTTATATAGCCACAGGACACTCCTTAAATGATGTAACCAATCTAAATAATTGAAAATAATATGGTCCTTACTCCTTATATGAATACTTAAATATTCCTAAAATCAGAATTTAAATAAATTCACTATTAAAGAAAAAAATGGAGGTGAGAATACTTGGTGAATTGCTCTGTTTATATATATATACCTAAATATTTATCATAAGCGAATTGATTAAAGTCGCTGAATTGTATAAAGTATAATATATACAACATTATTATAATATAATTAAATATGGCCACATTTTTTCCTCGACGATTATAAATTGTTTATTAAGCATCTAAATAAAAATGAAGTGTTACAATATACGTCCTATACCTTCTATTTAATTACTTAATTAATATAACAATTGAATTGTTCGGTAAAAATTCAAGTAAATATATACGGGTTATCCTTAAAATTAAAATGAGTTAAAGTTATGTTGGCAGATATTCACAATACAATTATATAATAAATGAATAATTTTACTTTGGAAAAAACAGGTAGGTACCAATATATTATAATGAATGTGTTTTTCGAGCATTTAACCAACTAAGAAATACTCGTGTAGTCGATTTGTGCAATTTCACATCAAATAATTTTCAAGTCAGGTAAATTATGTAACGTCAAAATATGTCGTCAATAATGGCCTGGTAAGTTGATCGCACTAAAAACGTCGCGGCCACTTGATCGCACGTCATTAATGTCTCGCGCCATGTTATCCCATTATCGCATTATGTAGGTATACATCGATTCTCTAAACATATTTAACCCAAGTATTCGTTTTGAAATATAACTAGTAATAACAATCGTAATAATCGTCATGAACCATATTATTATTCGAACCAAAAATCGAAAAGTTACTGAAGTTTAACTCTTCCGTATTCCAAAAAGAACGTAATACTGAAAATAAAATAATTTCGAGATGTGTGGAAATGTGTAATATGCAAACTCACAAAATGTCGCGGAAGATTACATTCAACTAATAAAGTGGTTTTTAAGACCACTGATATCTTATGGGCCAACTTGATTCAATTTTTTACAAGAAACTGTACACTCAAAGTTAAAGATTGAAGCATATTTTTTACCGCTCCAAAAGGCGATGACCGACTCAAAATATAAACAAAACCGAAGAAGTTGCTCTGGCGCGGCCGTATAGTTGTAGGTAGTTTTCGAGTGAACCTCGGCATTGGGGAGGTCACATTATCGGCTGTGTTAAATTTAAATTCAATTTTAATTTAAGATATGTATATACAAAGTTAAAATCAACCTAAATATTTTGAAAATTTTAAATGAAAATTAATTTTGTATTACATTTTCAAACCGTAGGTGTTAAAACTATTAATTTCGTGTATTTTGAACTATACAAAATATTTTGCAAGTTTTCGTATAGAACTCGTCAAATTTAACAGCAATTTGTTTAATACGTATTTTTACATAATACAATATATATATATAATAATTATATTATATTTATTTAATTAATTTAATTAATTGTTGTAATTTTACACGTTGCGCCTTTTTGCACAGTAAAAAAAAAAATAAATAAATCATGTACAATACAATATATTATATCTACAAACGCGTTACTTTGGTCTACAGTGGTGAATAATTTCTCAATGTAACGACTTTGGTACAAGACCAATGCGACGATGCGTTTGAATATTGTATGAGGTCTCTGTTACCGGACAAGACGCCTTCATTCATTTAGGAGTGGAATGGTTGGGGTGCACCATGGCAACTCCCTGTGGCTAAAATATTCCTTAAGAGGTCGGTTTTCTTTACTGCTAGATATAGCTTTACAATTTGGATGTCTCGAACAAACCAACTGCCTCGACCAACATTAATATGTAATGGTCCACATTTCTGCCTCACATATGAAGAGATCATGTACAGATATATACAACCGCTTTATTTTAAGTTTGAAATGTATTCTACATACATTTTACAATATTTATAATCATTATCTTATTACGAAATAATTACTATAGGTATAATTGCGATGAGTGGAAGCAATATTAGTATTGACTGCAAAGGACCTATAGATAGTCTGTAAAAGCAAAAAAAAATTATATTATATGGATAACCATATTTAAAAAAAAAATGGTTGTAGACAATATTATACCATACGTACGGTACATTATATGTACCTAAGGACCTACTCGAATAAATTACTAAAATGTATTAATATATTATGTATAACATTTTGTATAAATAGCTGTATATATTATCGAGAAAATATCGAGATTTAAATAAAAACGGATCAAAAAAAGAATAACATGTATGATATCATAATGTTAAGTTTAACTATACATGCATATAATATCATCAACATTACATGCAAAAATATTTAAATGAGTGGAATTAACAATTAATATTTACATATTTGCCGGTGAATTAATTAGAATAATTAAAGAGACTTTATTATTACTAAAAATTGATTTTACAATTAAGTTTTTTTTAATGAAGAATTACAATCTATTTCATTCCTATGTAATTAAAATAAAAATTTTAAAATCTTGAAATATTTTCTATATTTTTAAGGGCCATAAAAAAAACTAAACAAACAAAACAAAACCGGAATCTGAAATAATCAGGAGAGGGTAATTTAATAGATAGGAATCATAAAATAGAACTTTGGGTAGATTATATATCTTAAGTAAGAATATATCGTGGAACTGGATGACTAAGGTAAATTGACATTATTGTTTCATCAAGTAAATTCAAACAAATAGGATTTTATTCTAATAATTTATGTTAAAAATTAATTATTAACAAGTATTAAATGTATAATACATACATGGGATGTGTATTATAATGTGCCTTTACATAATATGATAATAAATTATTGGCATAATTACCTACATAGGTAAGTACTTTTCAATTGATGTGGCTGTATAGGGGCATTATTACTGCTGTATTTGTTGGTATTGAAAATAGTACCGCAGGAATGAGTAATATAATATTTTATAACATTCATTGTAGTTTGCAGTGTTCCTCGACCTTTAAAATGTCTTTTCATGTGTATAAATAGATACACAATTTGATGTGCGTAAATAGGTATAAGATCAACTACTGACATTGTGACTGTTTGACATGTTAAAAGTGTTCAGTGGTATTAAAATTGATCTGAAAATAAAATTTAATCTAGATAAATTGACTGCCAACGTTAAAACACAAATATTATGATCTAGGTACTTATATATATAATATATATATGTATCAAGTCAACACGAAGTTAGTTAAATAAACACGATATGGATAAGCAATATGTATTATCATGAACTATCATGAATTACCTAGTAAAGAACGTATTTATTATTTGTTATGTATTTAGTTACTTTATTGCTTTTTAACAATAAGTTTATTTTTTATTGGTATTAGATACGATGACTTTCAGTGAAAATTAAGCACAAATATACCAGGAAAAAAAACAATTATCTCATATTGTTGTTCACGTTGATTTTAAACGACTTACATTTGATTTTTAGATTTCAAACAATAAGGCTGAATATTTAATTAATAATAAATACGAAATACAACAGTAACGTTATTGTTGATCGTACGCGTTATCAAAGCACTTCAATGAAGTATAATAATGCGTAGTTCCAATATGGCGAAAAATCGAAAAAAAAAATAAAAAAAATGTTTGTCAATGACTGTGCTATATTCTCTGTCGATCACAGAACTATTGTTATAAAACTGGTCGACTATAACTACTTGTTGTCTAACAAATAAAATGCCGAAAGAATCTATTCTCAGAATTCAAGTCGAGCTTTTAACGTAAAAAAATCATCGGGATATGTGTAATGTAGCGTGGATAAAAATGAATTTATCGTAGCATGATTTGTTTCATTGAACATTAAAACTCTGACACACTCACCATAATAGTCATATTGTTATCCAGTTTGTGATATAAGTTCTGTGTTTTCTGCATCGAACGGTTTCACATTCTTGATTTTGTTTTTTCGCTGCCAAACAAAACTTCAAGACCAAATAATAAATGATATTAATTGTACATGTCCACTAACCACGTCATGGTTTGTATTTTTGTCTAAGGATTAATGTATGACTTGCTAAATAATTATTTACCTACTTTTATTAATTATTTAAACTGTTATTTCCGGGATGTGATATAGTATTAAACTCATTACAGTTTGTTTGTACACATCGTAATTGCATAGGTCATATTATCAGCTGGTCATTCATCAAACTTATAGAGAACCTTAAACGCACAATTAAATAAAAGTATAGGTGTGACTTTCGTCACATATAATATCTAACTTTTACACGGACAATAAATGCCTGTTGAGTCCAGGTTTGTCGAATTAGAAAATAAAATGTTTTCATTAAGCCACTTTTCGTTTTTTTCGTTTTTTTTAAATATTGTTTTTATTGTTTAAAATAATTTAACAATCTATGTACAATATAAGCTAGAATATGAAAAACTATGGATCGTGATTATTGATAAATGATAACATTGAATTTTATTTAATTGAAGAATCTATATCCGTTCATAGTAACTACTTCAATGGTTGGTTGTTGTTTGTTTTGATTAAATTTTAAGCGATAGATGTTCTCCCAGGCCAATTTCTTTTGAGAGTCTGCTATTTGCATTACCTGGGATGGGTTTTTGAGGATATTTCTGAAACTCTCTGGATTTCTACAGTTAGGTTAATTGGTCACGGAGTCGCCTGTAGCTATATACAACATAGTTTGGAAGTATGTTTACTGTTTTAATTTTCAGACTTTCATGCCTATGCCAAAGCTAACTTGCACTGATTTCGTTTGATTTATTTTTACCAGCCACTATTGCTAGAACCGAATTTCTTAAAATCAGTCTACCGATATTTATATTTATATTTATATTTTTTTTACCGATTTCAGTTCTAATAATAGTGGTTTACTAATATGGTAAGTATTTACAATTTACATTCAGATATAATTGCATCATAGATCTATAATTATAACTTATAAATTATTAATTTATTCTAAAAATGATTTAATCAAATATTTTGAAAGTAATATTTAAAAATATATTCTAATTATATTTATTTTTTGATAAAATATTTAGAATTACTTTTTTTAAATTTTTTAACACAGTTAAAATAAATTTGAATCTACATAATATACCTATGTAACATTTAAAAGATCCGTTCATCATTAAAAACAAGAAAGCAGTAAATATATTAATTAAAATATTTATTTGACGAATTATAATATAGAACATTGTCTTTTATAAAATAACATCAAAGTAGGTATAAATTATAGGCATAATACCACTTTTCCAAGTATATTACATAATATAATCATATATGGCATATTTTATAATATAATATACCTACATGGTACCTTTATGTTATACCTATAAACAAAATGTGGTACCCACCTATAAAGGAGAATTAATATATAATCCTTTTATACATACAAAAATAATTGGATCAACAGCATAACGGATTTTATCAATAAACGAGTAAAGCTCGATTCGGTACTCCGAAAATTAAAGTCTTTATGTCAAAAGTGTTCTTGGAGGATATATTATTAATGGTTTGAAAACCCTTTGTGCTTTCATACGTGTAGGCGAAGAGTTACTTAACCTGGGAATATTCCTGGACTCTGAGTGGATAATGTATGTTTGTTCAAATATTGACTTTACTAAAAGTTAATTATTCACACACATTCTAATCCTGAAAGTAAAATGCAATCAGTAAAAAGGAAATACAATTATTATCTTAGTGTTGTTGCATACAAGTATTGGGCGTGTTAATCAACATACAAATTTATGTTTAAGAAATAACGTAAATAGTAATCGTTAAATACAATCTGAGAAAATGTTTTGCTAATAAAACAAACGGTATGGATTATATTTTAAAACGATCGATTATACCTACCTATATACTTGAATTGGTCGTAATTAATAATAGTACATATTATATTTTAATACAGCAGAAATTAATTTGTTCTGCGTTTTTTTTCATTTGTATAAAATGTAAATATTTGATTTCAGTGCACAAACTATGAATTATGAAAACTCCCGTGTATGTTAGAAGTTAGAACTGATAATATTGTAAACACCTAAGTGACCTAACCTTTATGATTTTTATGATGTTTACAGTTTGTCTACCCTTGTATTAAATTAAATTTCTAATGATTTTTAATATACTTGTTTTTAACTAGATATTCTTTTTTATGCACTAAATAACCCAACAAAGTCACAAACTCACTCGTCATGCTTACTCGAACTGTTTAAACCAAAATAATATCGTTGTACTTACCTGGGTATTTAAACAACATGTGCTATACGAGAAATACGTCTTAATAAAAAATATTTAATTGAAACATTTGTGCTTACGAACGTTGTCAACTTATAATAACATTTACAATTGTATTTTTTTTTCAGTGATATATATTAAATATGAGAAAACGTTTGTATGATACGTAGCATGGAACATTTATTTATTTATACATGACTCAGTCGTTTAACTGTTTGAAAAGTACCTACTACGTATATATAATTTAATTCAAAGTTTTTATAATAATAATTATTGTTATACTTTATAAGTTATAACATTCAGTATGACTAAAGACGCGGACTATTAAAATAAATTGTACGTCATTAACTGAAGTTACTTTAAAATAACTATGATGCATTTTTCATTCCTCTATATTTCGCATGTCTTGAGATCTTAAAAATACTCTACTAATTTTGTTTTAATTTACAAAATAATGATGGTACCTAGTCATAACAAGCTAGTTTTCATATAATCGTTTTTATCTTTTTATGCCAAGCATATTAACTCAACTTTTACTATGTATAATTGACAATTTCCTGTACTGCGCAAAAATATTTTTACTTAAATTTGTTTTCATTTATTATTGAAAATCCTAATAAAAAATAAAACAATTTTATATAAAAATAATTAAAAGGTATAGAATAATATAGGTAAAATCTAATATTGTAAATAGTAAACACAATTTTGCTAACTTCTTCGTAAATTATGTCAATATGATAACTATGTATAACTATACAAATTTAAATTATTATAAATATTTAATCTGAATGTAAAACTTAACATTTAGGTTGAATTGCATATAGGTTAAATTGCAATAGTTAAAAACAAAATTATAAAATATTCATTATAAATTTAACTTTTAGTGGTTATTATTTGTAAATATTGTCCGACATTGTGTACAATATTACAAAATATATTTTTAGCTTATGCATATTTTATATAATATCATGAAATAGATTTTCATATTATTTACAATTTGAAATTAGTTATTACTTAATGTGCCATTTTTAGTCGTACAGTTCTTAAATATGGCCTACACGATTGAAAAATACATTAGTTTAACGGTACAATTTAGTTTTAGTCTAGTATAAATGGACAATTTTTAATATGTTCCATTCATTGAACAATGTCAGCACGCCTGACTTGGTGTGAAGTGTAACAAACTAAAAATGTTAACAACAACATTGCAAAAACGCTGATATAGATAAATAAGTGTTTCAAAATGAATTATGGATAGGTAGATTGAGTGGACATAATACACATGAAGCCTTTGAACATGCTTAAAAACTACATCTACAATATGTTAAAATCAATATTTTTAGAAGCTTATCGGAAAGGATTATTTAGTAAAAATTAAACAATTACAGTATTATGACGGATACAACCGCAGTGTTCCTCAAACTTTTATACAGTAAGGGTATTTAATGACTAACAAGAGAAAGTAGTTCTATGAAATTCCACGACCAATGAAATCCCTTACTAATATGTACAGAAAATGAAACTTGCATTTACGTAGCTCAACTGAGATAATATATTACTGACCATTTTTGGAGAATTTCAACGGCAATATTGGAAGAATTACTTAATAATAAATGTGGAATGTAATATAAAAAAACAAAACTGTAATAAGAGCGAAAAGTGAAAATATTACCGCGACTCCTTTATTTGAAATTTCTCTCCCAGTACGATACAATTTTCAACGCCATTAACTGTTTTTTTTTTTCTGTCATTTTATTTATGTGTTCAATTTAGAAAACGACACATCCTGGTCACAACATTTTGTTCTACTCAATACAATTATTATTAATATTCTTATCCCTTTTTGAGGTCTATAAAATTTAATAATACTTTTAAAAACCCATACATTATACTGAAAACATTGTTTATTTAGATCAGGGGTCGGCAACCTTTTTAACCATGCGTGCCATATTTTTTTTTCAATTTTTCATCAAGGGCCGCATTAATAAAACAAATTGTACATAATATGATATAATACTAATAATTTTATTCCCATTATATTTAGTTATTTTACATGGAAATATAAGTATGAAAAAATACAAATTTTACAGAAAAAATTTAATTAAAAAATATATATGTATAAAATTTAGTTGCTAGTGTGATTTTTGAGGTTGAATTTTTCCCGCTGGTTCGTTTATAGCCGCTTTCATATTGGATGTTGATATTCTTAAATCTGTATCCACGTGTTTGTCGCTTAATCGTGAACAATATTTATTTTTTCGAAATTAAAATTTTAAACACCATGAAATATATTTGGAGGGCCGCAGAAAAAAGTTCGCCAGGGCCGCGGTTTGCCGGTGCCTGATTTAGATGACTGATCCAATTAAATCAAATTTAAATTAATGCAACTCATTCTAGTGCAAATTTCTCTCAGATACACATATATTACCATAATGTGTGATAGTCGATTGTAAATAGCACATAGACCTTGTCTCCGAAGTTGGATTATTAGTTCTAGAAATACACAATACAAATTTCAAGATATCGATGGACCACATACTGATTTAAGTCTACATTAGTTTATGTTTCCTCTTTCCACAAAATAATTCTCAAATTGTTCAAAAGCCTTAGGTATTCCAGTAAACATAAGTTGTATTCTGTCAATATGCTTGTACAAACAAAATAGTTCGATTATTAAATTAAAGAAAAATAGAAAAAAAATATCAGTTATTCACAAATAAAACAAATTATTATTCAATATATATTAGAAAATATTTGAAAACTTTATTTTTCGCTATTTTAAAATACTTCTTACAGTTACCCTCATCATGTTAAAAATATTAATATTAAAAAAACACCAAAAAAATGCTCAAATACTTAGAATTAATTAAATTGTACAATCTCATATAACATATATTTAATGAATCATAATCGTAGGTACTATAAACCATTGTACCTTATTACTGTATATTAATTTCATAACTCATAAGTCAGTATAACCATTTTGGCTTAATCAAATACTTAAAAAAAAAAAATTTGAAGTTGAAAGTCAGACACGTTGTAAAAACTAAAATGTAATTATTAAAATAAATTAATAAATTGACAGTAATTTATTAATTATTAGTTATTTTATAATTTTCGTTGTTGCTAATTTTTTTTATATACTAAACTAATAAAAATATAAGTCCACTGATTAAATGTTTTAATCACATCACCGCAGTGTTTCATAAAGGTAAGTAAATCAAAGGACTTTTAAAAACAAATTTAGATTAAACTTAATAAAGTTTAATTTAATCACATATAATAATTTTCAAACGATTTGTTTTAAATAGTTGTAGTGTTTATTAAATCATTTTTAATTAATGAGACTAAAGATAAAATTAAAATTCATAGTATTTAGAGTTTATAAAGATTAAAATAACGGCTAGAAAATTATTATTCAAGCCAATCTACTTTAAAAGCTGAAATACTAATTCTATTTTTAATATTTTTTTATACTTCAACAACGAATGTCTTTTTTCAATTTCTGACGAAAAATCTCTGTATAATTTTATTTAACATTTTAATGTTATTTATTGATGTGTCAGTTAATAATAACTCGAATTACTTACCGTAAAAAATAATTTATCGTCTTGTGTACAATTTTATATTTTTTTCGATACAGAAAACCGTAATAAACACTGAATATTCGACATTAATGATCCTTTGATTGGTCTTATAATTTAACGTTGTTATAGTGATGCACTTTTTTTTATAACAAACATTTGTCACATAACTATATCATTATTACTGGAAAGAAAAATGGGGCGACGCTTCCTCGATATTTTAACAGGAAATAAATAGTGATTTACTCGCGTCTGTCTACGTTATTGCGTAACGGTGTTTGTTGCACATCCGACTAAAAAAATATAATAAAAATTCGAAATGTGTGTGTATGAACATTTCGAATAGAAATAAATAGTCGACAATTGAACGGAAATAATAACTCTGAACTTGAACGAGGTATGAGTGTATGACAATATAATATCATAGATAGTATTTATACATACAATTCCAGCTGGTCCTATAGTAGATACACCGTACACACAATCGTCTAATTATATAATTTAAGTGTCTGATATATGTTTGGGGGGGGGGGGGGGAAGTATAAAATATTGTCGTTATTAAATATTTTTAACAATATTTAACGTCCACAGTATTATGATAATGCGATATAGTACAAATTGCGTACGAACGATAATAATATTATAATAGTCTAGTGGAAAAAAAGTCGCGATGTTTTATTATCTAGTATACCAATTACCTGCCCTACGTTATTATTATAACAGCACTTGCCGTTCTCCCGCGTAATACGCTCTCTAAGAGCCTTTGACGGAAATGGTTAAACTTTTACTCGGTTTAAGACTTCATCCGTCGTTCCTTTGCAACGGCCAATTATATCCGTCCCCGTGCGCCACGTGTGAATACCTACGTTAGTACGATGTACACATGACTCCGATAGATCCAAATATTGTTGTCGTGTACCTCTGTCTACAACTACCTATCTTTTAAAATGCGTAAGTTGACGACGAGTTTATGAAATTGTTTGTTCGTTGCGGTGTTTGTGGCGAAAACAATAAGTGGTCCGATAGAACAGTTGTTATATAATCATGGTAAAGTTTTGTTTTATCGTTTTTCGCTTGTTGTTCACTCCGCAAACTCTCAATTAAATGCAAAATACAAAAAAAGAATTTTGATGAAATAATATTAATTGTGCCGGATTTTAAGTACAGTAAAATAATCAATATTCTATTGTTAGGTATAAACGTTCAAGTTCAATTCCATTCAAACTTATTATATGTTGCGGCCCGCCAATCGACCTGTACAAATGTCGACGTGTATTGAGATTTATTGAATACTAAAAGTATAATATAGAATAGTAATATTGTAGACTTAAAAATGGATATATTTAAATAAAACTCAGGTTCAAAAATAACGTACAATTATACTTAATTCTTCTAAGTCATAAAAATAAAACTGTCAACTCGACAGCCGCGCAGATGCTCAGTGGCAAAATACACTTGAAAAAATAGTTTTCTCGCAGGTTTTATATGATAATATCATAATATAACATATCATATATCATACTGTGAGGACTATCTAAGTAATTATTTTAATATATTTACCTTTTTATTGATAACTACAAAATACCATTATATTACACTAAAAGTTTCTATGCGATCTCGATAAGTATTATTGCTGTTATATAATGTATATATGTACACATACGGTATACCCCATAAATAATAAACTGTTAATATAACAGTCGAAAATCTGCTAGGTTTATTATTCTAGAGTCTAGATGATACAATAATGATGCACTCTGGGAGAGAACAAATAATAATAAAAAGAGCTATAATAGGTCACTTCAATATTACCCACTCCTACTTAATCGCCAAGGAACCCAAACCGACGTGCGACACATGCAACGCCCTTACAATCGAACACAATATTATAATCATCAACTACCCCAAATTCGCATTCTCAAGTCATCGCCTCAACAATGCAACTTCACTTGAAGAACCCCTCAATCAAAACAACACCGCCAATATTTATAATTTTTTTAAGCCAATTAGTAAAAAATTATAGTACTCGTGTATATTATAACAATTTTTTTCCATACATAATTTTTCTCTTTTTTAATATTGAATACTCTTAGTTTGTACTATATCTTGGCTAATAAACATTGTAATTGAAGCCATAAAAAAAAAAATAACGATGTCCTATTAATATCCCAAATTAATTTATCCCCTAGTATAGATTTTACCATTTGTACTCTTATTCGTGAGTACCGCGCCTACGTCATGTTCGTAATTATTTTTATGACAAACGTAATGTCACATGCGGGTATGTCCTGATTATAAGCAATCTTCAACGCACAAGCGAACGATGGATTTTTCGTCCATACGACTTTTGGATGGGGTGAATAAGCGACCTTTGAAATGTTTCCGTCTTCCGGCAACAAACAGCGATATCGCGTACACCCAATCTCCGGTAGTGTCTACTGTGCGTATCTACCGTCAGCTATAAATGAATATTATACTGTTGAGTCTCATACTCTCGTCCACTAAGTGCAGTAGACGAGGTGATTCAACAAGCATATGTTCACCTGCACTCTGTTATCCTTATATAATGCGTTTGTTCAAATATTTTGATTTTCTAAATTTTAAAATATATTAAGAGACCATATATTTTTAAGCTCTTGGATTGTTATACCATTTAAGGAGTTTTCTGCGGTAATGCAAACTTCTTGTACGTTTTAAATTAAACAAATAAAAACTTTTATAAGAGTTGTTGTTTAGAAATTTAAATTTAAAATAATCATTGCTCGAATGTCTTAATCTATTACCGTGGACAATTATCCTCAAAGCACTCATTTTTACGTTTTAATCGTTTAAAGTTCAATTAATACATAAACATTTTTGAAAAAGTCACCGACTTACCAGCTTGCGATGACAAAGGGTGGTTCTCGTTTGAAAAATTAATTTGTATCACACGTTAGATGATAATATATTATATTAAATATAACGACTATAATTATTACAATAAAATATTACGCATTATTAAACTAAAGGTGCTATATACGAGGTATGAATTATTAGTAAATCACCCTGTATAGTAAATACTTGTAGCAAAACATCATTAGCATTCATAGCTATATGTCGTTGGCGCGACGTGAGTACATTTTCTTCTCTCCAATTTGCGTGTGATTGCACATAATGACAACGCCAATGTGGGTGTATAATATATATATTTGAATAAGGCTGTAGCTGTAATCTCAACAGGCGCCTGTTATTTAGACTTTTCACCCTTGGGGATCACAGAACTGAGCCGCCCCACGTCCACTGTCATAACAAATTGTCGAGTTATTTTTTTTTTTTTTGTGCATGACAAAATTATAAATTTAAAAAAAACCGTCTTACTATTCTTTATTCAAACTCGTCAACGAACAAAAAAATAAAACTAGTTTCATACATTTAAAATTGAAATACGCTGGGTGACTTAAATCACTTAATTACGATTTGCCGTGCCTTTAAAATGTCAAAACTATAGGAGCATTCCTCGCCCCCTTAAATTTTACTCTGGAAGCAAGTTTATAATTTCTACAACTGTAGTTTATTATAAAAAACGCTGTCGTACTGAAGCTGAATAGGTCTGTCTATATTACGTCGAAACACTGAGTGATAGAACTCAAACGCTATAGCCTAAGCCGATATGTATTACGTACTCCGCTAGCTGCATTGGATAATACAGTAGTGAAAACCTTATGTAGGTACCGGTGGAACTGTATATTATTATATAATATTTAACACGGCGAGATGAATAATAAAATATTATAACGCGTAGGCGGTGATAATAAGGACCACTATATAATATAAAAATGATGATATTGTATAAAATCAGCTACCTATTGTGTTCAACCCATTGTGTTTAATAATATAATAACGACATTTTTAACCTGCATAAATAAAAATCAATTAATTCGACTATTGGTGGTGACTTTGGAATGCATACCGTGTTATATAATGGACCTATATAATATGTTATAAATTGGGGCATTACCATGTAAGCAGTAAATCATTTAAACATTTTATTACCCGTGTTGATAGTTTAAACGGACATAATATAATAACACTAATCGATCAATTTATTTTTCAGATGTTATCATGTTTTCCACTTCTAGTTATCATGCTCACTACAGTGGCAGCGACGCCTTGTTTATTCAACAGCATGTGTACATGCAAAACAGACGAAGCATTAAGAATGCACATCGCATGTGTTGCAGTTCCTTTGTACACAATCCCAGGTAACTAAAAATATACATATCCAATCCAAAACTTTAGTAAAAAATAATTACAAGTTACTACCAACTCGATACAATTTTTACCGAGAAAGTAGGTAAAATATGCATATTTTATACCTAGTATTTATTTTCGAATAAATATTATAGGATAAATTAAAATAAATGAAATATGGCTTTACAAAGCTACCATCTAAATAGTGGTGTTAGAACCGTAAAAAAATATATAATTAAATAGATTTTTTTATGATTTGTGCTCTATAAATTACTATTTTAATTTTATTTTATTCCAGTAAAGATTACTAGAGCATGAGTACTATGGAACTTTAGTAATAAAAATATTATATTAATAATTTAAAAGTTGAATATTATTTATTAAAAAATACATAATAATACATTATGTTATTTATTATATTCAATAATCCAAAATCAGTTTTCTAGTGATTTAACTAAACATCTAAACATTCTCTAACAAATTAATCAAAATATGTGTAACTTTTTATATTAATTGCCTAATATCATGGATAAATATCAATTATAATGCACATCAATAATTTAAACGATACAAACGCATTTATAAATTATAATATAATAATATCATTTTTTATATTTAAATTTTCGAAACATTTTTTTTTTTTTTACAGAAGTAGCAACTGGTACTCGGATAAGTCATATGGATGTCATGTCATCTGAGATCGAGGCTGTGGACAATGATATATTACAAGGAACACACATCGAATCACTACGGTTGATGAGCAATAAAATAGGAATAATTTCTGAAAGGGCCTTCGCGTAAGTTTAAACAATTTATTATAATAACTATAATAACCATTGAATGTAAAATATGTACCTAGTGTTTGATTAAATTATATGAACGTTTAATATTCATACGAATTTTAATAATATTTATGTACTTCTTATAAGTAGTCCATGATGCACTTAAATTTAAAAACATATAAAAGTACAGTTTTTTATAGACATTTTTAGGTTTGGATGAAATCAGATATTTGAACGAAAATAAAAATGTTCGTTCTTTTGTTATAATTCAAAAATATTATTCGTATGGACTTGAAACCTATACTACGTATATCATCATATTTTGTACACACAATGACATATTTGAAGCAATGTTTTTGGTAAAAATTAATTCGATTTACCATATTATTTCAGTAGTCAAATAAATTACTTTAACAGCAATATAAAAATATCATTATTTGACGGTATATCTTCACTCAAAACCTTTTTCGTACCTATGCAATTGTTTATCGTACATTTCAAATTTAACACATGCATTACACTATTACAGAGACTTACTCGACGACGAGTTACACTCGACACCTACTGTGCAGTTGAGAGGTTACATACTTTCCCCCTTAAATTTTGATTATTATTATTATTTTAATTATTTAAAAATGTACAAAGTAATTTCAAAGTTTTAGCCATCAAAATACAAACTTGATCCAATTTTTTACCAGAGACTTCCCTCAAAATTGACGATCGAAGAATTTTTTCTATACTATAAAAAGTGTTAATAGACACAAAAAATAAAGAAACCAGTGGCGAATGCAGAGGAGGGGTTCAACCCAATGGACATTG
This sequence comes from Acyrthosiphon pisum, assembly GCF_005508785.2. Classification (NCBI taxonomy): domain Eukaryota; kingdom Metazoa; phylum Arthropoda; class Insecta; order Hemiptera; family Aphididae; genus Acyrthosiphon; species Acyrthosiphon pisum. The sequence goes on along the minus strand of NC_042496.1, from coordinate 17,346,147 downwards.
TACATTTTTTTTCGACTCCCCCTCCCTCCCGAATTATTTTCTTGCGTTTGTCCCTGATAAAAATACATAGGTACCACATTGTAATATCAATACATTTATACATCCCACTCAGAATCTAATATAATATGAATATAAAATTGTAACGTTAGTTTATACCCAAAATATAGAGATTATACATTATACATTTTGTAAAGTCAAGTCACTTATGAACTTATTAGCATTTCTGCACAAATGATAATATTATGGCATATTAAACCATTTATGTTTGCCAAACTTAACTGTAGTCCTACAATCTGTTGTCATTCGTCTTCTGCATTACATTAGTGTTAATAACATTAAACGCTATATAGTTTTATTTGCAAACATCTTGCTTAAGTCTGGCCTTATTAATCATAAATACAAAGCTATTACCTTATGCTGTCAATACTAATTTTATGGAGAAAGGCTTTAACCATTTATAGTAGCAAATAACTATCACTTTCTTAAATAACCAACATTTGGCTTTTAATTTTTTTTTCGGACACAATAGTTTCAAGTGTTTCAACGTTAATGAATAATGATATTGATTACCATCATAATAATTTTATCAATTAATTGACAAATTCATATCAATGTACATTTTTAATTTAAAGTGTATTGCATATTAAATTCAAATTCTTAACTGAATTTGTAAATTAATAATGTTAATGAGTTACTATTTAGGTTATATAATTTTACTTAACACGCATATCTCATTTCTTCACGTAATTCAACACAGTTTCTATAACCGTTGTAATATTAGAAGTGGTATTATCATTAACATATTACTATATTAGATCCTTTGCATAATATTATTAAAAGGTATTATAATTTCATTAACGTTTTGAGTTGATGTAGTGCCATTGTTTCTACAATAATCAGAGACAAGACAAATGCATTGTTTTATTCTGATATACCTTAGAAGTATTATGGTATCGTCAGGTACACCTTCTTATAATAGCTAGAACAGGATACTTAACCAACGTTCAAAATGTCTGCATTGTATTTTTAAAATATTTATGGCTGCAAGAATTAATTTAAATACCTACAAAAAATGTTTTTAACTTTTTTGGATTCTAAAAACTATAAAAATGTTGTAATCTTATTGTTTTATATTTTACAATTGTAGAGTTATCACAATAAATCAAATAATTAAAAAAATCTAAATTTATTATTATATCTATTACATTATTATATTTTGTTAATTCAATCTTTTTTTATTATTATTATTATTATTATTATTATTCTCGGTATTGATATGAATATATTATAACTATTTTCATTCTAAGGTAAATTTTTAAGCTAAAATTAAATTTTTTATATGTCATTGAGTAGGTTACAGTAATGGGTGTATTCAACTGTAATTCAATGATAAAATATTGCTCAAGAAAAACGATACTTAGTGAGGATGTATGTCAGCCTCTACTTCTATTTTCTAAGGATATTTCGAATTTATTTATAACACTATTATTATAAAAAAAATAGGTTTTCTATTGGTGGGTTGAAATGTGGCCGTCACCAAAAAAACCTGTCGTTTGGGGGAGGCGCACAGCAAAATTCCTATTCTAAATATCATATTTGACTTTAAAAAAATTTTGATGTAGGTAAAGATTTGATGTAGTAAAATTGTATAATTATTTAAGCAATTTCAAAGTAGGTAATTGCACAAAAATATTTGGATATTCTAGAATAATAATTATAAACATATTTTATACAATCATGTGTAATATGTATCATGTATGTAATACCTACCTATATATTAATGCGGAATGCTTTAAGTTTCCTAACTCTCCGTTTAATATTAATTGTTGTTTTCATATCTCTTAGTCAAGTAAAATATCATACAATTATCCAACCAATTATCCATCTTGGTAGTTAGCAAGTTACATATTTTAACAAACTTAAGTACACTGATTAGTGGAAAAAGTTAATATACTTTCATATTATTTTATTTTTATTATGACACGGGATATAACCAAATCAATACAAGATATTAAATACTAAATATATAAAAAAATATAAATATGAAGAGTCCTAGATGAGCCTCCGCTATTTAACTAGTTATCACTCCCACTCATTAGTTTTAGAATGATTATTTTTCAATTAATTTTTATTTTCGTTTATGTGTATGTCTCTCATTTTTGAGCAGTAAAATTTCAGATTCTGTTAGCAAATAGGATTAAGTTGGTACATTTTGGGAGGTCAAACGTGAAAATTCCCAGTATGTTCTATTCAAAATAATCAAGAAACACAGTAAAATAATATTTACGTAAAACCAATTTCTGAATTTTTGTTGTACCTACTTCACTTGATATTTATAATAGCAATTTCAAGATTTTACGTAATTTTAAAAATATTTTAGCTCTTTCTCATAGTTCATACTCCAATAAAAAAAAATATTGAAAACACGGTTTACCTATTCACACCGTTCTACGGCACGCCGGTATTGACTTATAAGTCATAAGTTAATAACAACTAGTAATATTATAAGAAATAATAATAAAAATGAATCTACCGTATTCCTAATAGAAAAATAAACTACTGATAAAATATAAATATATAATAAAATATCTTTAGAGATATAGACATTCGTTTTTCGCATGCAATGGTTTATTATTGAATTCAAATTTAATACATCCCATTACAGTGATCTTCAACTTTATGACATACTTTGACTAACACATGTTATCTTATAGTGTGCTAATTAACTATTTACTTATTTTTTTTTTTTTTGAATTTGTACCAATTTTGTACTTGGTCACTAGACCATCAGTTTTTAAACAAATTCATAAATTAATAAAAAAAACTTTAATTTTCTAACGGGATAGTTAATAATTATTTTAAACACAGCAAAGTGGAGTGAGTGTTGTTCCCTCACAGGAAAAGCCCCCATGGTTCTACTTGAAGTTTTTTTAAGGGCATAATAATTTGGTGCGTATCATTCTTTTACTTTATTGGGTATCGTTATACTACTTCGGCGTCACTGCAGGGCGCATACATATTTTACTACAGGTATGTTTATTAATATCATTCAACGTATATTTAACATGCCAGTCAGTTAGAGAGCTGAGAGATTACTATCTATATTTAAAATATTGTACTAGGTTACAAAATATCAATAGGTAACAATAATTTTAGTGAGCCGAGTTTCTGCTATAAGATCAATTCGATCTAAATATTATTATTTATCAGTTCTATAAAATTGAAATTGGGCTCTTTTGAATGACACAAATGAACAATATAAAGTTATCACTTTTATTTTTTAGTCGTCTAGACGAATTGAAATCTACTATTTATTTTTTAGAACACATGAGTGTTTTTTTTTAATTTCAATATTAGATTCTTTTACAAATATATTTTTTTAATTTTAATATTGATGCAAGGTATTTAGATTCATTTGAAACTCGATTAAAACGCTTACCTTTTGTTATTACGATTGTATATTTAACTCAGTTGAGCAATCAGTCTTACCTTAAAATAAACGTGGAAAAATCTTACTTGTAAATCATTTCTATAGCCTACAATATTAAATTAAATCAATGTATACCTAAACATAAAGATAACGATTAACAATACACAAGTCACAAAATACATATATGTGCTTTTGCTACCATTAAATTTCAAACATATTTTATACAAATATTTTGTAAAAATATTTTTAACACAGACATAATATTCTTAGACTTTTACATCGGCTACAGAAAGGTTATTTTTGGTTTTTCCATTAGTTTATTAGATATATTATATATCTTTATCGCGCGTTCAGTAAGGTTTCTATTTTGTTTTAGCTTCTGAGGAAAATTAAAACTTAATTATAACAGGGTTTTTATCCTTTTTGAATTAAAAAAATCTTTGTACCTAGGTACTTATTCAAATTTTTTTACTATTAATATAGTATATAAAATTACAAATATCGACGAGATTGACTTTTATAATTATTTTGCCATAAATGATTATTTGTATAAATCCGTAATGATGTTATAATATCTTCTAATGAAGAATATTTTTATTTTGTCGATTATAAAAAATACACGCATAAATAGGCAGCCTGGTAGTATGTATAATAAATATTTCTATTTTTAATAATTACAGGTCATCCGGCACAGTTCTTAGAGCCCTGGATCTCAGCTATAACCAATTGGATAAAGTGCCACTTAAATCATTTTCCAATATAAAAAATTTGGATTGGCTTAATTTACACGGGTGATTATTATATGTCCATAACTATATAGTTAGACAGCAATTTTTTGTTTAATAATATTATTATAACATTATAATATAGAATAATATTAGTATAACGTTATTATAATACTATTATAATATTATCATTACAAAATGCTGTCTGTGTATATACATCAAATACGTACATATGTACACAAATTAACTAATATTTGAATTAATTACGTTAATATGTTTCTAATTACAGAAATAACATAGAGGTTGTGGAAACGCACTGGAATCATTTGCAAGATACGCTACAACATTTGTTTATTGGAGAAAATGATTTAATGTCATTTCCAGAACAATTTTCAAAACTCCGAACTTTATCTACACTAAATCTAGATAATAATTTGATCACGTCTATTCCATCTAATATTAGAACTCCTCCAACGCTTGAAACATTAAGCATATCAAACAATTTTCTACAAGATTTTCCATTGTCACTATTAGAAACTGGAACTGCATTAAACAGATTATACATCCGAGACAATTATATAGAAAATATGACAAAAATAATTCCAAATAGATTTGTTAAATTAGATGTATTAGATTTTGGCATGAACCGATTAGAGAGTTGGTCAGGTCGAATGTTTGGTGGTCGCTCAGAAGTACGAAATCTACACTTAGATATGAATCGATTAGAGTCACTGGATGCTAATGCATTTGATGGATTGCGGTCTGTTCGGATGTATCTGTCATACAACAAGTTAAAAAATTTGAATCACAAAACATTTGAAGGCCTTGAAAGAATACTAGAGTATTTGGATTTGGAACATAATAATTTAGGAATAATACCTACAGCAATAAGAACATTGAAAAATTTAAAATTTTTGTATTTATCATCAAATGATCTCAATAAATTAGATTCAGCAGATTTCACAGGCGTGTCATCAAGCTTGAGGTCACTTTCACTATCTGGAAATCTCCTTACGGAAATTCCAAGCCATGCATTGATGAACTGCACTAAACTATCACATTTAAATTTAGGATATAATTTCATTAGGGAAATAAAAGAAAACGACTTTGGAGAATGGGCCAGGCACCTTGATACTTTACTACTGATGAACAACAAGTTAAAAGAACTCATCGGAAGACCTTTCAAGAACACGAATTCTCTTCGGGAATTAAGTTTATCTTTTAATAATATTCATTACGTAGATGCCGACGTATTTTTAGATTTAGCAACATCATTAGAAAGTTTAGAAATTAGTTTCGGTGTTTACTACGACAACTTTCCAGTTAAAATACTTAGACATCTCAAGTCTTTGTTGTGGTTAGTACTTGATAATAACGATATTTCATCTGTGCCATTTGATTCATTGCATTCGCTAGATAGTCTTCAATATTTGAACTTGGAGTCTAATAGAATATCTGTATTGGCTCCTAGGACATTTAGCTCACCTAACCAAACTGATCTTCGTGAAGTAAGACTGAATCAAAATTATTTAATGTCCTTAGAACCAAACACGTTTTCCAATCTACAGCAACTACAGACAATTACTATATCTAGAAACAAAATTATTGAAGTAATGTCACATTCCTTTAAAGAACTTCCAAGACTACTCAATATTGACTTATCATATAATCAAATCGAATACATTCAGCCATCGGCATTTGACAGTTTACCAAATTTTAAACGTCTTGATTTGCAAGGAAATCAACTGAAGGAATTGCGAATGACGTCATTTGTAAATTGCACTAATTCAAAAACGCCATTGTCTTTAAACGTATCCAACAATTGTATCGAAAGAACGCCTATTGATGATTCATTGACGCCCGTTCACATAAAGATTTTAGACCTTAGTCATAATAGTTTACAAGATTTACCATTTAAATTGTTGTATTTTATATCTAGCTCACTTAGAAACTTATACTTAGATCATAATCGGATAACCAAAATATATAACTCTGAGTTCATAAATTTAACGAACTTGGAAGTACTCTCAATCACCGAAAATGGTATGACATCAATAGCGTCAAAAGCATTTAGTAATTTAACTTCTTTGCAAATACTATATTTATCTGGTAACAAGATACAACAATTATCGTCCGAACAGTTTGCAACATTACCAAAACTTAGAGTATTATCTTTAGCCCGGAATCGGCTAAGCACATTAAGTTGGGATGTATTATCAGGAACGCCATTAGAGTATATTGATCTATCCAATAATGAATTACTCGCAGTGCCAGCTGGTGTATTATTGAAAACTGGTACAACTCTAAGACATCTTTTATTGGCTGGTAATCGGATAGATCATGTTGATGGGACAACGTTTTTTGATGTGCCCAGATTAGCTAATTTAAGTTTGGCAAATAACAAATTGACAATAATTCCAGACAACACTTTTGTTGGACTCTCAAATCTTATTTCATTAGATTTGTCTTCAAATACCCTAAGAGCAAATTTCAAAGAACTTTTCCACTATGTACAAAACGTTAGGCATTTAAACCTGGAAGATACGGGGCTAATCGAAACGCCACCTTTACCACTTCCCAGTTTAATTTCTCTTCGACTGTCAAAAAATAAATTAGAAAAAATATCCAGATCTTCAATGGAAATGTTGACCCGGCTCAAGACATTGTTCCTAAATGACAATAAATTAAGTTCTTCTCCGTCACACGTTTGGTCATTATTACCATCATTGAAAACATTGGATCTATCTTCAAATCCTATAAAAGTAATTCCTTCAATTTTAACTATTTTCAATTTTTTATGAACATAAAAATACATACATTTTAAGTAACTATTATTATTAATTGGAAAAAAATTTTTTCGCTCTCAATAATTCATTTTTTTTTTATACTTTTGTTTCAGACAATAACCAAAGCAAGTTTTTCGGGCTTGTCCCGTTTGCAGCATTTACGAGTCCAACAACTCAATTATTTAGATCGTTTTGATGTGGGATCACTATCCAAGTTGTCCACGCTCCGGTCATTAGCCACTGATTGGCGACCCAACCTTGGACAAATCGTATGCGCTGCTGTTAAGTCAATCCGCAGACTATCGGTTCACGTGAAAGGTTCTAAATTAATGGGACCAATAGTCGACACCTGCGGTCCCAAATTAGAATCCGTGGCCATTACGGGATCAAAGTTGCAATTCATTGACCGGCAGGTATTCTCAGGTCTAGAGCGTGGGGTCGGTGAACGACTAACAATCAGCATACGGCACACTGCAATTGAAGATTTGCCTGCCGATCTATTGCTACCACTGGTTGGCGTACCAAAACTCGCATTGGATTTGACTGGTAACAAGCTTACATCGTTCAATCCACTGACCATATATTCCAATTACACCACATGGGAAAACTCTGGGACAAATATATTGAAAGGCAAGTGTTTTCTTAATTAAATATTTTACACTGACCTCATATTATAATGAATGTGTGTACGAAATCATACTTAAAATAATGATTCAACCTGAATAAAACATTAATTTTATAACTTTATAGGTAATATAATATATTAACTGTATAAAATAAAATAATATATTAAATATTTTCCCACACACATATTTTACATTCAGGCATTTTTTTTTTACTCTCTATAGCTTGTGAAAGGTTAGGTCCAACATACGTTTTCCATTACCAATTCACCTATTTTAGAGACCGAGTGACAATAATGCTGATATTTACAATATAATATGTATTTTATGTAATATTATATGAAGTATGAATATCATATAATATTATATAATAATATAATTGTTAATTTTAACGTGTGAAATAGGTACTAAAAACTAATTTCGTTGTTTAACTAATATATATAAATTCTAATACCTAATAAATGTATTCTAAATGCACATACATTTTCTTATGACAAAGCAATAATCTATTCGTTACTCGTCACATTTCACAGTTTTCACAATTCTAATAACATTAGAATTTCTAAAGTCTAACATGTGTCCTAATATAATTTTATAAAGTTAATTACATATTTATTATTAAATTGTTCTATTATACTGTAAAATACTATCAACAAATTTAAGTACCACTGAAAAGTAAATAATTGTATTATTAAAATATGATATATTATATTATAGTCCTTTTCATTGGGTATGCCGACTTCAACATTTATCAGAATAGTTCATACCTACCTTATTTTTATCAGGTGACAGTGTTCTTTTTTCATTCATTAGATGTTTATACTGACTCATGATTTACATTCTACATTTTAGATAATGATTTAGCTACTCATTCGTGTAAATTTATACTCTAATTTACATTTATGGTTTTGTTCCTGGCTGCATAATGAGTTCATTAAAAAAAAAAAAGAAACAAAAAAACAACGGCTTATATACGTTTGTGCTGGGTCTGACGAGTGTAAAAAGGAATATAAAAGAAGACAGGAATACAAAGAAAACATGAGATTCGAGCAAATTGGGTGACCATAGAATTATAATATAATATGTATATAAATTTAAACAATGTCACACGCGGTTTATTTGCCGACCGGTCATTGTTCATGCCATGCAAACATAATGGTATTTTTTGTGTGTATATGTGTGTGTCTACAGGAATAAAAAAAATTAAGAGAGGAAAAAAAGTACCAAGCACTTCGAGTATTTAGGCTGACAAGAGTGCTAGTGTGCGGAAGTTTGTGTTGTATTTTTTTTCACATTTATTTATTTATTTTTATTATTTTATTTTTATATTTTTTTTTTTTGTTTCTCCTCCAGAATGGCTGTGTTCGCTACTGTGAACTGAAGTGCTGACGAAGTGCCGCTTGAAAAGAATGAGTATGTGGTGGCATTGGGGCGAGTGAGGAATAGGGGTTATATTAAAGCACATCTGTGTCGGGTAGGATATATTTTCCACCCCCCACGGCATCCAACGCACGACTTTTTGTCGCACCGCGATTTTCTTTTCGGTCGCTCCTTCTTCTCTCACTCCTCTATACACGTGTGCGTATTTTTGCTTTTCCGTTTGGTCGATATGAGTAAACACAAACACACCCACACACACACACACACACACACACACACATACGACCACAAAGAGTTGTAGAAATGACAAGTTAAAAATATGTCTTCACCATATTATTATTATTATTGTTAAACACATTTAATACTGAGAATATTATATTGTGCGAGCGTCTCTAATGTCGATGTAAATAAAAAATATTATCAAAATAGTAGGTATAATGTAATATTCATTCCTTACTGTTAATAATTTATTCATATCGATGATGACTAGAGGCGGGTCAATTGACACATGCCCGATAACAATCACAATTTTCATTATAATCGTGCCAGTGTAACGTATGATTAAGGGACAGACGTGTTCGTCATTATTGAGGGAAATGTTAAATGTATATTTTACTAGACATTTCAATTGTGACAGTTTTATTGCACGAGCTTTTAACGGCTCAAAATAAACCAATGCTTAAATCTTAAAAACATAAACAACTTGTCTTCTTGGCTCTATTTCTATTACGAGTAAACCCTGAGGGATTAGCGCATTCGATTTATTTTATTCTATTTATATGGCTTACTGTTTTGAAAAAAACATAACCACAACCTCACAATTAAAACTATCAATATTTTATTAATACTGTTCAGTATCACCCCAAAAATTATTATTTTCTACAAATGTTAAAATATGTCATTGGAATCAGAAATTAAATTATAAGAATCGTAAATTTATAAGTAATTTTAATAATTTATGTAAGCTACTACTCAATTCCTAATAGCATAATATTAGTAAAAGGTATTTACTAGTTAGTATATTAATACAATATTGCGGCACTTATAGTATTTGAACCATAGCACAAATTTGCTCGTTGTAGGTACATATTATATTATAATATTCGAATAGATTTACACTTATAAAATTAATTATTAATTTTTAAAACATCAATAACTATTGTTCTTCATAATATTATAATATAGTAATAATATATACAGTACCTATATGAATTATTTAACTATTTATCCTAGTAAACAGATTTTCGATAGATTTTAATTTTTTTTAACTTTTAAAATATTGTACTATGATTGAAGTATAATAGATATTATAATGATTAATGATTATTCATAATTTTCTTTTACAATTTTCCATACACGCATTTTGTATAGGTACAATATACCTATACGCTATAACATACCTATATGTTTTTGAAGGATCACAAACAAAATCAAAAAATGTTTTTTCATACTCAACCTTATAATAAATGCATAATTTATAAGAATCGGAAAAAAAATCGGAAATTATTACTTTGATTTA
>NC_042496.1:17334541-17335584 GCF_005508785.2 Acyrthosiphon pisum | reverse complement strand
AAAATGTATTTATTGCTTTTATTTTAGAGAAAAACTATTTAACGCAAGCTTTGGTATTATTCAAAATAATTAATCATTAATAATAAAAAAAATATTAAATTTAAAATATGATATTTATCAGTTTTACTTAATTTGAAAGTATTATAAATTATAACTTAAATTTGCATGAATAATTTAAGCGCATTGGTCAATATTGCAAAGTGAATCATTCTCAATATTTTCCATTCATATTTTAAAATATATACTTATTATTATATTTTAATAAGTTACTGGAAAATACTGATGTACCATTATGTAGGTACATATGAGATCATGAGATTTTCAAAATTTTTCTGGGGGGTCCTAAAAAATAATATGTATTCCAAATGTATTATTTTATTTTTATAAAATGAATTAATTAATTATATATATATCAGTGCCTGGTGGGGGTCCGTAAATCCGTCACTGATACTATGACTGTAACACTATAATACGTAATAGGTACGTTAAGGCACCCGGTACCTATGCCATTTTGTCCTCAAAAATACACTCTGCGGGAATAACGATACCGCCTTGTATAATCAAGCAAATTTCATAATTTTTTTTTAATTGCTAGAGGGAAATATTCTATAACCCGCATCGATCTCTGTTTTTCAATATTTTATTTTCAAACATTATAATATGTCTAAAAAAATACAAGATAAAAAGCATTTTTTACAAATTTTTTAATCCAATTATTTGAAATAAAATACAAAATCAGAGATCGATGAGGGCTTTAGGAAGTCTTCTTCTTTCAGATAAAAAAATAGTGATCAAAATCTGACAGTTATACAAAGCTTGAGAGTTTTTCCCGTAAAGTATTTTTTTTCGATATAATACACCCTATCGACCCCCCCCCCCCTCCTAAAGAGGTATCGGGTAGTAGATTAGTGGAAGTCTTATAATTGAGGTGGCAACTAAAATATAAAATTAGATTTTCAAATTTTACAGAATTGTGGAAAATTTGAAAAACTGGCACGAGGGACCCTTAAAGGAATATCACAGAACGACGAGTGAAAGAAAAA
>NC_042496.1:17312269-17334491 GCF_005508785.2 Acyrthosiphon pisum | reverse complement strand
TAAAAAAATAGGTTTTCTATTGGTGGGTTGAAATGTGGCCGTCACCAAAAAAAAACTGTCGTTTGGGGGAGGCGCACAGCAAAATTTCTATTCTAAATATCATATTTGACTTTAAAAAAATTTTGATGTAGGTAAAGGTTTGATGTAGTAAAATTGTATAATTATTTAAGCAATTTCAAAGTAGGTAATTGCACAAAAATATTTGGATATTCTAGAATAATAATTATAAACATATTTTATACAATCATGTGTAATATGTATCATGTATGTAATACCTACCTATATATTAATGCGGAATGCTTTAAGTTTCCTAACTCTCCGTTTAATATTAATTGTTGTTTTCATAACTCTTAGTCAAGTAAAATATCATACAATTATCCAACCAATTATCCATCTTGGTAGTTAGCAAGTTACATATTTTAACAAACTTAAGTACACTGAATAGTGGAAAAAGTTAATATACTTTCATATTATTTTATTTTTATTATGACACGGGATATAACCAAATCAATACAAGATATTAAATACTAAATACATTAAAAAAATATAAAATATGAAGAGTCCTAGATGAACCTCCGCTATTTAACTAGTTATCACTCCCACTCATTAGTTTTAGAATGATTATTTTTCAATTAATTTTTATTTTCGTTTATGTGTATGTCTCTCATTTTTGAGCAGTGAAATTTCAGATTCTGTTAGCAAATAGGATTAAGTTGGTACATTTTGGGAGGTCAAACGTGAAAATTCCCAGTATGTTCTATTCAAAATAATCAAGAAACACAGTAAAATAATATTTACGTAAAACCAATTTTTGAATTTTTGCTGTACCTACTTCACTTGATATTTATAATAGCAATTTCAAGATTTTACGTAATTTTAAAAATATTTTAGCTCTTTCTCATAGTTCATACACGGTTTACCTATTCACACCGTTCTACGGCACGCCGGTATTGACTTATAAGTCATAAGTTAATAACAACTAGTAATATTATAAGAAATAATAATAAAAATGAATCTACCGTATTCCTAATAGAAAAATAAACTACTGATAAAATATAAATATATAATAAAATATCTTTAGAGATATAGACATTCGTTTTTCGCATGCAATGGTTTATTATTGAATTCAAATTTAATACATACCATTACAGTGATCTTCAACTTTATGACATACTTTGACTTTACACTTGACGCTTACTATACAATCGAGCGGATTTTCCAGTTTTATCTTATTTTTAATTATTCATCAAAAATATTTACAATTTTAATGTGTTACATTACTTATTAAACCCACATTATAATATGTTATCTTATAGTGTGCTAATTAACTATTTACTTATTTTTTTTTTTTTTGAATTTGTACCAATTTTGTACTTGGTCACTAGACCATCAGTTTTTAAACAAATTCATAAATTAATAAAAAAAACTTTAATTTTCTAACGGGATAGTTAATAATTATTTTAAAAACAGCAAAGCGAAGTGAGTGTTGTCCCCTCACAGGAAAAGCCGCCATGGTTCTACTTGAAGTTTTTTTAAGGGCATAATAATTTGGTGCGTATCATTCTTTTACTTTATTGAGTATCGTTATACTACTTCGGCGTCACTGCAGGACGCATACATATTTTACTATAGGTATGTTTATTAATATCAATATATCATTCAACGTATATTTAACATGTCAGTCAGTTAGAGAGCTGAGAGATTCTATCTATATTTAAAATATTGTACTAGGTTACAAAATATCAATAACAATAATGTTAGTGAGCCGAGTTTCTGCTATAAGATCAATTCGATCTAAATATTATTATTTATCAGTTCTATAAAATTTAAATTGGGCTCTTTTGAATGACACAAATGAACAATATAAAGTTATCACTTTCATTTTTTAGACGTCTAGACAAATTGAAATCTACTTTATTTTTTAGAACACATGAGTGTTTTTTTTTAATTTCAATATTAGATTCTTTTACAAATATATTTTTTTAATTTTAATATTGATGCAAGGTATTTAGATTCATTTGAAACTCGATTAAAACGCTTACCTTTTGTTATTACGATTGTATATTTAACTCAGTTGAGCAATCAGTCTGACCTTAAAATAAACGTGGAAAAATCTTACTTGTAAATCATTTCTATAGCCTACAATATTAAATTAAATCAATGTATACCTAAGCGTAAAGATAACAATTAACAATACACAAAATACATATATGTGCTTTTGCTACCATTAAATTTCAAACATATTTTATACAAATATTTTGTAAAAATATTTTTAACACAGACATAATATTCTAAGACTTTTACATCGGCTACAGAAAGGTTATTTTTGGTTTTTCCATTAGTTTATTAGATATATTATATATCTTTATCGCGCGTTCAGTAAGGTTTCTATTTTGTTTTAGCTTCTGAGGAAAATTAAAACTTAGTTATAACAGGGTTTTTATCCTTTTTGAATTAAAAAAATCTTTGTACCTAGGTACTTATTCAAATTTTTTTTACTATTATTATAGTATATAAAATTACAAATATCGACGAGATTGACTTTTATAATTATTTTTGCCATAAATGATTATTTGTATAAATCCGTAATGATGTTATAATATCTTCTAATGAAGAATATTTTTATTTTGTCGATTATAAAATATACACGCGTAAATAGGCAGCCTGGTAGTATGTATAGTAAATATTTCTATTTTTAATAATTACAGGTCATCCGGCACAGTTCTTAGAGCCCTGGATCTCAGCTATAACCAATTGGATAAAGTGCCACTTAAATCATTTTCCAATATAAAAAATTTGGATTGGCTTAATTTACACGGGTGATTATTATATGTCCATAAATATATACATCAAATACGTACATATGTACACAAATTAACTAATATTTGAATTAATTACGTTAATATGTTTCTAATTACAGAAATAACATAGAGGTTGTGGAAACGCACTGGAATCATTTGCAAGATACGCTACAACATTTGTTTATTGGAGAAAATGATTTAATGTCATTTCCAGAACAATTTTCAAAACTCCGAACTTTATCTACACTAAATCTAGATAATAATTTGATCACGTCTATTCCATCTAATATTAGAACTCCTCCAACGCTTGAAACATTAAGCATATCAAACAATTTTCTACAAGATTTTCCATTGTCACTATTAGAAACTGGAACTGCATTAAACAGATTATACATCCGAGACAATTATATAGAAAATATGACAAAAATAATTCCAAATAGATTTGTTAAATTAGATGTATTAGATTTTGGCATGAACCGATTAGAGAGTTGGTCAGGTCGAATGTTTGGTGGTCGCTCAGAAGTACGAAATCTACACTTAGATATGAATCGATTAGAGTCACTGGATGCTAATGCATTTGATGGATTGCGGTCTGTTCGGATGTATCTGTCATACAACAAGTTAAAAAATTTGAATCACAAAACATTTGAAGGCCTTGAAAGAATACTAGAGTATTTGGATTTGGAACATAATAATTTACGAATAATACCTACAGCAATAAGAACATTGAAAATTTAAAATTTTTGTATTTATCATCAAATGATCTCAATAAATTAGATTCAGCAGATTTCACAGGCGTGTCATCAAGCTTGAGGTCACTTTCACTATCTGGAAATCTCCTTACGGAAATTCCAAGCCATGCATTGATGAACTGCACTAAACTATCACATTTAAATTTAGGATATAATTTCATTAGGGAAATAAAAGAAAACGACTTTGGAGAATGGGCCAGGCACCTTGATACTTTACTACTGATGAACAACAAGTTAAAAGAACTCATCGGAAGACCTTTCAAGAACACGAATTCTCTTCGGGAATTAAGCTTATCTTTTAATAATATTCATTACGTAGATGCCGACGTATTTTTAGATTTAGCAACATCATTAGAAAGTTTAGAAATTAGTTTCGGTGTTTACTACGACAACTTTCCAGTTAAAATACTTAGACATCTCAAGTCTTTGTTGTGGTTAGTACTTGATAATAACGATATTTCATCTGTGCCATTTGATTCATTGCATTCGCTAGATAGTCTTCAATATTTGAACTTGGAGTCTAATAGAATATCTGTATTGGCTCCTAGGACATTTAGCTCACCTAACCAAACTGATCTTCGTGAAGTAAGACTGAATCAAAATTATTTAATGTCCTTAGAACCAAACACGTTTTCCAATCTACAGCAACTACAGACAATTACTATATCTAGAAACAAAATTATTGAAGTAATGTCACATTCCTTTAAAGAACTTCCAAGACTACTCAATATTGACTTATCATATAATCAAATTGAATACATTCAGCCATCGGCATTTGACAGTTTACCAAATTTTAAACGTCTTGATTTGCAAGGAAATCAACTGAAGGAATTGCGAATGACGTCATTTGTAAATTGCACTAATTCAAAAACGCCATTGTCTTTAAACGTATCCAACAATTGTATCGAAAGAACGCCTATTGATGATTCATTGACGCCCGTTCACATAAAGATTTTAGACCTTAGTCATAATAGTTTACAAGATTTACCATTTAAATTGTTGTATTTTATATCTAGCTCACTTAGAAACTTATACTTAGATCATAATCGGATAACCAAAATATATAACTCTGAGTTCATAAATTTAACGAACTTGGAAGTACTCTCAATCACCGAAAATGGTATGACATCAATAGCGTCAAAAGCATTTAGTAATTTAACTTCTTTGCAAATACTATATTTATCTGGTAACAAGATACAACAATTATCGTCCGAACAGTTTGCAACATTACCAAAACTTAGAGTATTATCTTTAGCCCGGAATCGGCTAAGCACATTAAGTTGGGATGTATTATCAGGAACGCCATTAGAGTATATTGATCTATCCAATAATGAATTACTCGCAGTGCCAGCTGGTGTATTATTGAAAACTGGTACAACTCTAAGACATCTTTTATTGGCTGGTAATCGGATAGATCATGTTGATGGGACAACGTTTTTTGATGTGCCCAGATTAGCTAATTTAAGTTTGGCAAATAACAAATTGACAATAATTCCAGACAACACTTTTGTTGGACTCACAAATCTTATTTCATTAGATTTGTCTTCAAATACCCTAAGAGCAAATTTCAAAGAACTTTTCCACTATGTACAAAACGTTAGGCATTTAAACCTGGAAGATACGGGGCTAATCGAAACGCCACCTTTACCACTTCCCAGTTTAATTTCTCTTCGACTGTCAAAAAATAAATTAGAAAAAATATCCAGATCTTCAATGGAAATGTTGACCCGGCTCAAGACATTGTTCCTAAATGACAATAAATTAAGTTCTTCTCCGTCACACGTTTGGTCATTATTACCATCATTGAAAACATTGGATCTATCTTCAAATCCTATAAAAGTAATTCCTTCAATTTTAACTATTTTCAATTTTTTATGAACATAAAAAATACATACATTTTAAGTAACTATTATTATTAATTGGAAAAAAAATTTTTTCGCTCTCAATAATTCATTTTTTTTTTTATACTTTTGTTTCAGACAATAACCAAAGCAAGTTTTTCGGGCTTGTCCCGTTTGCAGCATTTACGAGTCCAACAACTCAATTATTTAGATCGTTTTGATGTGGGATCACTATCCAAGTTGTCCACGCTCCGGTCATTAGCCACTGATTGGCGACCCAACCTTGGACAAATCGTATGCGCTGCTGTTAAGTCAATCCGCAGACTATCGGTTCACGTGAAAGGTTCTAAATTAATGGGACCAATAGTCGACACCTGCGGTCCCAAATTAGAATCCGTGGCCATTACGGGATCAAAGTTGCAATTCATTGACCGGCAGGTATTCTCAGGTCTAGAGCGTGGGGTCGGTGAACGACTAACAATCAGCATACGGCACACTGCAATTGAAGATTTGCCTGCCGATCTATTGCTACCACTGGTTGGCGTACCAAAACTCGCATTGGATTTGACTGGTAACAAGCTTACATCGTTCAATCCACTGACCATATATTCCAATTACACCACATGGGAAAACTCTGGGACAAATATATTGAAAGGCAAGTGTTTTCTTAATTAAATATTTTACACTGACCTCATATTATAATGAATGTGTGTACGAAATCATACTTAAAATAATGATTCAACCTGAATAAAACATTAATTTTATAACTTTATAGGTAAAATAATATATTAACTGTATAAAATAAAATAATATATTAAATATTTTCCCACACACATATTTTACATTCAGGCATTTTTTTTTAATCTCTATAGCTTGTGAAAGGTTAGGTCCAACATACGTTTTCCATTACCAATTCACCTATTTTAGAGACCGAGTGACAATAATGCTGATATTTACAATATAATATGTATTTTATGTAATATTATATGAAGTATGAATATCATATAATATTATATAATAATATAATTGTTAATTTTACGTGTGAAATACTAAAAACTAATTTCGTTGTTTAACTAATATATATAAATTCTAATACCTAATAAATGTATTCTAAATTTCACATACATTTTCTTATGACAAAGCAATAATCTATTCGTTACTCGTCACATTTCACAGTTTTCACAATTCTAATAACATTAGAATTTCTAAAGTCTAACATGTGTCCTAATATAATTTTATAAAGTTAATTACATATTTATTATTAAATTGTTCTATTATACTGTAAAATACTATCAACAAATTTAAATACCACTGAAAAGTAAATAATTGTATTATTAAAATATGATATATTATATTATAGTCCTTTTCATTGGGTATGCCGACTTCAACATTTATCAGAATAGTTCATAGGTACCTTATTTTTATCAGGTGACAGTGTTCTTTTTTCATTCATTAGATGTTTATACTGACTCATGATTTACATTCTACATTTTAGATAATGATTTAGCTACTCATTCGTGTAAATTTATACTCTAATTTACATTTATGGTTTTGTTCCTGGCTGCATAATGAGTTCATTAAAAAAAAAAAAAAGAAACAAAAAAACAACGGCTTATATACGTTTGTGCTGGGTCTGACGAGTGTAAAAAGGAATATAAAAGAAGACAGGAATACAAAGAAAACATGAGATTCGAGCAAATTGGGTGACCATAGAATTATAATATAATATGTATATAAATTTAAACAATGTCACACGCGGTTTATTTGCCGACCGGTCATTGTTCATGCCATGCAAACATAATGGTATTTTTTGTGTGTATATGTGTGTGTCTACAGGAATAAAAAAAATTAAGAGAGGAAAAAAAGTACCAAGCACTTCGAGTATTTAGGCTGACAAGAGTGCTAGTGTGCGGAAGTTTGTGTTGTATTTTTTTTCACATTTATTTATTTATTTTTATTATTTTATTTTTATATTTTTTTTTTTTGTTTCTCCTCCAGAATGGCTGTGTTCGCTACTGTGAACTGAAGTGCTGACGAAGTGCCGCTTGAAAAGAATGAGTATGTGGTGGCATTGGGGCGAGTGAGGAATAGGGGTTATATTAAAGCACATCTGTGTCGGGTAGGATATATTTTCCACCCCCCACGGCATCCGACGCACGACTTTTTGTCGCACCGCGATTTTCTTTTCGGTCGCTCCTTCTTCTCTCACTCCTCTATACACGTGTGCGTATTTTTGCTTTTCCGTTTGGTCGATATGAGTAAACACAAACACACCCACACACACACACACACACACACACACACACACACACACACACACACACACACACACACACACACACACATACGACCACAAAGAGTTGTAGAAATGACAAGTTAAAAATATGTCTTCACCATATTATTATTATTATTGTTAAACACATTTAATACTGAGAATATTATATTGTGCGAGCGTCTCTAATGTCGATGTAAATAAAAAATATTATCAAAATAGTAGGTATAATGTAATATTCATTCCTTACTGTTAATAATTTATTCATATCGATGATGACTAGAGGCGGGTCAATTGACACATGCCCGATAACAATCACAATTTTCATTATAATCGTGCCAGTGTAACGTATGATTAAGGGACAGACGTGTTCGTCATTATTGAGGGAAATGTTAAATGTATATTTTACTAGACATTTCAATTGTGACAGTTTTATTGCACGAGCTTTTAACGGCTCAAAATAAACCAATGCTTAAATCTTAAAAACATAAACAACTTGTCTTCTTGGCTCTATTTCTATTACGAGTAAACCCTGAGGGATTAGCGCATTCGATTTATTTTATTCTATTTATATGGCTTACTGTTTTGAAAAAAACATAACCACAACCTCACAATTAAAACTATCAATATTTTATTAATACTGTTCAGTATCACCCCAAAAATTATTATTTTCTACAAATGTTAAAATATGTCATTGGAATCAGAAATTAAATTATAAGAATCTTAAATTTATAAGTAATTTTAATAATTTATGTAAGCTACTACTCAATTCCTAATAGCATAATATTAGTAAAAGGTATTTACTAGTTAGTATATTAATACAATATTGCGGCACTTATAGTATTTGAACCATAGCACAAATTTGCTCGTTGTAGGTACATATTATATTATAATATTCGAATAGATTTACACTTATAAAATTAATTATTAATTTTTAAAACATCAATAACTATTGTTCTTCATAATATTATAATATAGTAATAATATATACAGTACCTATATGAATTATTTAACTATTTATCCTAGTAAACAGATTTTCGATAGATTTTAATTTTTTTTAACTTTTAAAATATTGTACTATGATTGAAGTATAATAGATATTATAATGATTAATGATTATTCATAATTTTCTTTTACAATTTTCCATACACGCATTTTGTATAGGTACAATATACCTATACGCTATAACATACCTATATGTTTTTGAAGGATCACAAACAAAATCAAAAAATGTTTTTTTCATACTCAACCTTATAACAAATGCATAATTTATAAGACTAGGAAAAAAAAATCGGAAATTATTACTTTGATTTATTAGTTTATTAAATTTGTCGGTGCTTTATAGACCGATTTCAACTGACACCGTGAAGTCAACGTATTCAAATTATTTTAAACGAGATCGTTTTTGTTTATTGACAAAGCAAAAAATCCTTATCGATAGAGTTACCGATATTTTTTGAACTTGCTCCATTGACATCGTATTTACACGCTAGGTGACGTAGATGGGAGACACATTCGTTAAAATTTCGTGCCATGCCACTACACAATAAATTAACATAGGCCAACGAAATTAAATAATTATTATTATTTTAAAACCTGAGGAAATTGATTTCGAATATACAAAGACTGTAATATTATTTTATAAACTTGAGATGAAATTGTGCCTGTTTTACATTACACAACTATCTGCATAAATTTTAATTACACGGCTTAATTATTTTTGAAAACGAAACATGTATATTGTATAATGTATACAAAAAAAAATTCGATACAAACCAGAATTGGTATAATACCAGCGTACTACTTAAAAGATAACCAATTAAATCTTAGACTGTACAAAAAAATAGAAGTAACATTATAACTGGTAGAGAAATAAATTAAAAACGCTTTTTTTCTTCATTCTTTGGATTTCATCTTACTTATGCGTAGGTACTTTTATTTTTAATTCAAATTATAACAAAATATTATAATTAGTTTTGGATACATACAACTCGAGTTATACATGACAACATGATTCTAAAGAATAGTCGTTAAAAATTATAGAAAATAAATGATAATGCAAAGGCTATATAATGCAAGTAGACTAACTATATAATGGTTCATGTACTTTTTGTTTCAATTCTTTTTTTAAGAACGTTTAAGCGTAATTTTATCGTATTAATTTTACAATTTTATTTTTTTTTTTGATATTAACTAATAGTGTGGATTATTTTAGAAAAACTTATGAAAAAAAAAAAATACAACAAAAACGAATTGAAATAATGGGCTATAGTTTGATTCAGTAGAATAAAACGCCAAAGACGTGTGTAAATTCCTTAGAAACATTTCCCACCAATGCACAGCCATTATTTGGGAGCTTTCAAAATAAGTTAGTAACATCAATGTTTCTCGAGCTTAAAACGTCTACCATTATTTTTATTGCTCTTATTAATGAAGACTATAAAAAAAAGTCTACAGACAAAATCGTATTTTATATCAATGCATCGTCCCTGTCACGTATTGAGCTTATCCGACGATGCTGTGATAAACATTTCACGGCAAAGAATATGTTAATATATTTTCAACGACAAATTTATCAAAATAAATCATTAGTTAAATGAGTATTTTTGAAAAGGTCAAATTTAAATATTTAAATAATATCAATTGAAATTTCAAGAACTCTTATTTTTTTTATTAACAAAAAATATACTATATAGGTATTTTTATGTTTTTAATAGCTATTAGTTATTCCTTACGAACATAATATTATTATAGAAACATGTTAATATTAAACTGATTTAAGTTTAAAATAAATAATAACATATGATAATAATTTAATTTTTAAATTAAAAATCTGGAATTTTCTAGCGTTGAGGTTACTATTAATATTTATTAAATAATAAAATATGAATTGGTAGATAACATAAAAATATCAGAAAATAATAAATATAAATCAGAGAAATAATGCAAGTAAATGTTACCTATATAATATGAATGAAAAAAATTCAAAGCTTACACAATGCGTCTTAATATGCTTACAAATTATAACAAAGAAATTTAAGTTAGGTATCTTTTAGTCTTTAAAAATTATAAACAAGTTAATTTTATTATGTGCAAAATATTTAAAAAAATTAAAAAAAAAACTCAATTCTATTTTTATAAAAGGTTTTTGAAATATCCATCAACAAAAAAATAACTTTTAAATGATTTACCAATATCTATGTGTAAAAATGTGCATAATATGTAGGTCATAGGTGGTTCACGCATTCAAATAGTATAATAAATGCGTTTTATTTTTAAACCCTATAATTTTGACCATCACTCAAAACAATTTTAATTTATTAATATTAAACTAAACATTTTCATATAGCGAAAAATCATATACTTGTCAGAAAAATATCTCTTACGCTTTGATTGACAGATAAATGCAATAGTATTCCCAAACCTTGAACCTTTATAAACTTTAGACAGAGAAAAAACTCGCTAAACTGTCCGTCAGAGTGTCAATACAAATCCGTTTCATGCATACAAGTTCACTAATTAATGGATTCCATGCTGATGGTAAAGGGTTACATTTTCAGACAAATGATGTACCTATATTATATATAATATGTAAATGTATATTATATATTATTATACAGTATAATACGCATTATCAGCAGAATATAATATTATAATATATCGATTCAAATTTCAATTATAGGTAGTATATATTACGTTGGATAATTGATATTCAAAATAAAGTTAACTAGTAATCAAAACCAACAAACTTAATCACATATTGTTATAACAATATTATTTTATTAACGAATGCACAACGAAAATTAAACTCTATAAATATCAATAAAATTGTATTTATTAGGTCAAAAAGCATGAAAATATAATACAATAGGCTCCTGATATATTGTTACAATTATTAAAAATACATAGGTACACATTTTTTTATAAGCATTTAAAGTAATTTTTGAGAACATTTATCAAATTTAAAATATAAAAACGATTTTGAAGTTAAAAATGTATACAATTCTCAAATTTTATAGTTATACCGATTGTAAATTTAAAACACTGTTTCACGTAAGTAGGTAAATAAATTACTTTATTCACAATAATATCGTCAAATATACTTAGTAATATCATTGGCTAACTGGCCATCTTCGATCAAAATCGTTTTTCGTGTACAATGATATTCTATATCATTGAATTCCAATTTAACACCATCCATTACAGTGACCCACTTGTAACTTACTATACATCAGAGCGACACCCACTTGCCCGGTTTTTTTTATTAAGTGTTATATTAGTTTTTAAACTCTTGCAAAAAAAAAATTAAAATAAATAAGCGTAGGTATAAAATCGTATACGGTTTAATAAACTGGTAATCAATACAGTATAATATTATGAAGTTTCAATAATAATATGCTTATTCGTTGATTTTTGTACAATAAATACCTTGGGGTTTTTAAAAAACTTCCGTTTATTTGAATTCATAAGTAGCAAGTAATTGAATTTTTTATCGTATTATAAAACACCTAATACTTGTTATGACCAACAAATAAAAAAATCTTATTAAAAACCGACGAATAACAGCGATTGTATTGTATATTCTATATCTGCGCCTACATAGTAAAAATATTTATCAAGAAATTCAGTCTAATACATTATATTAGCTGTAAATACATAACGATAGATATTCAACTAAAAATGTTGGAAATTAATTTCTGACTTCTGATATAAAAATATATCAGTGAAGATTCTAGCGAAATTAAAATTGTATATACTTACGCAGGTAATGTTTTCAAGTTTTCTAGTTCATTTTTCAAACCAACTGTTGATATCTACATTAAAATATGTCAATCAAATTAATAAAAATCTTGTAATAATAATTATAATATAATTGCATGCATTTTTCAAAACGATACTTAAACTACAAATATGTTCTATATTCATTACTTTTAATAATACCTATACTGGTTTTAATAAATCATATACAATCGTATTGTTGAATGTTTTGAATCTTAGGGATTCACATCACCCGTCATAATTATATTATATGCACAGTGAAATGAAATATTATTTTTTTCATATAATGAGATTGTTGAAAAATCTTAAAATTAAACCATCCAAAACTAATAAAAATTTATTAAAATCCGTTTACCAAACGGTATCAAACGAGCTGTTTAATAGTTATCGTGTCTTCAACAAAATCAATTACCTATATAATTTTGCACCATAAAATCGCACTTATTTAATAGTGTAATACGCAAACTTATCAGGCAAACAAATAATTATTATGGCATATAGGTCGTTATTTACAAGAAAATAATTATGAGTTTTATAGAAAAATTCAAACTCGTTAAAAACTAACAGCGCGTGGTGAAGAACTAACTTTTGTCGGGTCGACGGTAATAAATGTAGTAACACGAACAACTATTATAGATGTAAGATATTTAATAATGAACGATTATTGCGCGACTTGTTTGTGGATCACAGATAGAAATAATTTTATTCTTTAAATAAATATTGTTACTTAATATATATACTTATTATACGAATGAGCAATGGCTATATTTGATAACGTTCCAAGCACATTTCGATCGATTTCGACACGTCGTCATCAGGTCACTGATACGATTCATATTCCATACTTACCTCCCCAACACCACCATTCACGAGGACAGCGTTCCCATGGTAAATGTTGTAGGCACCTAATCTGATGAAAAAACTATGTTGTTAAAGAACGAGTGATGAAAAAAAAAAACTAAAAATTCCACAACTGTAATATTTTTTCTTTTTTAATATAACAATTATTATATTATAGTCAAAACAAAAAAATGTCCGTGTGCGTTTTATTTTAAAAGTTGTTCGGAAATATGAGTCTGAAAATTATAAGTACCCATATAAAATTAATAAAGTTTTACAACATTGGATAATTTAAATCGTTCTGGCATCTGAAAACGGTATAAACAATTGTTGTTTTGGGTTTTTTTTATAGAAAAACACTACTAGTTAAAATGCTTCTAATATTATGTTTATAGGAGGTACCTACCTACTTTTTTTTACTATTGGATGGAAATTTGAACTTTAAAAATATAAATCGTAACCGGTCTGACTTATTTCAGCCACACAAATTACGAAATCCAACAAAAAAATATTCTATGAAATAAAACAAATTTGCTTAGATACCTAATGTTGTCTCTCATTTAAAAGGTTTTTTTTAAAAATGGTAAAAAAATAAAACTTCTTAAATCGCGATTATTATTTTGTACACGACTTCAAATTATACCCATGTATGAAAAATCTGTTAAAGGTTGATAGTTTTTGAAAATATAATCATGGCGGTGTAAAAACGATCAGCCCGTTCATCATGTTATTAAAAACTGACATCACAGCGTGCGTTTCTACTCTTGTTCACAGGTGGTCTGTACCTGGACGACAACCCCCTGCAGTGCGACTGCGGGCTGCTCTGGCTGGGCCAGTGGCTGCGCCGGTGGCTCCGGGAGGCGGTGCAGGTGCACACCCTGGGCATGGCCGAGACGCAGCTGGCCCAGTGGACGGCCCGGCGGGCCACGTGCGCCGACCCCAGGAACGGCGGGGCCCGGGTGCCCGTGGCCGACATCTACCCGGAGGACCTGCGGTGCAAGGCGAGCGCGCTGAGCGGCAGCGGCACCGGCAACACGGCGGCCAAGACTTCGCATCTGATCGTCTGCCTGGCCCGTTCACTGGCAGTGTTCTACCTGGTCACCGTCTGGTGCAACGTTTACTGAACCAACGACAGGAGACGTCGTCGACCGTTCACCAACGCGTACTTACATAAACTTTATAATATTATTGTGTCGCTGTGCTGTCGTATAAAATCGTGTTTTCGTTGTCATGTACTGTCGTTGGTCAGAGTCAGTGACGTCCTCAGTGAGACGGCGGGGGCAAAAGGAAGGACTCTCGCGGTCATTTTCGTTTTATTTTATCGTTCTACTCTTATAGGTACTCTTTTCGACCAGCAATATGTATAGTGTATATATTATATCGAGTTCAATCCTCCCCCACTCCTAGAAATCGGACCGGGGACGCCACTGGCCCTGACTATATATATACACCCCCTCGGGACCCACTGCCAGTGATGCGCGACTCGGATTGATGACAGTGCGTGTGGTAGGGCTGTGTGCGTATGGTAGGTTCGGGTAAATCATTTTCTAATCCATTTTTAAGCGATACCTTATGTTTGCCTCACTTCTTCCCCCACCGCTGAAAGATTACGCCTGTACCTATATAGTTGTGGGCGAGCGCTGTCATTGAAAAAAATAAAATATTATCACTCTGTTTTATTCTCATCGTCGTTGGTCTGAGTGCAAACCTTGATCGTTCCCGGCGGATGAAGGGTTGACCACCCTCCCCATTCACTTCACTTGCGCTCCCTGCACGTACGGGGTAATGGCGTTGTATTTGCATACGAGCGTGACCCACCGCGATCCTCTAAAATGTGAGATATATTTTCCTAATCGAAACATATTTTCCCACATTCACCTCCGACCATTAACACACACACATACCCATGAGAAGTCACGTCGTCATATTCCTGATCGTATAATGCTCGCACGGTCCACCCTCGACGAATTTGGTCCGGACCAAGCCCTTGCTCTCCTACCCCAACCGGCGGAACCCCATCACACTATATCGCCACACCATGGCTAAATTTTCAAGGTTTTCGTTTTGTTAACCGTCTGATCGCAGGATCGCAAAGAACCCTTCATAATGCAAGCAACGTCATCGTCGTGACCATGGTAGTCGCCTAGTGAATTCGCGAAATTATCATTAGGATTTGTATATTGTTATTTTTTATTCGGTAATATTTCGTCTTCACAGGGAAAACGCACCGGACGTTTCGGATGTAACATGGTACCTACGGATTTCCAGGTATCAGAGCGTATGTATTCCGAACGGTTAGTTATTATTCCATTATTATACCATTATCTATACTTATAAGAATGTTTTAGGTACTATGAAACCGACTATCATTGTTTATTACGATCGAAATAATATTACAAGGTTTGCGATAATACAATATGTAGGTATCAATTAATTTTGATAATCGCAGATTTTTTTTAATTTTATGTACCAAATAAAAAAATTTGAATTCCCTGATCTAGGTAATAAAAATAATAAAATAATATTATAATTAATAATAAAAAAAAAACTAATTTGTTTCTTTAATAATATAAAATCATTAATAAAATCATATTGTTTCGATGATACATTCTACCCATTGAAGAAAGGGTATATTTTACGGTCCGTAGTCCTTTTTTCAAATAAACGCATTCATTAATTTGAATATTAAAAAACAACTCGTTATACCAGAGTAATGATTGCATCCCGTACTACATGGTTGGTTGACATTTTACATGCGATTTTTATGGTTTAAAATAATGTATATACCTATATGAAGGACTCCGTTGTATAATATATTGCAGTTTATGTGTAACATGCAAATGTTTGCTTTAGTTGAATTGATTAAATCGGTACATATTATTATGTGGACTGCAAAATATATGTGCTACCATATACAAACACGGGGACGTCAGATAGATTCCGATTGAACTACGCTGGATACTATTATTTATCCATATTTTATTTCCGCCGTGGAAGCGTAAAACGTGTAGGGGGGAAGGTCCTTCCGTCTGATATTAATGACATTTAATAGAAAAAAAAGTCCTTAAAAAATCACAACGAGATCTAGTAGTTTTATCTACTATTTTATTGCAAACTCAAGTTAGTTACGGTTGACCAATTTGTATCTGAATAGTTTTCAGTCCTTTGACCGTATTCAAAACGAGTCATATTTTATGTAAAACAAAAAAATAAAAACGAAATGAAAAAAGGTACGCATCTTTTTTACATCTTGGAAGTGGACTTTTTTATTTTTATTTTTTTTTTAAACTGAATTGAAAAAAAATCTAAACCATTTGATCGACTTGCGATCATAGAAAAAACATCAAAAACGATAAAAAAATAAATAAATTTGTTTTGTATGTACTATGTTTATAATATATAATAATAATATAATATAAGTACGATATAATATATATTGTTGTTCAATGAATATTTCGCGTGTACTATTCACACGATGTTCCAGAAGGAATAAACATAATATTATTTTGTTAATAATTCGTGTCCTTCAGTGCGCCACTTTATCCTTCCAATTATTTATATTGTACGGTAGATTTATGTATTATTTGTTTTTACTTTTTAATCCAATATAAATATATATATAGTTTTTGTTGATAATATAATATAAACCTGTATACATGTAATGCTTACAATTTAAGACAGCTTTGTTTTGTAAATAATAATAAACATGATTATTTAAATATGACAACAATACTATGTGTATTCAATTTCAACCGCATCCTTTCAGTTCTCATTCAAAAGTATAATAATATACATTAGCACTACTGAATATTTTTTAATTTTCAGAAATATAAAAAAAAATCAGTAAACTATTTTTTATTTTATTTTCAGTAACATGTTTATGGTGATAATTGGATGGTTTTTTTAACAACTGTAACTACAAAGACTCTTAGACAATTTGTGAAAAACCAATGCAAAATGTTTTCCCTTTCGTTATTATAAATATAATTTTATTAAAACAACTTATAATGATTCAATTCAATGTTTTATACTTAATATAGTTTATATTTCAATACAATCATCCTGGATTAAAAATTGAATAAAATCAAATCATAGCAATCAATTAATATTAAATAACATAAAAAGAGTAAAAATAAATATGGCATTATATTTTATTTCATTAAAATTATTCAATGTACCATAAACAAGTACGACTTTGTAGGAATTAGTGGGTTTCAAAATATTTCAAATTTAATTTTAACAGCCTTGACCTCAATAAAAACGTTTTTGACCATTTAAAACGTATTGTCTACTTTGTTGACTTTTAAAACAGTGTACCTATAAAGGTACGTGTGCTAATAAAATATATCCTTATGAAAATCCAGAAAACCATATAGAATGTTTTATAAAGTACCTACTTCGTACTCTGTGACCCGCCGACAAAGTGTTAAAAAATCATTACAGAATCAATAAAATTCTCTATCAAAAAAAAAATAGTTCCTCAATCGTTATGCGATTTTCGATCGTATACGTATAGAAGAGCAAAAACAATATGTTGTCCGAACATCCAATATCCCTAATGATATTTTTTGGTGAATTTGAAATTGATAAACTCAAAACGTTTTACAATGATATCGTAAGTTAATGATTTAAACGAATATTTTGTTATAGTTTTGCTATTATTGTTATTGTTTCGTTAGGTAAATTTGTATTTTATTACATTATTTTATGAATGAAATACTTCCCTAAATATGTTAGTTTTTAATACAAATTATCAAATGTACATTAAATACGATATCAATTCAAATCTGGTTATAACACAGCATAATTTGGTGTCAGGTTTTGGTTAGCAAAGTTTTAGATTATAACTACTAAAAAATTATACTCCAGAAGAAATAGAAAGTAGAAAGTTTGTTGTTCTTAGGCGCTATATTCGTTGTTTCTCATATTGTCAGCCAACCTGTTAATTGTATTATGACAGTAACCTTGGTGCGCTTTCTGTATAATGTACGAAATTACTTAATTAGCTATTTAAATGTACAATTTAGGTACTTAATGAATTATCACCAGTGAATGCAAGTGAACGGTAATATGATTATTATATTGTACACTTTTTACTTGAGTACCCACTCGATATTATTTTGTGTGTGTTTAGATTTAAAATATGCAATATTTTTTTTTAACAATGGCAAACAACTTTTAATTTATAATACTTTATTATAAATGTACAAAAAGTTTTACAGCCATAAAATTGAGACTAACGGGTTTTTCTCCTATTGAATCTTTACAGGAAAAAAATTCTATTTCATCCTAGCACGGAGTGCACAATGTTATCCTGATCAAACACATAGTTTCAATTTCTCTCTCTTTCTGTAGAAAAAAAAATAAACAAAAACTTTCTTTTTGTCAAAAGCCAAAGCTCACAGAAAACTACCGGAGTTTACTGTGATTTCTATTTACCTTTTTACTATTATTTTTATTATTATTATTACTATTATTACCACGGCCTCCTTTAAACGTATTCCGATAAAGCAATACACTGTAATCTGTATAAGTAGTGACCGTATACTCAATACTACACGCTGTAAACAAAATACACATTTTAATAAAATAAAAACAAATACTAGAAGAATCTGGAACGTATTATTGAAATAACAGTTTATTTTGATTTTGGTACTTTTGTTGGACATTAGTTGTATATTATATGCATATTATTAAAATATTAATGTTTTAATACCTAATTATAAGAGTTTTAAGCTTAGATCTCGATTTTGACCTAATAAACATGATAACCTATAATATTTGGTACCTTTTAATCATACCTATGTTTACTTTCTCATTTAAGTATCTAACAAGTTAATTAATTATAATTAAAAGAAAAAAAGATTAATAATTGAATCCATTAAATCAGTGCAAATGTTTTTTTTTTCTTGTTCCTAGGAGAGAACCGTACATACTTACATTCGAATAATGCAAAATTAAAAAATATAATATATTTTATGGAATATTATTAAATTTAAACATTTATGTGGTTTGATTGATATAAGACCAATGGAATGTTAACTTATACAAATTAGAAAATTATTTTAACTATACATTAGAGAAATGAATGATAACATTTTTATTCACTTTCTATTGAATAAATCTAGTTTTATAGTTTCTGAAAGAACAATGCGAGTTTTTCGAACAAACATTTTTAGTGCAGTTATCACGATACAAATTATTCATTCAGATATTTAAAAATTAACAGAGTTTATTGTATGGTTGGAAATGTACAGCAGTTTAAAATAGTTTGAACAACTCATTACAAGTATGAACAATTTACGAATTACAACACACTATATTATGTATAGTTTACAAAAAAAAAAATGTATAACGCTTGATTGTTTTCCCGTAAACCGGATTCCTCTCAGAATTATCATTTTATGGACGCGATGGTTTATCGTCGTTCTAAAATAATACATGACCGTATAATACATTAATAGTTAGTACTAGCCTGCAATGGTGTGAACAAAACGAGTCAAGTTCTCGCAGTTTCAGTATCCCATCTGCAGGACATAGGTAGGTATACATATTTTTTATTATTATAACTGCACGCACATAAAATAACAGCGATAACGGTTTTTAATGGTTTTTTGAGGTGTTAAAATTAACTCCAAAATTAATTAAGTACATACCTACTACACGCTTTAATATATAGCAACAAATTATATTGAAACGATCCTAGATACATAGACATTTGTTAATTAAATCACCAGGCCTTTCCTCAACAAAAGTCATTTGTGATTTACGCAAAATATTGAATTTAAATCTATCACGATAAAATCAACTTTATCCTAAAAATTAAAAAATCGTATGATAATAATTATTATTATAATATTTCATTACAGACATGTCTTAGATACGTCCATGGTAAAATTATCTTATGCTTGGGAATTCCATATCATTATAATATGATATTATTCAACGAATAAAATTATTGTAAATAAATATTTACAAAATTTGTAACATAATGTAAGTTTATTTAGGACAGCTTCCTAATTAATTCGAATCCGTAATTTTGAATAATTTGTTCGTTACACAGTTTGTACACAGCTATGGAGTTAAATAAATATTGTAAAAAACGAATTAATACTAAAAAATAACGTACCCTGAAATGAACAATTCCGATATTTATTATTATGCAAATCAAAGTGAACTGTATGATTTACCATCGAAATTGACTGTTATCAGAGTACTTGATTTCGACGGGCATTGCATTTAGTATGATAATATTATGATTTTTATTACGTACCTAATGGTAGAAATTAAATAATAATATATCTGTGATATATATTTTCAAAATCCATTATACAGTTAAAACGTAACTACACATGACCAAGTTTGGGGCTTCAAAGTTCAAAGTATAATATTGAACAATAACTGTTGTTAATCAGCTCACTGGATTTTATGTTTAGAGTTTTTGACGTACCTATATCAACAACGACTGTACAATATTTTATAATAGAAGGTTTAATAATATGTAAAACAAATGGTCGATTAACAATAGTTCGTTTTCCATTATTATTATTATTATTATTTGTTTTGAACAACTCATCGTAATAATAAATATATTATCGTGGCATTTGGTGGCCTATATAACTTTTATCTAATAAAATACATATTATTATAATAAAACCAGCGGTGCCCGTATGATCAACATTTTCTGATTCATCAAATAGATTGGTATCGTTGCGAACTTCGAAAAACACTACAAAGCGCATTCGGCAGAGAGAATTTTTTGAATTTAATAATATATACGAACCACTACGGGGATAAACGGTCCACTGGAAAAACTCCTTTATTGTAATACTGTCCTGTTGGACACGATAGCTGTAAAATTTAAGAACGTCGTGTTATATTTTTTTGTCGACATTGAAAATATATTTTAAACGTAAATTTATCCAATGAAACCCTTCTGACGATGAATGGCAAATGTCTCTACACTTGCTCATTGTCGCAGAATAAGCCCGTCACGTCAACTGTAGTCGTTTCATCTGTTGTTCCGAAACATTTCTATTCAACATCGACGACGTGAAATACATTTCATTAGTGTTAAGTGTTATTGTGCCGTTTTGGCTGACACAAAATCGCAAGTTTCCAAAAACTATTCAAAAAACTAAAATTGATTTAAATAAGGTTTGAGTGTTTGACGGGTAAAAACGGTATATATTTTTCGAAACTTTTTTTTTGAACGGAAGCAATAAAAACGCTTTCCGGGCCTACAATATGAAAAACTAAATGTTTCTTTATATATATATATATATATATATACATTTTTTTTTATAAATAAACACGATTGTATTGAAAGTTTTTTAATAAGTAATCGTTAGACTTAAACTCATAACAACATAATATGTTCTTAATACACACTGTACCGGTGTACCCGATATCATAAATAGGTACGTAAATGCATGCATGCGTTTTATATAATATATTTCCAATGAAATACGATCGATTAGAATTTACCTGACAATAATTCTATATAATAACAGCATCGATATTATGAAATCAAACAATGTTTTTCTTCGGAGTGGCTAAACAATAATTGCCACGTTAATTGCCAGTCGTGATCGATATAACATCGTCGAAGTTTATTTTAATTTAATATCCGTTAGAACTGCCTTCTACTGCGTAGTTGTATTGTCAAGATTCAAAACTAAGTCGTTATAATATATTATAGTATACGTCTCTATAGTCTATATAGGAACATACTGGCTGATTCTTTTATCAAACAACACTCATTATTTCAAAAAGTGTAAATTTTTTTGAAAATATTTTTTTACATAGTTTCAAGTCGCTTATAAAACAACGTTTATCTTAAAAAATTATATTTTTAAATATTTTTTATCCTTATAATTTTTTAAGTTTTTTACTTTTTTGAATGACAACATAGGGTTTTAATTTTATATTCCAAAG
>NC_042496.1:17305693-17312219 GCF_005508785.2 Acyrthosiphon pisum | reverse complement strand
CTTTGGAATATAAAATTAAAACCCTATGTTGTCATTCAAAAAAGTAAAAAACTTAAAAAATTATAAGGATAAAAAATATTTAAAAATTTTTATAAGCAATTTGAAACTATGTAAAAAAATATTTTCAAAAAAATTTACACTTTTTGAAATAATGAGTGTTGTTTGATAAAAGAATCACCCGGTATATTGAGAATTAATTTCTGTAAGATCAGGTTAGGTGCGGTTATATGTTCAATATTTAGATTAAACGCGTATCCTGCGTATATGATGGATGAATGTCAAACGCATACGATAGTATGATATTAAGTTTAACGACTCGATAAGAACTTGCAATCGTACTTACGCAGCTGTTGCAAGTCATACGAAGTGTTTCGGAGCAATACACTGGACGTTGCGGTTTTCTTTGATCAAACCTAAAACTTTTAGGGCTCTCTAAACGCACAAGAAAACACCTCTTTTGATTTGTAAGTACTTCTTTACGTGCACCATTTGCGTTGAGATGTTTGTCGAGTAAACTGATTTCGATTAGTTGAAACGTACAAAGAAAAACCTGTGTAGTTGCACGCGTGGAGGTAAGCGTATCTATAAGCGCCTACTTCTACTACCGTTTAAACCAACTGTCAATACGGCCATACGGGTGATTAATTTCACAGTAAACACTGGTAAGTAGAAAAGGTAATATATTTTTTATACATTTTCTCGTTGTAAAATTCTAGATAATAGATAATATTCTAGGTACTTAAAATTGTTTATTAGAGTTATTATTTGTAACCTCTATCCCTCTGTGCAATATTCAATCTTTGAGATGAAACATAATATTATGTTACATCTCAGAGATTATATTATAGTGTATGCTATTATATTATACTATATAGTGTCCTCGTTGAGTCCTGATATATTATGAGGTTCTATTTAAATATTCAATGGCCATCCAGAGATATCTCTAGGACGCTTCATCAGTTATAAAACTAGGGGGACTAGGGGACCTTAGCCCCCCTCCCAAAATAGCCCTTATTGATTTAGATATAAGCCCCCTAAGTTGAGACTATACGCTTGATACCCAGTTACTGCATGCCATGGTGAAAAACAATGGTTGATGTTACGTCACATTGTAACTTCCATCATAAGCAATCAGATTGAGATAATATATATGGGACTACCCTTTTTAATTACACTGACTTCGTATACAGGCACATGCGATATATTATGGTGTATTTAGGCTCATGTAATAGTTTACATTTAATAAATTTCGTAAAATGTAGGGAAGGGGAAATTTTTAATCGACCTTTATAAACAATAAATATTGGAACCTTAATATTCTCAATCAATTCATGGTATTTGTTATTCTTGATATAATGTATGAAAAAAACATGTTATTTCATTTTGAATTTTATTTTCTCATTAAAAAAAATTTTAATTAATTTTTTCAATACTGCACATGAACATGAATTAATTTACTTTAAATATTTATGTATTCGTAATTATTTTTTTCTTTATGATGTACATGCGGCTTATCTGAGGACTGAGAGATTCACAGATATAATAATGGTTGTAATTAGAACATAATATGTACCTAACGACTTTATAAAGTCACATAAGTATACTCTCGGGACTTTCTTACCACGAATTCTTCAGGACTTCAACAGTTATTCATAATCATTTGCATTCTGTTTAATGGTATACGGTATTTGAACTTACATATTTTTATATCACTTGGAGACTTCACGTGGATAACATGAACCACGAACATAGGGATGTCTTCTGGTAAAACCACAACCAACTTTTTTATTTTTAAATGAAACCTATATTTTTAATTACATGGTTTGAAGCAGAATAGCATTCACTAACAAACATAATAATATAAATATGAACAAATAAAGGTTGAATAAAGTTATATCACTTAATATGAAAAATATAAAAACTAAATTGACGATTCTATAAATGTCTTATTTTATACTTATATCTCATTTTATTTTGTCAAAAAAACTCTGATTTTTAAATCGAACAAATATAAGTGACACAATAATGTTGTATAATACAATGATATATACAATACAATATAAGTTATTGTTATACAAATGGAATTAGTAGTGTAACACTGAGGATAGCCTACAGCTATGAAATTGACTAGGTACTTATTGTTTAGAATAAAACATAAAATACAGAAATTACAATATATTTAATATGATACCAAAAATCAAAAAAGGTCTACTTGCTACCGCACAATGTGAATCTATAGTATATTTTTATTTTGTATTATTTATTGCTTGTATAGATTTTTATTCATGGCACGTATTATAATATTTAATGAAGTGAAAATATAAATAAATTTATAGCAATAATAAATTGATATTTTCATATCATTCAGTAGACTTAAATTTTAAAAGTAATAAAATACAAATATTTGTTTAATTTTAATAGCGTGTATAAATAGGATATTAGAATTAATAGAATTTCGTTAATTTGCATAATAAACAATACAGTGATCGTTAAATATACATAACAATATTATGTATTTCTAAAAAATGTGATGTCCAAATATCAAATATAAACTATACGATTTCCATTCGTATCGATGTATATCGTACATAATAACTTATGAAATGAAAAAAAAAACAGTTTTCATGTTTATATAGTTTTTTATGAATCTTAGTTAAATAGGTACTTTATAATATTAGTTAAGATTAAAATTTCGTTCAGTATATAGTTCATATTATAATCAGTAGTAATCCTTATTATAACAATCAGTAAAACAAAAAAAATACTTATTATTATTTTATATTTTATAATATTATTATCTGCTACTTGATATACTGTCAAAAATGATTAATTAGTGAAAGTGTTTTATTTTATCAATAGAATCTACCTAGTTACTGTAACAAAATCGTTGAATATAATGAGAAACCTCATCAACTATAATGCATTTGCATGCATTTAAAATAACTAATATTTTACCCCGACATTACTACTAAAAGGGTGTTCATTTATTTTTATTTTTCATAAAAATCATAATAATATTGTTAACATTGTATTATGTACCAACCCATACTATATTATATTACATCTATATTACCTATATTACAAAATGTTGACAAATTTCATACATTATTTTAATTATCTGATAAATTTAATCGTGTTTGCATTATTTTCAGATGTTTTCACTGATTTGTGTACATATCATATAGTTATTTACGTTTTAGGCATTAATATTATTTTCCATCCCGAACCTTTTAAACACATAACATTTTATACTCTTATCATAACACTAACTTATGATACTTTTTTTTTGTTTACGACCCAAAAGTAATGGTTATTCCGTGAAAATAATGGTTATTTTTTGATCCACAAGCGTTGTAAAAATGTAATTTTTCTCAAACAAGTCGAGCTAGGTGGTCGGGGGGATAGTGAAACAAATTAAAAAGGAAAATGTGGCTACGCGAAGAGCCACTATACGATGGTTGCAAATAAAACAATCGTCACACTTTAGATTATATACGTCAGGAACGTATGCAAATCGACCCATATGGCTATATAGACAACAACATATTATTATAATGTGTGCGTGCACGATGTAAATGTTCAATTTTTCGTTGTTTTCTGGCGCCATCATTATTATTTTCTCCGTATGCACACGCGTCCCAACTGTCGACGTGCGCGCAAAAATGACGACCGAATTGATGAGCCTTGTTATCACGTAATGTTCGCCGAGCGAAACGAACGCAACACAAAGTTTTCTCTCACTTTTCTTACTTTTCTTACTTGTGTGTGTGTGTGTGTGTGTGTGTGTGTGCTATAAAAGGACTTCGCATGTCCGCAAGTATCAGTTTTCCGCAGCAGACGTAAACCAAAAGCGATTCGTAATTAATTATCGATCGTCGGAGACGTGTCTATAACCGGAGCGGCGGAGGACTGCAGGACACGATACGGATGACAAAATACCGGCTTAGCCTATTATAAGTGCCCGCCACCACCGCCCACGCCACCGACCATGACCGGAAAGAAATCGCGTCCTATGCATACCATGGTGCCTGTGGTGTTTTCGGTCTGCAAAGACGCGTCCCAATGCCAAAACCGACCGAATTCCAATTAGGGGGTGCGCACGCGCGACAGTGCGTTGTTCTCGACAACGCTATTCGGACAATGGGAGACGGGTCATCCGTCCCGCGGCCGTTGTGAGTATAGCTCATAATGGATCCGGTGAAGGAAAAATATATTATAATGTCCACTGTTATAGCCGCTCACTTGCGGAAGTTCCCTGCGTGATCGGAAACCGTTTGTGTATGAAAAATATAAAAATATATGAAAATAATAACTATATCACCGCGTATAATACAACCGTAACGATACGAATTGAGCGGACGACAATCCTCCTCCCCCCACTTCTGCCACGTCCGACTTCCGTAAAAATCATATCCGGTTGGGGTTATTTTTGTTTACGGCGCTGCACGCGTTGAGCAAATACGCGAAAAACGTGTATCGACGACGACATCTGATGCACAGCGTTTAGGTACAGCGCATGTAAATGTTTACCGTCGTTTCGCAGCAGCTACTTACACATAATAATATACATTATTTTGAATTCGCTTTCGAATAATTAATAGGCTCGGAAGTGAGTGCCACCACCGCTGCCGCCAATAAAACGGTCCATCGATCGAGTCGAGGAGTGCGAGACGGCTGGCGCTTTCGTTCGAAGGGTATATTTATTATTTAGTTCCGGTTAAAAACTGTGGCGCGCGAACACGACCCACACACGACCTACACGGAGTGGGCTTCTATATATATATATATATAGCAGTCGATTTACATAATTAATTATTACATCGATGGAGGCGGATATCCCGCGGGACGACACGGCCGAAGACTGTTGTAGTCGCGCAGCCGTGTACAATAGTATAGAATAGCGACGCATGCGGGGAGGGGGAGGGCAAAAGCTCTGTACATACCTATACACCCGTCGGAGGAGTATATAATAAAGTCAATTCGTGATATTGTTATAGATTTTTTTTTTTTTTTTCAAAAGAATTCGTTCGCATTCATCATTTGACGTCGCCGTGTACTCTATATAGGTATACAGAGCGTGCACACGTACCTCAGCGCTCTATATAGGTACTTACTTTTTCTGTTCGACGCGAGTAGTATATGATGTCGAGACGAAACAAAATCGATCGGTTGCATTTTTTTTTTTATACATCTAGCCAAACAAATTTAACCTATGAGGTCGTTATATGTGTTTTTCCACCGAATAGGTGTACAGTGCGTGCAAAATTGGATACGACACTGCCGACGTTATCATTCTCGTACAGTGATTTCTATTCTCTGTTTGTTTTTACTATTTACACCGATTTGTTTTATTTAAACCATAAATATTGTTCAAGACTTATAGCGTAGGTTTTTTTTTATAGGTAACTGTATAACTCTACCGACGCTAATATATATATATGTTATACATGTATTCACATAAAAAATGTATGATTGCAAGTTCCTGCGATGCCTGAAAAGAGTGCGCAAATATAAGTTTAATGTGCGTGTTAACCGAAACTGAGTGATTTTCGTACACGATCAATGTATTTGAATTTGTATAATTAGGTATTAATAAGGTACTAATTAATGTACCAATGTATATCCAATGCTGGTACATTTAATCAAATATATTTACATCAAAAGACAAAATACAAAGATTTATTTTAACAAAACTAGTTAATAAAATACTTACTGCAAAGATGTGTAGTTGACCCGATTAGTTGATTTTACTAAAATGTATTTATTGCTTTTATTTTAGAGGAAAACTATTCAACGCTTTGGTATTATTCAAAATAATTAATCATTAATAATAAAAAAAAATATTAAATTTAAAATATGATATTTATCAGTTTTACTTAATTTGAAAGTATTATAAATTATAACTTAAATTTGCATGAATAATTTAAGCACATTGGTCAATATTGCAAAGTGAATCATTCTCAATATTTTCCATTCATATTTTAAAATATATACTTATTATTATATTTTAATACGTTACTGGAAAATACTGATGTACCATTATGTAGGTACATATGAGATCATGAGACACTATACTACATTATACTATGTAGTAGCGGATTTTCAAAATTTTTCTGGGGGGTCCTAAAAAATAATATGTATTCCAAATGTATTATTTTATTTTTATAAAATGAATTAATTAATTATATATATATCAGTACCTGGTGGGGGTCCGTAAATCCGTCACTGATACTATGACTGTAACACTATAATACGTAATAGGTACGTTAAGGCACCCGGTACCTATGCCATTTTGTCCTCAAAAATACACTCTGCGGGAATAACGATACCGCCTTGTATAATCAAGCAAATTTCATAATTTTTTTTTAATTGCTAGAGGGAAATATTCTATAACCCGCATCGATCTCTGTTTTTCAATATTTTATTCCCAAACTTTATAATATGTCTAAAAAAATACAAGATAAAAAGGATTTTTTTAAAAAATTTTTAATACAATTATTTGAAATAAAATACAAAATCAGAGATC
>NC_042496.1:17264119-17305593 GCF_005508785.2 Acyrthosiphon pisum | reverse complement strand
ACACCGATTTGTTTTATTTAAACCATAAATATTGTTCAAGACTTATAGCGTAGGTTTTTTTTTATAGGTAACTGTATAACTCTACCGACGCTAATATATATATATGTTATACATGTATTCACATAAAAAATGTATGATTGCAAGTTCCTGCGATGCCTGAAAAGAGTGCGCAAATATAAGTTTAATGTGCGTGTTAACCGAAACTGAGTGATTTTCGTACACGATCAATGTATTTGAATTTGTATAATTAGGTATTAATAAGGTACTAATTAATGTACCAATGTATATCCAATGCTGGTACATTTAATCAAATATATTTACATCAAAAGACAAAATACAAAGATTTATTTTAACAAAACTAGTTAATAAAATACTTACTGCAAAGATGTGTAGTTGACCCGATTAGTTGATTTTACTAAAATGTATTTATTGCTTTTATTTTAGAGAAAAACTATTTAACGCAAGCTTTGGTATTATTCAAAATAATTAATCATTAATAATAAAAAAAAATATTAAATTTAAAATATGATATTTATCAGTTTTACTTAATTTGAAAGTATTATAAATTATAACTTAAATTTGCATGAATAATTTAAGCGCATTGGTCAATATTGCAAAGTGAATCATTCTCAATATTTTCCATTCATATTTTAAAATATATACTTATTATTATATTTTAATAAGTTACTGGAAAATACTGATGTACCATTATGTAGGTACATATGAGGATCATGAGACACTATACTACATTATACTATGTAGTAGCGGATTTTCAAAATTTTTCTGGGAGGTCCCTAAAAAATAATATGTATTCCCAAATGTATTATTTATTTTTATAAAATGAATTAATTATTATATATATATCAGTACCTGGTGGAGAGTCCGTAAATCCGTCACTGATACTATGACTGTAACACTATAATACGTAATAGGTACGTTAAGGGCACCCGGTACCTATGCCATTTTGTCCTCAAAAATACACTCTGCGGGAATAACGATACCGCCTTGTATAATCAAGCAAATTTCATAATTTTTTTTTAATTGCTAGAGGGAAATATTCTATAACCCGCATCGATCTCTGTTTTTCAATATTTTATTTTCAAACATTATAATATGTCTAAAAAAATACAAGATAAAAAGCATTTTTTACAAATTTTTTAATCCAATTATTTGAAATAAAATACAAAATCAGAGATCGATGAGTGCTTTAGGAAGTCTTCTTCTTTCAGATAAAAAAATAGTGATCAAAATCTGACAGTTATACAAAGCTTGAGAGTTTTTCCCGTAAAGTATTTTTTTTCGATATAATACACCCTATCGACCCCCCCCCCTCCTAAAGAGGTATCGGGTAGTAGATTAGTGGAAGTCTTATAATTGAGGTGGCAACTAAAATATAAAATTAGATTTTCAAATTTTACAGAATTGTGGAAAATTTGAAAAACTGGCACAGGGACCATTAAAGGAATATCACAGAACGACGAGTGAAAGAAAAACTTAAAATTCAATGATACCTACCATAATCACTGTCTACTTATACAATTAATGTTATATTCAATGTACAGATACAATTACGAAATTAATAAATATTATATTTCGGTTCATAAATAAATCGTATCGGCAGCGATTTTGATAGTACTTATTATTTTATTGTGGTCGCACATCGACGTTGGTGTATATTGCGATGAAATATTTATTCCGTCCTTGCTAATTGGTATAAAACAACTATATATTATTTTAGATTATTATTTCCAATTATTACTTATCTGGTATTCATTAATTTGCAATACACTCGAAAATCGATCAAAATTTTATATAGCAATACGCATTGAATGTTATATAATACTTTAATATTATTTTGCTATTTATAAATAAATTTGACCTACCTATATTAAATGTATTTTTTTGAAGGAAAAATTGTTTATGAAAAATTAGCAAGACCGCGAGATTGTTGCAGTGCAATCCTCGTTTAGATCTTGGTCTTGTAGACTCAATTTTTTATCTTGGTATTGGTCTTTCAGCAATTTTTATCATCACTAAGTAAGTACAAGTCAGTATATATATAGTTAGTATTTCTTACACAAAATTTGCATTTGAAAGTAATAATTTGATACGCTTTGCGTACGTTAGTGCAAAAAGGCATTTTCTACTTATAAATAAAGTTTATTAATAAACTTAAATTGTGTGCATGGTGGAGAAGGTATTAACACAGAACTACAAGAAGTGCTTAGAACCAGCGATAAGTTTCATAAGATGTCAAAGGATTTAAGGTTTGCACATCTCATGAGGAGTAAAGGAATAGAAGCAGTATAAGGCATGGGCTGTGTTTGAGGAGAAAGTCAGAGGGGGCAAACGATGGCCGAGTGACGGAGAAAAGGTAGATGGACACAACTAAAAGCAGACTAGCAAGCGTTGGGATTACCAGTGAGGGGACAGATTACAGACGATAGAGAAAGGTTGAAATTGGAAGGACATTTTAATGGCATCAAAAAAGGTAGGTAGGTAGTAAAGCAAATGCAAAATAGGTTCAAACATTAATACCCCATTGATTTTATCAAATTTAGTATGGAATCTTAATAGAATAATATATAAAAACACATTATAATTCTAAATAGGTACTCACAATTATAAATTTAAATATTTAGTTTTTTTCATTTAATGTAGGTAGTATTTTTTTATTTTTCAATAAGTATTTAATTAGTTTAACATAATTCTCCGAGAATTACTTACATTTATTTTAAAACATACAAAATGATCAGCCCTTGAGTATTTGACAAATAATAAACGTATCGTTGTTTTGGTGATTATATATAAAAAAATTATAATATTATTAATCATTCTCGTATTTTTTTTAAGAGAAAGACACTACATTAAATTTAAAACTCTATTATATTTTAATATTTAGTTAATAATTCCGATACTATGTGAGAGATACCGTGCAATTAGCATTTTTAAAATTAAAAAAATACAAAATTACTTATTATGTTATTGATATATTATAAAATATTAACGTAGATATATTTTAAGTAGGTATTAATATTAATAATATTGTATATTATAATACATTATGTCTATTTTAAAAAATGGATTTTTAAAAAGTGATATTTATACTTTTATTTAATTAATCTTTCATAAAATTATCACGGGAGTGTAATATTTTCAACCTTAAACTACGCTCTAAAAAAACAAAAGTATATTTTTTTTATTTTCAAAAGTCAAGTGTTGTAAACATTCAAATTACCAGTAGATCCCAGAATGATGACAGTGATGGCGTGAGGCAAACGTATGTAATTGAGATTGGCTCTTCACTTCCCTTCAGCGACGACCACGTTGAAAACAAACTATAACCGTGGTATACGCGGACCATGGCTATAGGAACACCGACTATCTCGAGTAACAACTAACAAAGGGTAAATCCGGATTCACAGCTACGTCGTGCGGCGGGTCGTGCGAGGGCTTAGTTATTA
Source organism: Acyrthosiphon pisum (assembly GCF_005508785.2). Lineage (NCBI taxonomy): Eukaryota > Metazoa > Arthropoda > Insecta > Hemiptera > Aphididae > Acyrthosiphon > Acyrthosiphon pisum. The sequence goes on along the minus strand of NC_042496.1, from coordinate 17,302,129 downwards.
TGGTTACAACTGGTAATATAGTTTAAAAGTTGAGCTGTAGTCAACTATTGGTATACTTGGTTGCAACTTGGTTATTACATGATACCAAAAAATTAATGTCCAATCACAATACAATTTGATCGACACGACACGACACATGGCGTAGCTGTGAATCCGGCTTAAACGTGTGCAAAGAAAGCGACGAGTCGTCTGACACTCGTCAAAGCGAAGACTTAACGAAACACTTAACGGAAACAAAGACTTAACGTGAGTACGTGAGCATAACAGGACAAGTGACTTCCAAACGGCGCCAGACAAAACACGCGGCGGAGAACACGCCACTGTGTTGTACTACTTCTACTAACTTTTTTTACTGGTGGTTAAGAAATCCATAAACTCAACTAGTAAACTATATTGTCAATAACAAGTTTCAATAGTATAGTTTATTTATTTACATTCATTTAATTTGATATATTATTATTTATTAAACGTATTTATTTAACTGTGGATGGCCGTACTACCAGAAAGATAACAAGCAGAATAAACCAGGTTAAATGTCTATTCCAAAGCGAAAAAAATATGTTTATAGGTATCCAGAAATATTGGCATCAAATTCAGGAAAACCTTATTAAACTGTATGGAAGTGAGACCATGGACCAAAGGGAAAACAGAAGAAAAAAGACTCTTGGCGTTTGAGCCTGACTGTAACAGGCTGCTTAGAATAAGCTGGACGGAACATAATATAACAAATGAAGAGGTTCATCGATGAGTCAGAGAAACAAGAAGTCTTCTAAAGACATTAAAAACAAGAAGAGCCAATTTAATTGGACACATACTGCGACACAACAGTCTGCTTAGCATAATAACAGAAGGTGGGGGGAAGGGGAAATATCAGAGGGCGACCACCACTGGATTACATTAATCAAATAATAAGAGATATGGGCTGCAGATCGTATTGTGAATTAAAAAGGAAAGCGGAGGAGCATCAAGAGTGGAGAATTGCTGCCAACCAGCCTTTGGGCTACTAACAAAAGAGAGGCTTATACCATACACATTTCACATTATACTCTACATTCCGCTGTAACCATGAGTGTTGAAAATAGCACGATCAAAGTAACATTGAATCCCTCAGCTGATGGACATAAAACTCCACCGTGGAGGAAACACAAACGATACGAGTGAAATAATCGTGTACAAATAATCAAAGACAGTCGATGGTGACACTTTACATTTAGGTTATTTTTATTACCTACACTTGAAACTTGTTCCGTTCTCTTAAAACTGATTAAAATTAAGCATTAAAATATATTCTTATAGTACAAAATACTTTATTTCAGAAAATAAAAATCTATATTATGACAAAACGAAATGTTTCATAAGTACCATAGAGGTAAGAAGTAATAAATATTCTCGGATAAAAGTTATGATAAAAATAGGTACTTAATATATAACATGTCAATGTTCTCAGAAAATATGGAAAATTTTACGGTTTTCATTAACCTAAACTCTAATAAGTACAATAATACCTATGCACATTGTTATATGGCATTTATATAACTTTTGATCAGTTTATATACATTATATATGAATAATGATTTTTTTAAATATGGAAATAATACTAAAACGTTTTCATGGTAAAAAATATCCAAACTTTTATTACTTAAAATTGTTTTTTGATTGTATAGAAATTAAATAAAATATAGTCATAAGATTATATGTTATAACGTAACAGGGTCATTGTTTCGATATAAACATTTAAATTAAAGTATAACTTTTTCAAAATTATTGATCGTTCAAAGTACCTATATACAATATATAGAGCTAGGTAAATAGCTAGGTACTCAATAATTATTTTTGTCTATAATTATTAGTTAGCATAGAAGATAGGTAGACATTAGTACAAACATTAATAACTACTATTAAAAAATAAAATTGAAATAATAATATTAAAGTAGTTTATTAATTTTTATGAATATTTAATAAAGTTTCTTTGTTGATTCTGTTAAATCGTAGAGTTATATAGTTCATCGTTGAATAGTATTACAATATAATAACAAACAAAATATTACTTGTTTGTGTTCACATCGAAATATTATTTAAACTCTTCATATTAACTAAAAATGTTTTTTTAAAGTTGTGATTAGAATAAGATAATGTTAAGATTGAACAAAATAAACAATGCAGTATGAGATATTATTCATAATTAAGTACGTAGAACATTAACAAAGTTGAATTTCGTGGAAATTAGCATAATATTATTTTACTCGTAATAACTTAAAATCACTTAATAGTTATATGTATAATATTAATTACCTATTTTTGAAGTTTTTTTCAACGTATTTAATTATACTATATTGTGATGATAATATAATTTATTTACCAATACAATTGTATATATGTACTCAAACTCGAAGCTAAATAACTTTAGAACAAACCGTTTAATGTCAAACGACATAATATTATGTAGGTAGGTATATAACCTATACATATACAGTATATTATTATTATGATATTACCTATATCAGCTGGTTATTTTGTCGAGTATAAATTATAATGTAATATTTGTACCGCGACATTATAAAATTTGTATCTACGAGGTTGACAAAAGTCATAATACTGTACCTACATAGTTTTATGTGCCAACTATAATGTAATATCTTAGAAAATTAAAAAAAAAAAACCAATAAAATAATACACGACGGTCACATGTCGTACGTCTTATAAATGCACCTGTTCACCTCGTTAAATATTTATTTCTGGGTGAACAGTATAAATTGTTGGAATGCTTTTTTCGATGCTAATTAAATTATACTCTGGTTCGGCTGGAAACTTTGCTGTTTGCCGAGAGTAGATGCTGAGTTGTTTCGTAATTTGTGTTCCCTTGAATATTCATTCCGGTTTTAAAACCATTTCTGAAGAAAATGACAAAACGTTGAATATTTTATTCAAATTGGCCGTGCCACGACGTCAGTTGTGGCTTTGGAGAGCGGTAGCGAAACAGATCTAAGGCTTTTCAAATTTTCTACTAATTCAGTTAAAACGATGTATAAACATTTGCCAGCAATCGAGTATTGTAGTACGCCATTGCTCCGCGTACACAGATTGATAATTTAATATTTTAACTGAAATAGGCACAAAGATAAAACTGTATCATATAGCAAATAACCGTTCGAAATGTTTACAACATAATAATGCGCAAGTAAATAAATTTAAATTAGTTTTGTAATATATTTATTTATTTTTTACATAGTGTCTACATTTATTTAGCTTTTTAGACCAAATAATTGAAATATTATTTTACAAATATATAGTCTGTATAATATATAGTTACATATACCTAGGCACTTGGATAAGTTATCCTTCCACACCGCTGAATGGAACGATTTTTCTTTTAAAACCAAGAAAGAAAACGCAATTAATTTTAATGCAAGTATAGTATGTCTTATTTTGAATAAACAAAGTAAACATAGTTAATATTTCTTAGTTATTTGATTTAACTACGATTTAGCTGGTACATTTAATGGAATACTAAAAATATTCACGCAATGACATAATAAACGATTACAATTAATAATAGTTACTACGTTCATTTTAATTTTGAATTTTTATGGTCAATAAACGTTTTGCTATAATATATGCAATATTTATGTGATTTAGTTTTAAGACAAATTATTAAGTTTAAATAACTATATATTATATAATATACCCCGATTTAAAAGTGAAATACCTATAACCGTTCATTTATAGAGTAACTCGGTGATGTTTATTATATTATAATTATGTACGAGACATACATCATCGTTTTCAGAAAACAGTTTTTGTAATAATTTCAAATTACGTGTTATTCGTAAATATTAAAATTATTATTTTAGAAAGTTTCAAAATGAATCTCCGCTTTGTGTGCATAAGAGGCCATAAAACAACCATAACAATTACAGACCAGTGTTAGGGTAATGTTCTAAAAAAATAAACTTATGGCTATAAATATACCAGAGAAAACACTTACGTCCATATTTATTTCAATTATATTATTGTGTATGAATTAATTGTAAAATATGCATGTTATAGATGCATTGTATCGGTAGCTTTCACAAAATCATAGTCCATCACAAAAATTTTCTGATTTTCACACAGATAGTGCCAACATTGTTACTAAAATACGTGTACTCTATATTTTTATACATTATATTACAGTATCTATATTCTATACCTATATAATATGAATATTCCATATTTGTTGGCAAACAATATATTTTATTGGCTAATAACCACGTTATTGAACCCGAAAATATTTAATATATTTGGAACAATAAAAAAGTAGGTACATATACATTTATATATTTTATTTCATATAAAGCTATAGTTCTTCACAAGCTCCCAACTAAATTTATTCCATTCATCGATTGTAGTTTCCTTTTATTTGATAAAACTCGAATAAAAAAATACACGTTTTGCGTTATTTGTTTGTTGTTTTGTTTCCTGACATTCTATAATACTAATAAATAATTATGGTTACATCTGTGTTACCTTCTAATATTCTGAAGTTACATAATTGTTTTAAATGTTGTCATATTCTTTATTCTTCTTACCTAGCTTTAAACAAGCTATAAAAAATGTTATTATAAATTTAATATTAATTGGTTTAGAATTTATATTGAACCAAATAATATAATGCAGTGAATAAGGTACATTTGTTTTTAATGTAAGATTAGTAAGCAATGTTTAAAGTTGATGAAAAAAAAAAGAATTTACCCGAGAAGCTGATAAAGCTGCCTTATAAATCAAATTGTTTAATCTTACAATGTTTATTATTATATTTTATATTATTTATTTATATAATTGATTTATTATTCACATCATACAGACTAACTACAGCGTAGTAAGAAAATAGTTTGGCCAACGGCATAAAATGACCTTAAAAAGATAGGTATTTAATTTCAATATAGGTACCGATCGATCCAATAATCATTCTGAAACATATTTTGATTTTCCACGAACATATTTTTCTTCTTACCAAGAGTTTTAGAAGTTTTAAATTTAAATGGTTATAGTTTGTTGAGTTCAAATTTGTAATAAGCAAGAACATTGTTTTGAGAAGACGTAATGTGAAATAATTTATATTCAAATATTTTTTTTGATTATTATGTATGCTCATAATTATAAATCTCATGCTTTAATCAGAAAAAAACAGCCCATTAGATATATCCTGAATGTAATACCTCTTATAATGCACTATAGCCTATACCCTATAGGCTATATAGGTGTGTCTAATTTATAAATAGACTTAAAATATTCACTTACTCTAGTGAAGATGACATTAATCAGCAGACATAGACGTTAATAAGATTAAGGTTGATGAAAGGCTTTCATTTCTAAGCATTGGTGTAACGAAACTTTAACTAAAGAGTCACAATTTATATTACATGAAACTTATACAATACAATGAAAACACATTTAATTATATATAAAATAATTTTGAAACCAATTTACATTTTTCATTGATCGTTTACAAACTCTAAACATACTAATGGCATTCATATTTTTATTTTAGTTTTTTAAAGCATTTTTAATTTAGATACTTTTATTGGTATAAATGTTTGGAGTTTATGAATTAAACATTATTAAAGACGGGCTTTTAATTTAAGAAGCAAATGATAACCGTTGAATATTCAAAATTTAATCAATATATTGGTTTTAATAAATTAAATATCAATTACGAATAAGTAAGTACTAGTTATAATAAATTATCATAACAGAGTATAATATAGTATATAACTGAACGTATTATATTAATTATTAATTTGATATAGGTATTACGTATTGCGTTACCTATGGTAAGTTATAGCTTGTATTTTTTTTTATAATTTTCGTAGAATACCTACCTAATATGATTTTCCTATCAAATAATATAACAATATATTTTTTAATACGTACTAAACAAATTATATCACTATATCAGTTATTTCTCCTGTCCGACGAAAATAAATATACCTAATATCTCTTTGTTATTGCGTGATTTTTGCGATATGCGATCGAGCTGATTCCGCATTCCAAACGCCTTTTCTTTCGAATTTCACGACGAATCGTTTCTAACGCTCTAAATTGAACATACCTACCTACAAATGGTCCACATCACTGCGTCGACGATGTCCTACGGTTTTACGTCGAGGACGTCAAATAGATTTCGTATCATCGATAAAAAAATTTTAAATTATGGTATACTAGTCTACTCAAATCGCAAAGTAGGTACCTACTACTTCCTAGGTAGGTACCATTTACTCACCCTTAATTTATTTTTGAGGCATAGCTGAAAGCTTCATTGTAGGTATTATACTATTATATAATATATTGCCCGTTATCATTTTCACGTATTGAATTCAGTTTAAGTTACACAGTAAAACCTCGGTATCTATCTCATAGCTTCAAAAGAAAAAAAATCGACATATTGAAACTTCGAGTTATCAAGGTGGTTTAAAATAATATTTGAATGAATCGGAACTGAAAAAAAATTGATACACAGAAACTTTGCGATACCAGACACCGGAGTTCAAGATACCGAGGTTCCACTATGTATCTCATTTTCTCATTTAGTCATTTGATGACAGTTATTTTTAAAACACAAGTATTTGTTTTTACTTTTTACTAAAATGTCTTCAGTCTATTATACTGTTGACTCATTGCTCGTATTCATTGTTAAACAAAATACTCTGAATAATAATCTTTGATAAAAATAATAAAGGTTAAAAATTGATTTTAAAGATAAACACACATCCCTAGATATATTCAGTTTCCACAATATAATATTGTCCAATTGAGGTTTTTAATAGACCCGCCTACACCTTCTTGTAAGTCCTCGTAATTTCCTTTAATTGTATCACCTCCCCCCTACAAACTTGCCCCAAAAATAGTTACGTTATAACCTTAAGAATCTTGCACTCCGTGAATTTTATATTTACATAGATAGGTACTATAATACTACGTACATTCATTCTGAAGAATTTAAAAGCAGCTGCCATCGATAATCGACCGACAAACACGCGTATACGCGATGGAATACGACTGACGACTGTATTATCATGTTGAGTCTGAATGAACGGTTGTGCGGGTCGTCGGCGTGGTGGTAGACGGGCATGGCAGGTAAATGGGAAATGCAAGTTCAAAATGTTAATAAAAGAGCACCGGAGGGAATGTTACTATACATACATATAAACCTACCCTCTTTGTGATGGAGATTAAACTACGCACCTACTCGCTACCACCACTACACCACCTGCACCAACCGTCTCTTAGCATTGCACATTATATATACATATTTCCGAACATATACGCATCATGTGTGTGTGTGAGTGGGTGGGTGGGTGGGTGGGTGTGTGTGAGAGTGTGAGTATAAATATATACATAGAGAGTAGGAGGGAGACATGTATACGTGGAAATGAGTAGAATTGCTACTATATAACCGTATAAAGCCTGGGCTAATTATCGACGGTTAATTGCAACGATTGTGTTCTCCTGAGTATATGATGTGATTAATTAAAATTTATATTGAACACGCGCGTCTCCACTCACCGTCGGCCGTTCCCGGTTAACCGGCGGTAACGTTTAACCGTGTTTTTGCATAATAATCAAGTGGCAGACTCCGTCACCCTGACCATATTTACATCTATGCAGCATGCACAATCTATATATAATATAATATACGCTTTATCATAATGATACCCACGTCATCGACACAATGACGATACGAGCACTCTTTCAAAGTTCTAGCCACACGAAGCATTAAAGATGTCTAGACACAAACGCGGCAAACGACAAATACAAAAAGAAAAGCACTCACGCGGGTGTGTGTGTGTGTGTGTGTGTGTGTGTGTGCGCGCGCGCGCGCGCGTGTCTTATTTTGTGGAGTGAGAAACAATCAATTATTTACAATAATGAGTGTTTTTTTTTTTTTTAGATTCACGTTTTGAAACAGAAAATATGATTCAATCTTCAACATTGTGGTTGGATTTTAGTAAACAATCTACAAGGAACACAAAATTAGGAAGTTCCTAAATTACTTTCTTAATACACTGAAAAGAGTTTAAAAAAAATAGCGGGAAAATTGGAGCATTAACTAACCTATTAAATAAATTTTGATTTTTTTATGGTAATTCAGAATTTTTTTTATACTAACAGTCCAAAGTCTTTTTATTATAACGATCAATGATTTAATTATCTTTAGAATTTAACAATACATTCCCAAGGTATACATAAATATTAAATATTAATGAATAAATATGTTGGTAAATATATACAAAAATATGTTTGGGTTGCCCCAGTCTTAGCCTAATATTATAACTATTGATTGGTATCAAATTGTATCTATAATCTGTTATGAACTAAAATTACAATTGTATTTATTCTGAAAAAATGTAGACCCCAAACTTCAGATTACTAGATCCACGACTGTCGTATTGACTCATAAAATCATGTAATTATAAGATCATGTCAAGGTAATGTATACTCATATTGTACGTAAGATTTTTGGTAAAAATGAGTTCAACCTACCGAATCGGGAAACTTCTAAAATAAAATATTATATAACACAGTGGTTTTCAACCTATGCGTCGCGGCTCTCAGGGGCGTCGTCGGTTATTATCAAATGAGCCGCGTTCGAAAACTAAAAAAAAATTGTAATAATTTATAATTTTTGTCATCTATTTTTCGCTGCCATGTAAGTCTGCATGCCCTATACATGTTGTACGCACTTGGGTATGTAAGAGATAGATCGGCCAATCGACAGATTTCGTCGTTGAATAAAGTTGGATTGAATAATGTAAATTAATTGTTTGTTTTAAATTTGCGTATGGGAGCCGTATATTTGATTTCAAAACCAAAAGGAGCCGTAGACCCAAAAAGGTTGAAAACCACTGATATAACATATTTAACATTGACTAATCTTAGAAATATAGATAGTAATTCAGAATTCTCCCCTATCTCTTTTGACCACAGTCGATTATTGTATAAAATTATATTATATTACATTGTTTCATGGAATTCAAATGTAACGCATTCATAACTACAGTGACCTACTAAATGAAGAGTTACACTCGAAACCTACTATACAGCATACTAAATACACTTAGCTGATTTTTTTTTTTTCTTCAACGTAATAAATTTCAAGTTTTTAAAAGATGAAGATCTTTTAATATCGGTGGGATTGCATTTCCATGAAATGGCAAAGGGTCCATAGCAATACCATTTCACGTGACTACTGATTATAGATATTACGAACGGTACATTAATTATACGAGTATGTCTCGTATGGTACGTACACAAACTCTATCGTCACGTATATCATATACATTATACAATGACGTAAAGAGTTCTTAATATATGCTTCCCTACAAGCTGCAGCTCGCCAGATTTAAATTCTCGTTATGATGTGATTGTAAAATGTGTATTAAAAAATGAAAAAGATTCATGACATGTGCATCCACTTTTTTAAACATACCTTTTATATTATAATTATAAGTTTATATATGTACAAAAAAAAATTCATAAATATATGCTGTGAGCATAGTTTTAAATTATATCCCAACGTAATATAATGAGATGAGACGTTTAAGATTATACACAGAGGTACGTCATTGTATTTCAAAAATAAAACGGGAAGTGGAACGAATGTATGAAAATCCATAGAATTTGAACTCCGATACAACAATGTATTTTTTTATGTTACGAATGAAACAATAAGGTAACTATTGGTTTCACAATAATTCATTTATGAAAACAGTTTCTGGTGTTGTAAAAATGTACAAAGAATTCCGAAGGGTAGATTTTCAGACTAAATTTGTATGTAATATGTTGTTCTCAGAAGGATCAGTCAGAAATTGTACAGCTCTTAATAGTTTTCGAAAAAATCACGAAATCTGTTGAATACCACCCTGTCAAAATATCTCTCAAAATATAAAACCAATGGACTTCCACAGTCCACGTAAAAAATAAAAAAAAAATGTACAATAACATAGTATTTACTTACTAAATAATATATACAAACACTATAGATTAATAAAAATAAAATATAATCAATACAATATTAGTCTATAGCTTTCGATATACTATATCATGAATATAATATTATATTATAGGTACACAATTCAGAATGCGTCATGATATTATACAAATAAAATTAAGTCTTGTGAAATGTTATCTGTATCAGTTAGCTACTATGAGTAATTAATATCAATATGTTATCTATAATAATAATTATTAGGACTTAGGAGTTGTGAGATATGTGTTTTTTTTTTTATGCATAAATATTTTTAAAAGTTACAACGTAAATTAAATATACTAAACATTACCAAGGTAATTATAAATGATATAATAATTATATGAAAATGTGGTAATTATTAATTATAAATTATCACATTTTTTGTAGACATTTGAAGTTCGAATTTAGACGAAATGAGATGTTTAAAGTACTTTAAACAAAGAATAATGATTTGGGTTATTATTTTATTATAATTCAAAAATTGAAAAATTTTATTTGTAGGAACATGAAACTTTTACGTATATTATTATATTTTATGTACACAATGGAATTTTTACTTTTTATTGCATTTAAAGTATTGGTTACATTTTTATACCACGAAACTATTCTCACCGTTATCCAGTAAGTCAGTATTGCCTCAATAGTTAACAATAATAATACATGATAAGCGCCGGTGCAAACCTTCGTTCACGGTGGGCATTTTTCTTCAGACAAGTCACGGTGTCCGGGCATGGCAGATACCCACGAGTGCCCACTAAAAAATCTGCCAAAACTATATACACGTGTTTACACCTACAGTTCCCTCCCCCACAATTTAAAAATCGCCCAATGGCCTAAGTTGCCGCGGGTTAATTAATAAAAAAAAAATATATGCATATATAATATTTTAGTAATTAAATATTGATAATACAATAAATTCCATATTTTTGACAAAAATTAATTCAACCTACCAATAGTAAAATAAACTATAATAGCAATATAAATGTATCGTAAAATATACTTCTTAATATACATGGTATTAATGGTCGTCTTCGATCAAAATCGTTTTTTTATGCAATGATTTATCATTGAGTTTAAATTTAACACTTACATTACAGTGACTTACTCAATGACGAGATCTAACCCGACACCTACTGTTCAGCACAGCGGTTATCTACTTTCTCCCTTTTTTTATGTTTATGATTATCCCTCTTTATGGTAATATAAGTGTTCAAATATAATGTACTAACTTTTTAGATCAGATGTTTCATTTCGTGAGTAGATATACTTTAAAGATTTAATTTTTAGATTAAGCAGTTTTTACTACGTATGTACGTAAAGAAAAACTAACGAACAATTTAAAATGTAGATAATAATTGATCATGGAAAATACGAAGTCGTTAGCTATTTCAATTTCATATAATGTAATTATATTTTCATTATGTTAGGTTAGTGGTCTTTGCGCTTTGCATCCTGCAGCACGTTGTGCTTGCCAACTCCCTACATTTTTCTATAGAAATAGTTGATTCGTAAATGCCTTATTATTATTATTATTTTAATGACTCATTTGATTTAATACTAGCTATTTGACAGGTTCAATTAAATTAATAAACATTGGGGAAACGATTATGGTGTTATGTAATCTCGAGATAACTCAGGTTATTTTAGTTTTCGAGTTAATGATTTTTAAGGATATTGTGAGTATTTGGATTTATTCTGCTGCAAAGTCTTAAGTATTAAAATAACTCTTTCTAAGATTTTTCTTTACTTATATAATAGTATTGTACCTATCCAAATTGCATTGCTACCAAATACCATTACCTAGCTGCTTTATAAAATATATTCAACAAAACATTAATTTCTTCATATTATTGTAGAATCAATAGATTAAATAAACGACAATGCATTATATTATTAAGTTTCAATATGATTATTATAATATTTTATTAGGATATTATGAAAACTACACATAAATATAACGTGTTAATGAAACAATCATATGTAAAATAATTTAAATAAAATATTTTTGAATTATCAATATTTATTTATTTATCGCACATTGTAAAATTTTAAAAATAAGTTGGTTCTTTTTGATTTATTTTTTAGTGAAAATAAATTACAAAATAAACATTGAAATACAGCACAGTTGTTATTAAAAGTACAGTAACTGAAGGACATCTGCAAAGTTTCGGCGCCCGAAAATAATATAATATCGTAAGCATAGAAAAATATTGTATTGCGCCATCAATCATGGTATTGGAGTAATATGTAAGTGCATGTGTGTGTGTGTGTGTGTGTGCAACGTACTGATTTATCAGAATAAGAAGAATAAACGTATAATAATATGCTTTCTGTCGCTCTATGTATGTGTGTATACAATGGCGTTATTAAACCTGCATCCTTGGAAAAACGTACAAGTCTCTCGAATGGCGGAAAGAGTGAATGAAAAAAAGTTGTCAGCTGCCTCGGGAGATTTTCTTATATATTTATTTGATTTTTCACTCGACCGTGCACGGTAAACGAAATAAAGAGTTAGTAGTATATTAGTATAAAGTATAAATATCCTATACTAGCAGTAGTAGTATTATTTTAGGAGTAATATAAGAAGCAATAGTAATAGCAGTATAAGTTGACATTAGCAGTAGCAGTATATATTAAGTAGAACTGTTGAAGAAGTCATAGTAGAAGTTTACTAGTAGTGGTAGAAGTAGAAGAAGTAGAATCGGGATAGAAGTGATAAAAAATATGCGGAAAGTACAGAAAAAAAACACCTTATCCTTTTCTCTCGTTTTGTTTTCTAACAAGAAGAATATAGGCATAGCCATATTTATTTATATTTTTTATTGCTCTGACACTACGCCCGTATACGTTTTCCAAACGGGATTTATGAATTATGATGTATCCGAATCCGATACAATAGTTTATATTGGAATCCTATGCGTATCCTATATTATCTGCAGCACGTGTCCTGAAATCTTAATTTCATCCTCACTATACTTGCGGATTGAATCGATATCACTAGTCAAGTACACGATAAAACGGTAGAAATCATTTTTATTACTGTTTGCCACAGTTAGAGTAATATCATTTATTACTATGCTGCCGCTTGATAAATAAACACAATATATCCTATGTATATATTAAATAAAACCGTATGCTATTGTCTTCAAAAGGTCTTACACAATAATTAGTACGTATCAAAATCGTTTAAATTAAATTTATATTTTAAAAAAACACGAGCAGTATTAACAGCAAAAACATAAGATGATTCGTAGGTACGTTAATAACTATAGGTAAATAACAACACGTGTTCTTGACGTTTAACGATCATATTAATTGTCACGCGCACCTTCCTGTGTTGTAAGGTACCTATTTAATTGGCACATGCAATCTCTTATGCACAATTTTAAATATGAACGAAACATAACGTTTAACGCACGGACACTGTATCAAGTTAAATAATAATATTATCATGTTATGTATATCTACAGAAAAATATTTATTAGTTTTGCATATAAAAAAAAATGCAACGATGATGACGATGTGTATAAATGACATTTTGCGACAGCCTGTGAATTTATGCCGGAACTGTTAAAACATATTATGTCCATTTTCTGGGATAGAAATAAATAATGACAGAACTAGCGATAAAACAACAAAAAAATGAATAAATCAGTCAAACCCGAATTTCGTTTAAAATGTTTGGATGAAAAACAATTTTTAATTCTTTAGGTGGTAAACACAATATGAACACTATAATATTATGATCAGCACCCGCAGAAATCGGCTATTACATAGTACATTTGCCCGTGGCCCGGCCAGGACACACAATTAAGTAGGTACTACAAACTACGATATAGTGTAATATTATGTTTTCCACAGGGTACGGTGGTATTATAGTACTTCAGCATCCGATGCAGATGTGCCTGCAAGTCGTGCTCAGACCTCAAAGTGTATTATCGCAGCCAATTCGCAGGTGCAGCGAAATATTCGGCCGGTCTACTATCTAATAATTAGTGTCTAAGCTAATAGAATTTCGTGGCTTAAATATAAAACGTCTTAAATGTATAAAAATAAAGTTTCGCGCGTAAGATAAATTATTGTAGCTATCACATCCATTCTGTTTTATAAAAATATATCGTAGTAAATATTGTAATTACGAAAATGAATAAGTGTAACTTTTCGTTTGACGATGCTCGAATTAAATATTAATCATACTTTTTTTTTCATTTTAATTATTACGCCATTATGTGTAGACGACTATTAAATTAACTCATTAGGAAGTGGTATTTTTTTCAAAGTTTAATACAATTTATTTTTAAGCACCGTGTTAATTTCTCTTATTAAATTATAATATAAAGGCAGTATGACCAAGCATATTTATAAGTACCTACCCGTTCTTATATTTTGCAAGTTAAGAGATTCCATAATTTGACGTGAAATAAAATCAAAAATAAGTTGTTTTACTATTTTATGTATTTTTTTTTTTATTACTGACCTAACAAAACAATTTTATTTTTCAGCGATTATTTATTAGAAACAACATAATGAATAAATGTATGATCCGTCTATGTGTAAATTGAAAATATAACACTATATTCTTCAAGTAATATGCTTATGGCACAAGTGATTTTGCTGAGACGACCATGATATCAGGATGTAACTTTAATAATAAAATAACAATAAAAAAAAAACATCATAAGACAAGTTAATGTTTAAAATTCGTCACACGATGGCTTTGATGATGTTTTCTTTAGTTCAGGCGTCTAGAGGTGACACATGGTCTAGTGTTCTGCGACCATTGTGTGCTCCGAAGAGGTTTTGCTACTGTTGTAGAAGCGTATGCGAATCTATAGATACATTAAAACTAACTACAATTTACTAATATGACTAAGCCGTAGCCGACGACTGTTTGCCATTTTAACAGGCAGAAAACCCCTTGGAGAATCAGGGAGAAATTACTATTCGTCAATACACAACGACCACATCAAAACGAAAACTGTAACAATCAAATTGTTATCTTTGTATTAAAGGTATATAGGTAGGTAATATTAATAACAATTATAATCAAGAATTCTCTACATCAATAAACATAATTTAATACATTATTTACATGACATTGTCTATTGGAAAAGACGACTTTTTTGTTTATATAAACTTTTGATACAATATTACAGATTTTTAATATTGTAATTTAATTTCATTTAGTATGGTTCACAAAGTTGAAAAAAACTTCACGTTTATAAAATTTATTATGACACCAAAATAAGTAAGTTATAAGCAATAAAAGTATTTTTTAAATTCAAATTATTTCTTAAAATATTTTAAAAAGACGCGAAATTAAAAAATCCAATTTATGTTGTTTTCTTTTATTGAGCTCTTACCTAAGACAATAAACAAAGCTTATGTGCTTTTATATAAAGTAGTTAAATAACATTTCAATTTAAAACCATCCAAAAAAATATATTACTGTGTTCAAATTTTGTAAAAAAACATCTGATCCACTAAAAATTGTAACTATAACTCATATAAATTATTAATTTAACCAATATATAGGTATTATAGAGTTTAAATAGTATAAATAAAATTTTAAAAGAACTACGAAATCATTAAACCCTAGACTAGCGTATTATAGTAGGTAATATATATATATTTATATATATATAAAACTGTAAAGTAACCAAAATGCATTATTAATAATTCAGAAACTTCGTTGAAAATCTGGATTCCAAAGAACTCACTTATTTCAAGTCTTCAAAAGGTAAACAACGTACCTAGTACTACCTACCTATGTAATATCCTTTTAATATTAATGTATGTTTGGATGTCGAAATGTAACTGGATAGGTAGTTTCCTTTTTAACGGCTAACGAGATGAGTTTCAATAATTTTATACGTTCGTTTTCGTCAAAAGTATAAATTAACGATGTAATTCACTACCTATTTAATTGTATTTTATTTAGTTAAATTTTTTTATTTTTAATATTTAACAAAATAAATTATGTGATTACAAACAAAAACAAAAAGGGGAAAATAGGTACTTAAATACAATACTGAACAGTAGGTATCGAGTGTATCTCATCATTGAGTTAGTCCACTGTAATGTTGTGTTCATTTAGAACTCAGTGATAAATCGTAGTGTCAAAAACGATTCAAAACGAAGACTGTCTGTTAGCCTAAATTACTAAGTAATTGGATATCAAAATTATGACATGTATTATATATTGTATTATATTTAGTAATTATATTGCTGTTGTAGTGATTTATTTATATAATATTTATACAATAAGTTGAATTATTTTTTGCCAAAAATATTCCATTCATATTTTATCACATGTTATTAGTTTTTACTTATTAATATTTAATTATTATAATAGTATCAACATATATTTTATATAATTTATCACTGTTAATAACTTTTGATTCAAAACCGATTACTGACTTATTTATTTACTTTTATGTCTTGTCAATTGCATAAAGTTATTCTCACAGACATTATACTACTAGATAAGATCCCATATTACTACTCCGCACTACCATCATATTGAATAAATGAGTAATCAAAAAGTGCCGTATATGTTGTTATGCTTTCCCTACACTCATTGCTTGTCTAGTAGTATAAGGTCCATGGTTAAACTAAATTATTTTAAAACGTAATGGTGAAGAAATAGCTCTAAAAGATCAAAATTATACCATGTATAAATAATGTTAATATAAACATTTGGTGAAAATTTCAAGTATTTACAGTTATTCGTTTTTAAATTACAACAAAAAAAAACATTTTATCGAAAACTGTTTGCGTAAAAATTTACGTTTTCCCCGATTATTTTGAAAGTAATTGGAATTTTTATCTTGACCTACCTGAAGTAAGGTAAATACAAACTATAGATTCACTTTTCTACCATAAGAGATATTAAAGTTGAAAATCAAAGCAATTTTTCTATCATAAATATTATGCATATGCACAAAAAACACACACATCATTGTAAAATCGATACATCAATCGGTCCACTCAGAACCTAAAGCAACAATATAATAGAAAAAACGGCGAACCATTCACTACATTCAATGAGAAAAATAAATGTATAAATGTATTATATTATAATCTATATTATATAACTCTGAGCGGCTGTACAGTCGTTATACATACCAATAAATTAGTAGGAATATAGAAGCATATTATGCGAATAGCTGTTATTAAGGCTGGCCGGCTGGAATTATAACGCCCTAAAAAACGCACTTAAAAAAAATACAAAATTGACTCAAAAATGCATCATAAAATGAAACTATAATACTTGATACACTAGAATACCTATTATAACATAAAGTATTCTATATAGTATTATAATTTAATTTTATGATGCATTTTATGAGTCAATTTTTTAACCCATTTTTTGAGATATTTTAGGGCATTATAATGTCATCCAAAAGAAATAGTTAGGTTGGTTGGGCTATATAATACCTCTTAATACGTTCAATAATATAAAGTACGTATTATATTCATTATTTAGGTAGATTAAAGGTAAATGTTGTTCTATGTCTAAACAAACTTCCTAGCATTAGGTTTAAACATATTTTTTATTTTATACTACATATTTTGGCAATTTTAATTACATATATATGTACATATTTTTGGTTTTTTATTACATATAAATCCCAGCCCTACTCATTAGATATTATACCCATTGTCATATTATGTGATGGCACCTATACTCATGTTTTCTTTTTGAACTTTTTTTTTAGATTTAGATGGGTACATAAGATTCTATAATTAATTAATATTTATTTACTTTTATAATTTATTACACCTACTGGCATATGTTCATATTATATTATAATCGTCATGACGTGTCAACGCTAAAAAAATGTATACATACTATTATATGCATATAGGTACCCGTACCTAATATTCAATTATACATATTATTTAACAGGATATTTTCACGAGGAAAATAAAATATCCGGAATCGTGCACGGTATACCTACAGCTCACCGTCAACATGCGGATGTGCTCGTCGTTCGCTTATATTGAATATTCGTTCGTCCTCTATAATATAGGCACTATATACCTATAATATATGGGTATATGGTCCGGTACTCCGGTATATTCGTGCGCACGGGTACCTCTACACGATGACATTGGTTTGTTAATTTCGGATGTTGACCCGTCCCGCGGGTGGGAAAGGGACGAAAGGATTTACCTCCGCGCGATTTTATCGTGCGAAACGAAATGTTTTCCGTCGAGCATTTTTCCCGTATAAGTGGCTGCGGTGCGGCGGTCAAAGAAGCGAAAACGGTCGGCGGCGGTGATACACAGGCCGTACTGATTCTCTGAACCCACAAATTGAGATGGCATGTACATCGCCGTCACGATGGGTGGAGTTTGGGGTTGCGGTGCGGGGAGAGGTTAATTGTCCGTTCATTAGAGACCCAATTATAACGCCGCCGCCGACCGTCGTCTGCCTAAGTAAACGGACCGTCAGCATTGGAATGGAAATCTCGGCAAAGTTACTACATTCTACCCTTCGTCCAGCACCGCGAGACCATCGGGTAAAGTCCGGAAAAACACGCGTCCGCGCTATAATATGAGATGATTTTTTTTTTTTTTTGCAAACTTAAGAAAATAATACTGACCGTGTGTAAATAATTTGATTAGTGTAATAGGCCCTGTTACTATTAGGCACCGTGATAACATAATAGTATATTGTATTATAATAATATAATATACGGTACACGTGTATACATCCACCCATTGTTCAATAATATAGTGAAAGACCCACATAAAGTAAACAATACATTGTGGGTCTTATATTAAACCTGCAGGGGCGTATTAAGCTCATCTTCCATGGGAGGAAGGAGGGGGGCAAAATTTGAACTCGAATCATACTTATAAAAGTATATATTGTCTATAAACGACAGTGTTACAGATTATAAATAAAAAGGTAGTTCAACATTTTTCGATCGTTTCGCTTGCTTGCAACTTAAATAATTGATTTCTACCCACTTTCATAATAATTACATAAACATTTCTACGATAAAAATGATAATCGTAAACAACATCAACAATACAACTAACAAAATAAAATAATATGGACTTATAACACCACCTCAAGTAGGTCACAGTGTAACCGCCGTATAACCAATCTTATGATTTTCGGTCAAGTCCTTATCACTGCAGTAATCGTGTAGACAATCACAATATAAACATTTTAGTAACGATATCTCTAATCTCTTATTTACAGCCATAATATTGTAGTGCATACCATGATTTAAGATATATACCATCTTAAATCATGCGGTATATACACAGATATATAGAGAAGAGAGAACATAAAACAACCATTCTTGTCTACCCACAACCGTAATAACAGCGCATGATTCTTAGTCAAATTTTTTTTTTTTAATATCGATCTCACAGACTATCTTAATTCGTATTCGATGTTTTATTGATTGATAACGTAACAAATCACTTATAAAGCTATATAACTAATCACTTGAAAAGAAAATATAAATATATATATATAATATTCTAACGCATAACCATTGGAATAGTACCAATTTATTATTTTCATTATTATTACTATTGTTTGCTCTTAGGTATAAATTAATAGTTATTCAGATCGTGGTATTATTATAACGACATTTCTTAGAGCTAAATATAATATAAAGCAAGTAAAATTTAACTTTCGATCAGTAGACACTAGACTTGTATGCAATGTCAAATTAACAAATATACAGGAATTGCGTTGTCCTCGGGGAGGAGAGAGTTCCACGAAAGTAACATAATGCAATACTTTACTTAAAATAAATTATATGCTTGAATGAGAATTCCCTGATTTTACAATTCCGTAATGGTGAATTTATTCAAAATCTCTGAGTGTCACGTATTTCATATGTCTGTTAAAACTTAAATCGTGTAGTAATTTAATGGTAAGTACATTTATAGACAATTATTAAGGTAGTAAATTGTTATCATAACACTCTTGCCGATATCGTAACGCAGTCAGTGGTCAAAGTGGCTCAAAATAAAAGAAGGGCTATATTATTGTAACTATATAGTAAAAAAATATAAAAGTATAAAATAGTCAAATACTCTGCATAATAATATTATTTTTATCCTTCCTATTAAAAATATATACTCCAAGTATAACTATAGATGCGTAAATCATGGGTTTATATCATGTGTTTTAATTATGTTTTCATGAAAACCAGTGGCGCATTTAAGGGAGGGCAACTGGGGTGAATGCCCGGGGTGCCAAATTTTAGGGGGCGGGAAATTTTTTATAGTTTACCACTACATAAAATTGAAATCTTTCTATTTTGTCTGATATAATTATTATTCAAAATACAAAGTATAATAAAGATTATAAATTAAACATAGATCTAATTACTCATAATTCATAAGGTCTATTGTCTAATATGATTCTAAACGGTTTTCATACGGGTTTATGAGCGGCACGAGATTGCGACAATCACAGATATAAATATCTATGATTTATATATTCATATATATATAATTTATATTTATGACCTGTGGAGGCAATTACGTTTTATCAGTCAATACAGGTTAAAAATTGAAGTCAGAATCGTTGAGAAGAATAATTGCATATGACAGCCTTTTAAAAAATTATTCCTTTTTTTAAATTAACTGAATATTGACAGCAGCAGACATTGACACTGCTGATATTTTAAAAAATGAATATAATACAGATTTGGGAACTTCATTTTCCAATGAATGTATTCATTTTGGCAGCTATCTAAAAACAATTTCCAATCCTCCACAGAGTATACTAGATATGTTAATATTTATAAGGAAAAATGAGTTAAAGGATATCTTTCCTTATGTGGATATTGCTTTGAGAATGTTGTTATGCACTCCAGTTAGCAACTGTTCAACCGAGAGATATTTTTCAGTCCTAAAACGTATAAAATCATACTTAAGGTCAAGCATAGGAGAAGAAAGGTTATCTGCATTAGCAATTATGAATATAGAAGCTGATATAACTACAACAATAAGCTGTGATCATATTATTCAAGAATTTGCTCTAGACCGTGCACGTCGAAAAATATAAGTATTTTTTTTTAAATATTGTTTGTTAATTGTTGAAGTTTATTAATAATTATTTTAAATATATTTATTATCTACAAAAAATATCAAATGTATATTTCTTTGTGTGGGGGGGGGGGGGCTAGAAAAATTTTGCCCCGGGGCGCTTAGTGTCTAAATGCACCACTGATGAAAACTAAAGTATAATAATATACTATTTAATGCATATTTTATTATATCATAATTCAAAATTACAGTTATTCAAAGAATAGGATGTATATAATATAGCTTCGGAAAAAATAAATAAATGGATAAAAATAAAAACGAAAAAAGTAAACAGGTAGTGGGATATAATATTGTGTGCCATATCACTTTGACCGCTGGGTTTCGATAACAATATAGTAAGTATAACATTGCGTCTCAAAGAATGTGTATGTATACACAATAAGCGTGACGTGATGGCGACAGAGAATTTACAATACGAAGACCCGGCGACGATTGTATATAATAATATTAGCTATAGGCATCGTCTAAACGACATAAAGGCGTATATTATAATATATATATATATACATAAATAGAGAGAAAGAGAGAGAGAGTGAACGACGAGTGTGGTTTGAGTGTGTGTGACATAGAAAGTCCACGTTCGTAATATTGCGTATCCTCTCCGCAAACAGCACATACAAAGGACACACTCCGCGCAAAGCCACCAAAAACAATATTACGCATTCTGCGCAGATAACTCACTATAACACTCCATATATATATAATAATATACATACGCGACAATATTAATATATAATACGATATAATATACTTGGTGGCGCGTGTTTGCTAACCTACCTATAGGCTGCGGTGGCGGTCCTTTGGCAAAGAGTAGTATTTTCAGCACGGTCGGGCACACCCTGCGATGATTATTTACACGAGACATACCCGGATACCACCCCTGCCCGTGCCCGGTTTTTGGCTTAAGCGACACGGATAACCGTTCTGTGCTGCAGCGCGCGCGCACTCCGACAAGAGATGGAGGTGACTATAGCAGCGGGTCACACACTTCGCCGAACGTCGACTATAATACGAGTATCATATAACGAATGTAAAGCGAACTCCTGTATATAACGATATAAAAGTTAGGTAAAATAAAAAAAAAATAAAAAATATATGGTACATAGTGTGAAATTTAATATCGAAAAAGTGTATACAAATGGAGGAATGACGTGACGAACAGTAAGATGCTAGCTCGTGAAGATTTAGAGTCTGTCGTCGTCGTCAGAGACGTATTAAAGGAGATAGCCTTGAGTTTTGCCATTTTTTTTTTTCAATCTAACGTATTATTATTATTATTTACAAATTATTTTACAAAAATTATTCTTTAGTTTAAATACTGATATTAAGTATAAATAACTCATGAACCGCAGATATTATTTACCTAGAATTTTGACGGAGTAGTGTTCTACAATCTACATACCCTCTACCTACGTAGTAATTATATATTTTATTAACAGTTAAATACAATCATTAGGTTTTCGTTAAATAAAAGTATATGTAGGTTTTAGGTATTTTTTTTATTTTCTGAACATTTTGAGAAAGGAGAAACAACTTCATAATTTAAACTTTACTGCACTCAAACGAGAAAGTACATTCACAATCAGACTCTATGTAATAATTAAGGACATATTATAATAATAAGTAAATATAGTATTAGAAAAGTATATACCCTTACGAATCGTATAATAGTTTATCATTCTAACTTTGGTTATAGTAAATATATGCTATTTTCATATGCCTGGATGGGTAAGTATTATCTCCAGGATTTTTACTCTCGGTAATAAGTTACAAGCACCATGCAATTAAGCCTGGAAAAAATATAAATAGTTAAATTAAATTTAGATATTAGGTACTATACTCATAAGACAACAATCTCCATAAACCTTTTGTTCCTTTATATATTTTGTTATTAAAAATAAATCATCATTTTAAAATGGTTTTTTGTTTTCCGATCATAATATTATTATGCTCCCTCAAACTTTTGTAGTTTCATGATTCATCTCATGCTCTCGTCAGTTTTTTCATTGAAACAATTATTTGTTAAGTCCGTTAATAAAGTTTCAAATGTATTTTTACAAGTTGTACAAACACTACAAACTACAAAGTGTTTTAAATTGTTTTAAATTCATATTGTTACTAATAAGATCTTGAAACATTTGTTTTGATAAAATGCCCTGAATACATTTTCAAGTTGAACGATAGAAAAATAATAATAAGACACTTAAATATTATATAGATGGTAGATGTAAAAACTGTAAGACCAATATCCTCTAAATTACAATAATATAATCATAAGGAACAGTTTTCCCTCGCCACATTTAAGGTATACATATAAGTCCATATAAATTTAAACGTACCATATTTATAAATTAAAAATAATAATAAAAATACTGTAATGTGTTCAACACTTTTGACATTTAACTGCATCAACCTAACTGTTAAATAAAAAACAAATGATAACATAATATTGCAATATGATATAGGTATGAATTACCTACATCAAAAACAAGATCTAACCTTTTGGGACTGTCGTGAAATAAACCTGTAGAGCAAAAAACGTTAAAATGACATTCGCCGTGATTACAATAATAATATACTATATAAAATGCACTGACAGAGCGGAAGGAAATGGCACAGCGACACCTCCGCGCAGTGATAGTCGTAAACATATGTGTCAAAAATAATTATGTCACAAAACCTAGTGAGATATTTTTCTCTGACGGTCGACGGCAGGTGCAGGACGCAGGCATTGAGGTGGCGGTGATCTGTGTTTCAGTAACGGGCGGTCAGAACAAATCCGACGACTTCCGAGATGTTTCGATTGCAGTCGGCCCGTGCTGAGCGTCCAGGCGACGTTGCCGATCGGTGCAGACGCCCACCGCAGGCCCATCGTCAGCCACAGCTGTGTACGTATGACCACGACAGAAACCTGCGCGTCCGACCGAGGGGGAGGTTCCGTCATTTTGTGGCCGATTCCCATCCGGACTCGTCACCGAAAGTATTGCAGTGGACAGCCGGCGAACGGTGCCAAATCGTTAGTTGACACGTGCCTGACGGCGTACACGGACAGCGTGACCTGTGGCTGCGGGTTCCAGAACCCGTAGTTAAATATGGGTCTAGTCTCGGAGAACAGCGGTATGAGGCAAGGCCGTATCTGAAGGGGGGTCTGGACCCCCCCCCCTGAATTTTTTTCAGTATCTTATTTTCAACCAAATATCAAAACCTAAATCCAATAAAATTACAATGTACATGTTTTGGACCCCCCCCCAAAAAAAAAAAAAAATGTCTGCATACGGCCTTGATGAGAGACCTCTATAGCTATACAAGAGCGTTTATGACTTTTGAGCGTGGAGAGAGCACAGACACGATAACGGGGAACCGACCGCGGTGCTGGACATCTGGAGTTTTTTTAGTCAGCGTGACCCACACATCGGCTAACATAATGAAGATCCACGCGAACCCAAAGATTTAACGGCTACGCTACTTGGGAATTATGTGTATTAATTTTGTTTTTTCCATCATCAGTCAAAATATCTATTTCGTTAGCATTTCACGGCTTTTCCACCGTCGATATTAGGCTGACTTGATATTTCTGTTTAAAAGATTTTTAATGCTGATTTCCCCCCGGGTTTAAGGTCTGAATAACATACTATAATATATTACCTATAATTTTTGCAACAGTCTTTGTAACACTCTGTAATATATACAATAATATATTATTATTATTTATTAGATATTTATATAAAACTATGATATCATATTGATAATTTCTTTGTCAGAGTGTGTTGTTTAATCAATTTAATCCTCAGATGTGTAGAAGTTTGTATGCAATTTTGGAATTATATTCATAATATAATATATTATTTTAGGTCAGAAAATTACAAGTAGGTACTCTATATTTTAATTATTTAATGGCCATGAGATACGCTGAGCAAGATGTATTTGCGTGTTTTATGTCGTTATAATAGAACGTCCAGTAAGCTCATGTACCTGTAACACCACTAGTTGAGGGAGATTATATCTTATCAGTCGTTATTATACCTACCCGACAACAACAAAACAAAGGAAAATAAAATTGTAAAAGTAATGTTATTTGCCTTTTATTTACAATATCATTGTTTCCACAGTATTTCTAATACTGGACAACGTTTTTAAATTCATATTTTTATCTCTGCAAAAATCAAATTATACTTTTTTTTTCCTCACTTAACTGTTCCGGTGACTTAGACATACCACTATTTGCAATACTGTTTCTATAATACCTAACATATAGTTGTTATTTTCTTATTAATCGTATTTGCAAACAATTATAATTTAATAAATAACAAACACAGAAATTATACCTTAACAAATGTTTTATACCTACACATAAATGATCATATAACTTATAGATATAATATTATGATTCATTCACAATGTTTAAATCTAGTGAGGCATTTAAAATACTGTTGTTGTTATTATTTTTTTTTTTTTAATTGTGTTTTTTAATCTGCATGAAAACTATTAAGGCTTTAAGATTGTTTTTATTTATTTTTTATAACTCTGTGAGTTGCTCCACATAATTAACCAATTAATTTTCTGTTTACTTTAATTATTTCAATTTTCAAGTAATAAATTTGTGGGTTTTATTCTTATACAATATAATAAGAACGAACCAACTTACATAGTTTATTGGTTAAGAATTAATCAATTTAGTGGTAGTGAGCATTGTTTCCGTGAAACTAATAGATATAATCGTGTTATATATAATTTAATAAATCAAAACTATTTTATTATTTCAATTATATATTATTTACTGTAAATAAGTATATAAAGTTCCATTAGTATTTTTTTTTTTTGCCTCTGAGCTTCGCCACCTATGACCGTTAGCTTGTTGCCGGGAGTTTTGTCTGTTCGTCGCCATAAACCTGGGTGGTTACCCATCCGGGAGCCAGCGACGCCGGACGTTGCTTGACCTAAGCACACATTAGTGACTGCGGCCAACCACCATGTAACACCAGACCCAATTTCCATTGACATTATATTACTATTATTAGCTTTTCGATTATACATTTTATGTATTTAAAAATTTTATTTCCATTTCGGTTTTATTTTAAAGTCGTTGAAAGTTCTATTTTCTTAATTTACACCAAGAACATGTAATAGGTGGACCAATCCATTTCAGTAGAAAGTTGTGTTTGTATTAAGTATAATATTCACATAGATAAATCTTGAGTTCGAAATGCTATAGGTAGTATCGCTATTCTTCCACTTTTGGATCGTACAACGAAAAAATAAAACGATTGACAGCGTCGTTGGCCATGTCCTTTGCGTCTTCCACTGACGTCTTTGGTGTGTGGGAGGCAGCAGCAATCTTGTGTCTTATGTAATATACGCATAAGTATTACGAGGGAAAAAGTAAAATATAAATATCCTCATCGACTAATAAAATATATTACACGCAATGGTGTGAGGTAAAACAATATAATACTTACAACTTCTTAAAAGTAATATCAAGTAAATGTATTTTATTCAATGGTGCGCCTAAGACCGAACCCACATAAATGTAAAATATTATAAAACTAACCTAGGTAGCTACCCTATAACACAATAATATTATGTCGTTAGGTTTATACTGGTAAAATATGTAAAAACGTCTAAGTGGCACCGAGTCTGATTGACGCCGTCAATTGTGCCAATCACAAACCACAAGCTATTGCTTTGCCGTCAGGTTATGTTTGTCATCCAGGATTGTTTTTTGCAATGGAATACTTTTGGTGGCGTTCGGCCGTCGTCAATAGTCATCATGCCCCGTTACAATTATCATACGAAATGTCAATACATTATAAATGGTTTTAAAACGTTTCAATTTATAAAATAATTAGTATAATGAACATTATTTACATTAGGTTAATCAAATATATATAGCGTTGGATTTAATTTACTATCTAAGTGACGCATTCAATTTAGTATCGAAGTTCCTAAACGACTATAAGTTCGAACAGTATAAAATAAAGTACAATATAAATAACAGTACAATATATTATTGTATGTAAATTAGGCGACATTATAAGTGCTTAAAGACTTCGAGTGCCGGTTTTTCAAAACTGTGTGAAAGTGTTTATGAAACTACATTTAAAGTATTTCAATCCACGAATTTGAACGTCATCCTTTGTCAATAATTTTAAATTTAAGAATTAATTCAACAGATAACTCGATCAGGTAACAATATCAATATAATGAATACTTAGGTATAACTTAACTTTTGGTCTATTATCTTCTTGAATAATAAATAACAATAAAAATAATAATCTTTAAATTAAGTAAAAAATATAATCCAAATATCATATTAGCGCCACAACAAAAATGTGAACTATTGATGAGAGAATAGGTTACGAATAATTTTATAAAAGACAGTTCAACAATCACCTTTAATTGTAATATATCAAATTCGTACACAATATTTTCAATTTACATAAAGTAATAAGAGACATTTGAATACCTACCTCGAGTGAGACTAGCAAGCAGATAATATGTAGACAATTTATAATTTTAAACATTGTTTGTTTTTAATTTAAATCCTATAATTCTTCATAAAATTAACTAATAATAAAACAGACCTACTCATTAATTGTACAAATTACAAAGAACAAATAATATACGAAATATGATATTGGAAAAAAAATAGTATAAATTGTACATTAGTTTATTCAACTAATTTAAAAAGAAAAAAAACAAATTATTAAGCAGGTAAACTCAAACAATTGTTGAAAATATAAATTCAAAGTAAAAAATCAATCTCATACATAATTACACATAATCTCATACATAATTAAAGACAAACGTTAGGTGATTACTGATTGTACCATACAGTTTGTATTAAAACTAAAATATATCAGTTTGGAATTAAGTCAGAACCAGAAGACAGAAACGTGTATTTTTATGGAGGTACCTGGTACCTATCTACTATAACCTTATTTTCTGAGAATAGTGTCTTGATGATACAAATAAAACTTGCTTGCTGTCAACTTGCACTGAAAATCCAAATTATTAAAATGGTTTCAATTCGTAAATAGCGATGAGAGCAGTGGAAAATAAAGTGTAATTCTGTTATGTCGTAAGAAAAAAAAATATGCTGTAACCAACACAATTCATCATTTCCATCCAGGCGAGAAAAAGACAAATCAACGGTAAAACATTTTAAACCTACAATGTCTTTAGGGAATATAATTTAGCAAACTTTTTCCTCTATAAAATATTTATTTTCAAAATAAAAAGTAAAATATCTCAAAAAAAACGCACGTATTAAATAACAAGTAATGAAACATCTAATAACATTATTAATTATGTTTAGGTCGTTTTAGTTACACGAAAAGTATTAATTAGTAGTGGTTAAAACTTTAAAATAATAATTCTGTTGATTTTTAGCAAACAATTAATATATTATTCATGATTAAAATTGTTTAATCGACTGTAAAAATAAAAAATTAAACGTTACAAATATTTCA
Source organism: Acyrthosiphon pisum (assembly GCF_005508785.2). Lineage (NCBI taxonomy): Eukaryota > Metazoa > Arthropoda > Insecta > Hemiptera > Aphididae > Acyrthosiphon > Acyrthosiphon pisum. Next base: position 17,273,560 of record NC_042496.1, on the reverse strand, counting down.
TTAAAAAACAAGAACAAGATATTTGATTACTTTACATGGGTGAAATTATGTTATAATGTTGTAAATGTATTGCTCTAGTACCTATAGACATTAGGTAGGACATTTGGTATAAAGACATTTTATATTATTCTTAAAGTCGTTTAATGAAATTTGATACATATATATACAATATACCTACATATAAATGGGACTAAATTAAATATGTAGGAATGTAGGAATGTAGGATTCAAACCATATTAAATTGTATCAAAACATTTTGCAGTCTAAATTCTGTTTTGATATTTGAAATTCTTCTATAAAATTCAAAGAGAGTTATTTTCCATGTCAAGCACTATAGAATAATTATTAGTTCCTAGCTTAAGACAACATAAAGATATCAGAAAAACATGGAAAAACACGTCTCTACATAATTTGATATCTAGTGTAACTTTAAGTTGTCCCCAACCATATACTTGTTATTCTTTTTTTCTAGTAGATCGTTTAAGTAGAATTATTATTTAAAGTTGTCATGGGTCGAGAAACTTGGTACTTAGGGTGAAAAATAAAAATAGATGTAGTAACGGATCACATTTCTGTAAATTCAATTCCGGAAATATGAAAATACATATTTGTATTGCCCGAGCCGTAGGTATAATCGAATTTTCCCGTTAGAACGTTAAGTAGGTAGGTAACGACATTTAACAGCAAAGACATTTTACGACATTGTTCTTATTGAATTTATTAACACTCAACAAAAGGCCGACCTACTAGATATGGTTAAATAATTATCTTCTGAAGATTTAATATTTACCTGAAGCGCATAATAATTAAATGATTGTTTTAAACTGCAGTTTGTTTACTTAACTTTTCTACAAAAAAAAAAATATATTTTATTATTTTAATATTCTTAGTGAAGCTATGAATATATTGGTTTTACAATGATTTATTTTTTATTTTTCTGACAGACGGCACCAAAATACAAAGAAATAATTCTCAATTTCATATAATTTTCAAATTAATAATGTTGTTAATTTTATACTTTTTTTTTAAACTGCAAAACGTTCAAACTTACAATATCGAGAAAAACATTTTGTAACAACGCTATAAATGCATTTATAATTTTAGTCATAGATATAAAAGCATAGAAACACTTGGTTTGTTGTATTAAATAATAATAAAAAAAAAAACCCCACTTTTTAATATTAAATTCGTTATAATCTTCTTTAGTGAAAAAAAAAAATTCATTATTATCCATGGGCACCGAACTGTACGCAAAGCAAATTCCTATTATATATTTATAATATATTATATAATAAACGAATTCACATTATTTTCTCTCCCTTTAATAATAATTCGCCATGAATACTCCGCGTACAATAAGATCAAACGGAGGCCCATAATATACATGTATATTATACTTGTACATATATTATTTTCATGTACAATCTTTATATATATATATTCGTCTGCCGTTCGATTAAATTATACTTTATACTTACTTTTATTATTGTATACTTCACCTATATTATATAATGCGCGTGAAGCCTTCGAGCGTCAATGGAGCATCCCTGCCGTGGGGGTGGAGGTCCATTAATATAGCTTAGGCCCTGGTAAACGACTTTGCCGCGTTATAAGGCCCCATTCGTCTCTCGCGCTGGTGTCTATAGACGCCGCCACTTCTAAGGAGTCACGATGAGCGTGCAGACGAACAAGGGTATCCCATTAGACGTTTAAGCGGGCTCAGTGATTACGATTAGACACTATATATAGTATATATAATACTGTAATATTCCTTTTCGGCGTGCCTTTGGCTGCAGCCAGGAGACGGCAGTGGCGGCGTTGTGTCCCCTTTTCGCGCGGAATCGCTATCTATTTGTTTCATTCCACATCGCCGACGCCGTCGTCGTCGTCGAACACTTTTTAATAGGATCATCGGCTCAAGTCTACGAATTTTATAGAACAAGAAATGACGTGACGATATTCGTACGTACGATATTAAAAAAAATATATATCCGTTCTTTGTTTCTTTCGATTTTTTTTTTGTGTGAAAGAAACTTTAGCATTTTTCATGTCACTATACGCGCGTATACGTACTTGTGTTATAATATCTAACGCAAACACCGTGAACAAATATTTGCTGATACAAAAAACATATATTTGTCTATAAATGAATCGAAATTGGACCAGTATCGAGTTTACCGATGATGTCGATGACTATGATGATAATTGATGATAATGATGATACTATAGTATTTTTACATATTGAGACGTGAACTAGTGTAAATAAATTGGTATAAGTGTCAGATATATTAGCGTAGTAAATCCTCCCCGGCTGAGAAGAGCTAAAATTGTCCGTTGTATTTTAGATTATTCCATTCCCCCCAAAAACGCATTAAATTATACAGTTTCGTGTTAAAAACAAAAAGTTCTATTTAATAGGGTTTTAAGTTTTAGGAGAAAGTTCCATCGTAAAAACATTTCCTTCCGGTGATTAAATGTCCATTCAGAACTATCCATAATGTCACAATTTTCTACATCTAAAATGACTAAATAATATATTGTTCAGATACTCGTAATTATTTTTATATTTTTATAGAGATTATTTACATGTATAGGTATTTAAGTATAAGAACCCTAATAACATCATGATTAAAATGATATTTCTATATTTCTATGACTATATAAATGTATTTAGGTATTACATTTATTTTATTTCTTATTTCTTATCTGGTATTTATATGATATGTATGGAACGATATAATAAGAAGAGCTATATGTATTGCATTTAAAGACATAAAATATTCAAGCATAACGATTTTAAAATTATAATTTAAAATTCATATAGAAATATATTTCCTTAATTTAATACATATAAAATGTGTATTTATAATATTTAATTATTATTAATCCACATTATACCAAGATAATTATATTTCTTTATGGTTTTATTGTTAAGTGTTTTGTAATTAATATATAAAAATATTGTATATAATATTTATCTTTCATAATTTATATTTATTTTATATTCTATTAAAATTATCTGCGTAACACGAGTAACTTATTCAACAGATACAATATTATACAAACCTACTAATCGTGATAAAATTTGCGTCATATATTTAGTAATTATTCATAAATCATAATATAGAATAACACGTTAAAAACACCACATCAGTACATTCATACAATCAGTGAAGTTCGTGTAATTTGGTCTTTTCAATTTTCACAGCGTAAAACGTAGTAAAAAAAGTATAAAAATATTAAAACTTCATAAATTAAGTTCATAGTATAATACAAAATTTTAGTGTGTATCTAATAATTGGCGATATATTGATATATTAATATTGTTTAAATTGATGCATTTGAATCATACTATATTGTGATTGTTACCTAATAAATATTAATATAGGCCAATAAAAATTAAACTTCTAGATGTACAACATTATTTCAAATGAGACATTGTGTACGCTATCTAGTATTATATAAATATAAAATTAATAAATAAATTAAAAATGTAATGTTTTAAAGAGGATAAATCGTGGTCTTTATGATTTTTTTTTTTCATTAATTAACCAGCGGCAATACTTAGGCCATTGGGTGGTTTTTAACTGTGGAGGGAGCGGGTACTGTAGGTTTTAAACACGTGTGTTTTAATTTGCCACAATTTTCAAGTGGGAACCCGTAGCCCGTAGGTATCTGCCATACCCGGGTGAGAGATGGCGGCCTCTCTCTGCAGACACCGTGACTGCCCGAAGAGAATAGTGCCGCCCGTGGCCAATGTTTAAACCGGCGACGGCGCGCGTCGCCTCCGACGCCTTAGTCCGCTCGGCCACTCCGTCCCCTTCTTTATGATTTAAAAATTAAACAAATACCAAAATATCGTGTTTATACCCGATGCTTTTATAATTTAATTTTGAATTTTATACTGAACATTTTAAAATTTCCTAATACACATGTAATCAATTATAAACACCATGCTTAACAATTATTATAATTTTACATTAAATGTATTTTATTTTACTATGAATATAAAAATAAGTTAATATATTATTTCTATTACAGTCGAGTCTCAATAACTCAAATCTCAAGGGGAATAACAACAATTTTGATTTATGTATTTTTCTAGTTATATATTATATATAGACACCTCAAACAAAATTTTAAACACTTCAAGAGGGAAAAAATTGAGTGTTATTGAGGTTTTCGAGTTATCGAGACTCGACTGTATATGGAAATAAAAACCTTATAACATTTTATTATCATCGCATGACATTGTAGAATTTTAATTTTCGAAGCTATACAATTAAATTTTCACCGTGTTTCAAATCAAGACCTATATGTATAATTGGATGAATACCAAAATGCAAGTAGGTTAAAATTAAAATACTCTTTTGTTACATAAAATTGAGACACTATCCGAATAGCACATAATCACTTCTTGTTCTCGTTCCTTAAACCCACACGTCCTCCCCTGCCGTAAGTTCCGTCACCCTAAACAGTACGATTGCTACGACGGAAAACGAACCAAGTGAATAATATTAAAGTTTTACGTTTAACGTAATTAAAACCGCTACGCCAGTTTCAGAAACAGGAAGTGTAATGGAAAGGGAATGTTATGATCAGTACAATGCGTAATATGGTCTGCAAACTGCGCGAAAACATCTGCGAGATTTGCCGAACAGCTTTAATGCATTTTGTCAGTAGTACAAAATCCTTAATACGGATGGTTTTATCGAAGTATTTTTTTTTTTTTTTTTTTTGACAAACGATTTGCATTAGTTTATTTACAAAATACATTGTGTTGTACTGTGTCAATATTGTGTTATAATATATAAATAAATGCGAAATCCCTACGCAAAAAAGACAAAAAAAACCAGGGAATTCACTCGACTGTATAATATGTTACGACTGTACCTCGTCATTTAATAGATCACTGTAATAAATGTGTTATATTAGAATTAAATTATAAATCATTTAATACAATAAAATATATAGGTTACACCAACTTTTGCCAGAGTGAAATTAAATTTCCTTAAGTCGTAACTCAGAATCAAAACATCGTATAATGCCCATTGTTAATTATGTATTAATTTCAAGTTTCAAAGGTTATTCCTTTTTGAATTACCACAAACTTACAAGATAGATTTTATCAAAAATTGGTGTTGTGTAAATATTGCTGTTTTCTATAATTTTTTTTTTTTGTATTTCCTTATTATTTGAATAAGTACCTACTTAGAATTTTGACTTTTGATCCATATAGTACCAACTAGATCCATCACTCTACCAAAAACCACTCTCAAAATTGAAGAGATAGGCATTTTTGTTGCTCCAAAAGGTGAACACACACACTATTATTAAACAAAAATTATAAATATCCAAAATTGTAAGTACAAGTGTAATGTAGCAAAAAGTACCTATATTTATTTTATGTTTAACAAACCCAGATTAACATATTATATATTATGATCAAAGACTTAATTGATAATGTACATCTTTATTTTAAGCTTAGAAAACTGATGGACAATTTAAATCTAATTCAAACAATCTACATTAGAAATATGTTAATGACAATCAGTTTATATTAAATATAGGCATAATACATTTTAAGCATAAAAAATAAATGCACAAATCAAATACACCTTAATAATTATTATTAATCTTTTTTTAAATAATCATTTAATTACAACATCAGAATGGGTTTGTCAGTGTATCATGAATATCAGAATATACTATATCTATCGTAAAACCTAGGGGAGTTGGAAAGCGAAGTGAGCAGAGATAGAGATCCTTAGTTATAAAATAAATATTATTTTAAAATGTAATTAGTGTCATTCTAAATTAAGAATAATAATTAAAAGCTTCTACAATAATTAATGCAACTCGCAAGAAGCTTCTTTACACTTTAAACTAAATATGAAAACTATTAATTAAATGTTAAACTTCAGCAAAAAAATATATATAATCCATCATATTATATCATTCATAAATATATTAAATATATTCACATTAAAAAATAGCTAGGTATATGCACAAAAAATTAAACAAATCTGAAAAATATACAAAAACACACATGATACACTGAAAAACCAAATAATTACTGTGATCTTAGCCCCCTTCCCCATGATAATAGGCCCCAAGTTACGCACCTGTGATTACACTGCAATAAAATATGGCTGTTACGTCTTATTAACTATAGAAGCGCGTCTAAAAGATTTGGTCCTCAAGTGAAGCTATCGTGGTTTTTGTATTAAGCTAACTATAATGACCTAAAATAATATAATATATTAAGTAAATATTTTTCAAATTCTGAGTGGAACGATGAATGTATTAATTTTATGTGTTTTTCTTTTATTTGTGTCTATCATCATTTTTTGGAACAATAAAAATTCTTTGATTATGAACCCGTAAATTAACAAATTCTTATACAACGATTTTATTATTTTGCCGTTATTCAAAAACTATTAACCGTAGGCACTTTAAATTTTCATTAAATGTTTATCTTATAATATTCTATACAATTTTAACTTATTTATAGAAATCCGATTTTTTTTTTAGTTTTTTAATCTATGAAAAAAATGTCGATAAAATGTTATTCGTTAGAACAAAAAGCTTGATAATTAAATACAAGGTTCCTCATAAGTAGTTTTAATAGGAGTTAAGAAATATTAAAGATCCATAGAGGCGATATTTTTTTTATAAGTATTTAAAGTTCAAATGTTGATAAATTTATCGTAATATTGAACATTTTCAAATTATCTGTTTGTTAAAAATTATAAAATATTCAATTTTTATAGCTAAAGATTACAAATTTAAAACATGGGTTCTCATCAATAGTTCATATAGTACCCAACAAATTTAAAAATATATAAACACAATTATTTTTATATGTATTTCAAGTTCATTTTTGGTCGAAATTACATATTAAAACCAAGAATAATGGCTTTAGTTATTTTGTTGTAATTTATTTATTTATTTATTTATTTATTTATTTATTTATTTAGCTTATTTAGAAATTAATTAAATTAAATGAATTTAGAAATATTATTCGTAGGTATATGAAACTTTTAAAGTATATTATTATATTTTATATACACAATGACATTTTCAAATGTAATTTTTTGGCTAAAATTAATTAATCCTACTTCTACTGTACTAATGCATAATAGTAAAATAAATTGATTTAATCACAATAATATCATCAAATATACTTGATAGTATTATAGGCTGACAGGCTGTTTTCGGTCAGAATCGTTTTTCGTATACAATGATTTTATTTCATTGAATTAAAATTTAACATGTCCATTACAGTGATTCTCTAGACACCTAATGTACAGAAGAGCGTTACTCATTTACCCGACTTTTTTTAATATTGTCGGTGATAATATAAAATGTTAATAACAAAAGTGTATAATGGGGTATTTTCTAAAATCTATTTTTATACGAACAATTCCTTGGAAAACTGATTACGGCATTACGCAGAACGCAGCCCCCGCAGCTGGCGTAGTTGGTTGTACTTGTAACTATTGTTACACTACAAATTATAATTACACAACACCATCATGACAATATGTTTAATGCAATAAAATATATTCCGAGAATTTTATCATACTTAATTTTTAGGTAATATTTTGTAGTTCTGAAGTTCTATTCACTAGTGATCTGAATTTTACATAGTAAAATTTAATAAAAACTGGAAAATATTTTACCTTTGAGTTTACCAAACGTACAATGAAAACAGTAAATCAATAAACTTACATTGTAAATTGATTTTTTTTCTGATGGAATTTTGTCATAATTTTTAAAGAGGCCATACAGTTGTTTAATCAAAATGTTTATGTAAGCTATAAGCTTAATGTTTTTTATTAATTTACTAAAAACTTAGAAACTTGATTTAATTGTTTTTTTAAATACTCGATTATAATTTATAACTAAAAAGAAAATGTTGAAACTAAAACCTACTCAATGTTTTTATTAAAATAAATTATAAGCTATAAAGTAATAGAAAACAAATATAATTTTACTAGTATAAGAAAATAAATAAATAAATCATTAGTGCGGGATATCATATCAATTGGTCCAAGTGTTAAAACGTACAAATCCTAATAATAATAAAACAAAGAATTTTAATAATTGTTTCAAACAATATCAACAATACATTTTCTGAATTAGGTACCATCTTTTCAAAATATATATATTTTAATAGTAAAGGAATACTAAGAATGCTAAAATACTAAATACACCTTGTTATTGAATACACTTAATGTAATCAGTTGATCACATAAAATTAACAATCATTGTCCCTCTATATAAATCTAAATTTGTATTATTATCATAATCTTATGCTAATGAATATTATCTCACTTATTTCAAAATGTTACTCTTGTATGTTACACTTCAATATTATATTATATTCTTGACATACCATACTTTAGTTGTTATAAGACGTAATGAAATACCGGAAAAACCACGACAGTGGTGTAGCTGAAATGCCTATCCATCGCGCCGTGTTACACTATACCTAGTTTCATATTAATGAAAACAAAATCGCATTATCTATATTTTCATACTAATAAAATTCCGGGAAAACGGAAATCTCATATAACAGCGATAATTATAAATATTATACTATATTAAATAATATATAATATTTCTATAATATATTATACTGCTGTATAATAAAAATAATGAAATATATTTTTATATTTTTACAAAATAAATTAGATATAACAACAATCTGTATGGTCATAAATATTAGTATATTTAATGCATATAACCATTGACGATTTTTAATATACTTAAATAAACATTGCAATTTACAGCTTTTTTGGTATCATGATTATTATTTCAAATGAAGCGCAATTGACCTGATTTTTGTTGGATAAAAATTATAATATCACTACGAGGCTCAAAAATAATATTCACGTAGTCTCGCACATATACGTGCGCATATTATATTCATACAAATGGATTTATAGGGAAAGCAATAAACCATCGAGTATATAGGGGCTCTTTATATACCTACATACATATTTACGCATGCTTCTGATTTTGCTATCATCTCACTTTGAGTGTAAACCACGGTTATTACTTTTCACGAAACTAAACCGTCTACAGTGTACGGTTGTAGACTCTGTACAGCCTATACCATAGCTTTAATTATTTAAACTAAGTAGAAATAGTTAGGTATAGCTACCAAGTGACGACTATAGTAATTTATTGAATGTTGTCATTATCGAAATATTACGAAAATTGCAGTGTAATGCCCAGCGTATGAATATAATATGCTGGTATAAAGAAGAAAATTTTAGAAGAAATTCCAAACATAAGTTTATTTAATATGTAAAATATAATATGGATTATAACATCTTGTAAGGTAGGTATATGTTGAGAAGAAACGAATATTATACGTGTGCAATATATTCATTGCACTCTAGCTAACTTTTTTAATATTTCTATATATAG
>NC_042496.1:17181182-17264069 GCF_005508785.2 Acyrthosiphon pisum | reverse complement strand
AGTAAGTATTAATTTTTATATAAATCTCAAAAATTGATGGGTAATCCTACCTTAGAATCCTTTAACGAATAATCAAATATAAAATAAATAAATATATAATAACGAAACTATGTTTAACGAATTATCATTAGGGGAGGTCACAGTTCACATGTGAACACTTTTTTAGCAATGCATAGCTTTAGAACGAAACGTTGATTTAAACATTGAGTAGCAACACATTTCAAGTTAGACAATGTTTAGACGTAATTTCTCAGTAGACATTAGTGTTTAAATATTTAATTTTTGTCAAACAATTCGTGAACTATACTACCTAAAATATTAACCTGCGTCTAAAATGTACGTACTTATAGAAAGATTGGAAATGATTAAAACTCGTGACTATTACATTCGTTACTACAACTAATATTATTTAAATATATTATATTATAATATAAATTATATACACAATACCCATCAAAACGTATTATTGAGAAACACTTTTAACAACTATGATATTATCACCAATCAAAATGTTTATCATAATATTACTATAATATCACCCTTTTACGTTTTAATTTACACTTTTCACAATTAACTCTCAATTCAAAAAGTACAAATTACAAAATGTAGCTAAAACTTTTTACAAATATCTTTAACTATACTATAATTAACACAAACATCGAAATCCTCTCATAGTCTCATCTCTGACATATCTGTGCATACTATTATACTAACCAAGTGACTGCAAAAAATGACTGAAACGTAAATTAAGACTCTGAAAAATCTGAGCATCGTGAAGAATATATTGATTTTACAATTCAATTATGTATGTTTTTTATTTTTGTGTATGATATTACCTTTTGGGAGCAGTAAAATTCCTGAATAATTTCTGGTAGGAAAGCAAATTTATTCGGTATTTTAAAGAGTCAAATGTAAAAATGTCTAGTAATTTTCCTAATGATTGGGAATAACAAAAATAAACTAGGGAAAACAGGCTATTGTATATTTATATTAATAAATATCACTATAGCAGACAATTATAATTCAATGATTGGAAAAAACATACGAAAAATACGGATATAACTGCCTCAGTATTTAACGGGTCGGTATTGCTTTCATAGAACAAATAATAATTATTCCTGACGAAATTCTACATAGAAAAAATAAAAGTAGCTATTCAAGTGATGATATTATAACTAAAGCGATTGGATTTAGTTGAAATCATTAAGTTGTGGAAATTAATTTTGACTTAAAAACCAGTGTTTCTATAGTATATTTAAATCAAACTGTGCAGATATCTAATTAAAAACTTTCTCATTTAATTTTAAAATTAAATTTTTTTAAATTTTATTTAAAAATGTAAAGTAAATAGGTACCTAGTATTAAATAAAACTAGATTCTTAAAAGAACAAATTAAAATCAATATTCAATAAATATAGTAAAATTAATATGAATGTACTTAATAACATATATACACGGTTATCGTTATAAAAAAACTTTATTTATAATTTATGACAGCAGCAACATGATTGATAGCATTTTTATCTTCAAGAACCAGTAGGCAGTGACGACGGTTTTTTTCTTTTGAAAATCATAAAACACAGACACCTATAATGCATATTTTAAGTAAATAATATAAATATTTTGAATTGACAAAATTTGAATATCAAAAAAAAACTAAATAGTTAAAAATATAATTATAAGATAGTCTAAACTCAAACAATTTTATTTTTAAATCTTACTAGGTTTTAGAAAATTTAATTTCACACATGAAATAAACTTTAATTTAGTTTCACCACTTTCATTATCAATATCAAACAAATTAGGAAAGTGGGTACCACTCTGCTGTACATTAGGTATAATGTGGTTCACTGTAATGGATGTGTTAAATAATTCGGATTCAATGATATAATATTATTGTAGATGAAGAACGATTCTGAGCGAGACCGTATATATCAACCTATTTATTACTATAAGTATATTTTATGAAATTATTGTTATTAAAGTAATTTGTTTTACTATTAATAAAACATTAAAACAGTAAGTTAAATTAATTTTTGCCAAAAACATTTCATTTAGTATACTTTAAAAGTTTCATAAGTATCCACGTATAATATTTTTAAAGTACAAAAAAATAACTAAAATCATTATTTTCTGTTTAAATTCCGTCTAATTCCATCCAAAACTTAAAATGTCTAATAAAAAAAACTGTGTTTATATAATGTTAAGATGTTTTGGTTACTGTATTAGATACTTCTAAATAATCCAAACTACTATTCTTTTTTAAATTTCAACAAAAAAAGAAAATCTTTCCATGATAAATAGTTAGTTTACGGGTGAATATCAAAAAGTAGAATACATTTTAACTTCTAAAGCTCATAAAAGGTTAAATTGAATCTATATGTTTTTATTGATACATGAAAAATGTATGATAAACCTTATATTAAATGTTCAAAGTTTTTCAAGAATAATTTTTATCAACATTTATAGAAACAAAAACCAAAAAAAAATAAAAGACATTTTTATCAAATGCTTATAAATATCTTAAAAAAAGAGAAAATATTTAGAAAATTGTATGAACTATATAAAACACTATAAAATATAAACATTCGATGAAAATGTTAAGTATCTATGGTTATTCATTTTTGAGCTAAACAAAAACTACCGAATCAGTTTTTACAAAAACTGGATTTTTTTGATTTTTTCCGACGCTTTTAAAGGGTAGGTGCTGTACATTTTCAGTTTTGGCCTTTTAAAAGTACCAACAAGATAACATCTCCTATTAGAAACCCACCTCGTTGTTGAAAATCAAATCAATATTTCACCTACTGAATACTTAAAAAAAAAAACAAAAAAAATATCAGTGTAAAAACAATATATACATCGCTCCGCTCAGAATCTAAAATAGAAGTCTCGTGATTCATTTATTTTAAAAATATTTTCTTAGATTTATACTTAGTACTAATGACTTCACCCATTAACAGAAAACGGAATAACGAATTTAAATATAATTAACCTATATAATAGTTATATTTAGATATATCTTTATAACTTATACATGAACACATAATGAATTGATTCAATTTAAAACAAAAAACTAATATAAATTCCCATATAGGTCATTAGATTTTTTTCGTATTAATACAAATATAATTTACTCATTAGCGTATAACATATACAATTATTCTATTTTTATTTTTTTTACTTCAAGGTCGGTTAAGTAATTTACATTCTACAATTTTGGATTCCTCGAGTTTAATGTTAAGATACTTATGCACACAATTATTTTGTAGTGTGTATTTATACATTTTTTTTTTTTTTTTTAATGCTGGCAACTTTAAAATTGATATTGGTGACATCATAAGCAATAGTACAATACTGTATAAAGTATATTATGTTCACCATAAAAGCATGTGATAAATTATGGTTATTGGTAATTTAGAAAGTAACGAAATAATGGAAAAGCCAGATAAATTACTCGCACAAGAGCTTCGAACGTAAATTATATTTTTGGGTGATTTCGTTAAAGATGTGTTATTATTTAAAATGTAATAGCTGTGATCTTCCTAACTTTTGTATTGTGGACGTAAGTGTTATTTACGATATTCTCTTAAAAAATAACTATAACAAATTATTCATAGACTTTGATTGATTAGATAGTAGATATAAATTATATAAAAAAAAAATTTTTTACTCTTCATTAATTTTATAAAAGTAAAAAAATTGTGTGCTTAATTTACCGTGTGCTATGTATTACCTAGGTACCATATACGCCTATTTATTATTTTTAGGTAAATATAATAGTTTCATTTGGTCAATTCAAAATAATTATTGGGTAACAAAATATAGGAAAGTATATAACATGATATAAACGACTTAATGATCAGTTAAGACTTATGAGATACGAGAATTAACTGAATAAGAGACCAAAGATTATTAATCCATTCGCATGTAAACTTTAAATTATTTTGTTTATTATATACATTTTAATGAAATATATTTTTTTCTCACTATTATTAACAAAACATCTTTAAATAGGTATACCTAAATTCAGTATATAATTTAAGATAATTTCTAAATTACACAACAATAATATTTTTACATCTGAGCATATTAACTCTGGTTCCGTAATATGTTTAACGGTATTGTGTTAAGATTTATCTTTTATTTTGTAATTAGCAAGCGTGAACGTTTCCCCATCCCCCCCCCCTCCAAAAAAAAAACAATTATTCTTGTTGGTGTACCTTTGAAATAAAATACTTAATTCAATAATAATACATTTTACATGACACCGATCCCATTAAATACAAAAGTCTTGCAATTTAGATTCCTAACATTATTACCATTATAAGGGCCATTAAAGGTCCACATTTGTTACCAAAGTAGTTACCTTACTCTTAACTATTCTTAAGTGTGTAAATATTTATGTCTGATTTCAATAAATGAAGTTACACTAATCTTCAGTTTATCTATTTATAAATGTATACACTGTCAGGAGTTTCGTATACCAGGATATTTGAACTTTAACCCTCAGCTAGAACCATTTTACCAGGGGTTAAACGTATTTGAGGGTTTGCAGGGCCTGACAAGGTGGGCGCCTGCCAGGGGCGCAAAATGTGATATCATTAAATTTAAATATTGAAAAAAAAATGTTCAATATATTAATATTTGTTATTAGATGCGAGTTGATTGGTACTGTGGTATAAATTTAACACTTAAATTTATATACCTAGTTAAACCTCAAATTTACTATTGATTATTGAAATTAATTTTCATTCGCGACGATCGACAATAGCTGGTACCTAACGAATTGTATCGTAAAGTAATTTATTTTATTTATAACACTGTATATTATATTTCTACACGTATACAAGCCGCAGGGAATATCAATGTGTTTCCTGTGGCCGATAATAATAAAAATAGAATGACTGTAATATGTGTATATGTGCATCTAAGATGGACTACACATCAATCATCGTAGAATTTGCTTCCAAAAAAGCCAGAAAAGTTAAATTTATTTAATAAATATGTTGTACTAAATTCTATTTAATTTGAAGTACCTATGATAAGTATTATTTTATTTAAATTTTTTATACGATTCTTGTCTATGTGGTACTGTTTTTAAGATCTTGTTATAAAAGTCATATCAAAATAGGTAGTACAAATCAATTAACTTCGTTATTTTTATCTTTATTTTGAATTTGAAATATTCTTAAAATGTTGTTATTTAAATTATTAAAATAATAAACTTAACTCTTAAGCTTTAAAGTAAACATTGATTGTGCTTATTAGTAAAAAAGTTAAATTAATTTTTTTGGGGGGTAGGAGCGCAAATTTTTATTTTGCCTGGAGCATTATTAAGATTATTAATCGGCAAGGCTCTGAGGGTATGTATTGGAAACATGTGACACTAGTAGTGTGTCGAGAACCACAACCGGTTCATAGTTTAAAATGCGGTTGTAAACAATGCAGTTAACTAATGCAGATAGAAGAAAGAAAATGTGGTTTATCTTCCCTCGTATCACAATTTCTAGAGAAATTAAGTGCTATGAATTCAACCTGATGATTAAATAATATTTATATATATATGGAGATAAATTACAACTGATTTAGTTTTAATATGTAACTTCACATGTCTAATCACAAAAAAATGACAATAACGTAAAAACAGATTTCTAAGAGATGCATAAATAATAATAATAATAATATCAGATATCTTTTGTTTAGATTTTTTTATTTTATTATGCTAGCCTTGAATCTCTCTCAAACGTTTATTTCAAAAATAATTGTTAGGCAGATAAAACTATTTATTTTTTTATTATTCTCAAAATCTGCAACATAAATTATAATTTGAACAACAGTTGTAGGTATCTCTGATATAATTTCGTTGTTAATACACGGATTAAAGAATCATATATGGCAATAATTTACTAATTAAACAAAGCCTAACTCATATAACTCACAAGTTAAATTATATAAAAAAAATAGTAATTTTGTAAATATTGTTTTTGGTTATACTATTATAGAGCTATCGTAAAATTTTTTCACTAAAAATTATTTTTATTTTTATAAAAATTGAGTTGTTATTTACAAAATATTTTAAAAAAGTATAGTAAATGTGTACTTTTATTAAAACCCAAGTACAACTATAACTGTATGAGTTTATTATAATAGGTAGTCATTTTGTTTCCTTTACCTTTGCATTAATCAGAACACAAGGCAAATGTCTAATAAAAGTTCTATCGACAAACACAATATTCCCCGGAAAATGCCTTGTTAATAGTTTCTTGTCATGTGCCAGTTAGTTTTCGCACGGTATCTAAAACATGTTGTGTAACTTTACTTTGATGTCTACAAAGTATAGTGCAGTAAAACAATATTATGCTTTAAACGAAGAACCCATTGAAAATGCAATGTTTAAAAGAGAAAGGGATAGGTAAGTATGAAATTTACACGTGAGTATAATAACTCATATTATTTTGTTTATGTTTAAGTTTAAACTTTACATTTGTACGATTTATTGCCACATACCATCAAAATAACGATACAGTCAAGATATTATGACTACCTCTTTTTGTATAGGTTCAATAGTATAATTTTGTGAAATTACCAATTACATTTGTTTTTATATAGAATTGATTTATCAATACTTTTCAAAACTGACGATTAGGCACAAATGACGTACCAAACTACAATATTCAAACAATATTTCGCTTATGCCAAATATTGAGAATATCGTATTATATTATACTATACATTATATTATGCTATGTGAATGATATTTTATTTATTCTAATCGATGGGCTTTATGAAAACCATATTATTACGTATCGTTACTTAAAAAAAGTCAAGATCTCTATCGCAGGCCACCCCTTCCATAGCATTGCAAATGACGGAAAATACACGCACGTGCGCATACAATATAAATGGAATAAGCTTTAAATCGTGGATATAGAATTTATCGAAGCTTTACCCATTAGCATTATGTTGTAGTAGCTATCTATGTTTCTCCCTATTAGAATTTAAAAAATATATTTAAGTGATAGGTGGGTGGGTATTGTTTGAGTGAAAATGTGAAAACTCCGACACTGAGCCCAGTTCGATGTACAGTATAGTACCGTCATGGCTTCATAATACGAGTGACATGAATCATGTATGTCAGTTGTACAATTTTATAAAAATGTACCTACTAAATTATTAAAATATTAAAATATAATGTGCAATAATATGTATAGGATCAATAATTAAAGGAAACTTAGCTTAAATACTTTGTCAACAATAACAATTAAACGTATGTTCAAGACAAGTTATATAGAAAATATAAATAACCAGTTATTACCTATAAGCTACAACAAATTTATTTTATTTAACTTGAGCTTTATAAAGTTATAAAATGTTAAAGTTAATACTTACTGTAATCATTAATGATAAAATAAAATTAAGGCCAATTTTGACTTCTTTTTAATTTTATACACGTTTTAAATATTGATGAAGCACGGAAAAAAATTGATGCTATGAAATAATAAAATAGTTTTAGAGAAACGATATAATATACCCACATATTAATATATTATACTATTATACATAATATTATATAATACTATAATGCATGTACATTAAATATTATATATATGGCAATATTTTATAAATTATAAATTATAATAATGTTGTTCTAGATTCACATAATTACGTAAATACATTAATGTATTAATGTATACGAGGAAAAAACTCACAATTGAGCAATGAGTTGTCGACACGTGAAAGAATTTTAAGTGATATTGTCAGGATTAAACTTAACATAAATTGTATATAATATATATTAATGAATCATTAAATTCAAATAAAAATATCAAAATGCAATATAGATACCATCGAAAAACTTTAAATGATAGTTGTGTACTTGTGTATGGTTGATTGTATTAAAAAAAAAATTTTAATTTTCCATTGACACGTTTGCTGCAAATGACTACGACTAAAAAGGTTTTTATTTAAATAATCGATTACAAAATATACTCTTATTAAGAGCATCGGTATTTTTTTCATCATTGTCAGAAAACCATAAAGGCTGTACCTACAGATTCCAATACTAAAGGAGTTTTTGGGATTTATTTTAATTTTAACAACTACCATTATTGTGTGTTTAAGATCAGATGTAATTCCATTTAGAAAGAAATGCAACAATATTGCCTGTGAAACCTATAGGATATAATGATTATTGATTACCTATATACCTATTATATTCAAACAAAACAGATCGTACTAAAGAAACCAATTTGCATAATAACATAATATAATTATGTAGAAGGTTAGGTACAAATGAGGGTTTTAATGTAATACACACAGAGAAATCTCTTATATCTAGGTGCACAAATAAAATATATGAATTAGGATTTATACGGTCTATATACTATATAGTCCATAAGATAGTTAGATAGTTAATGTTATCCATAATAGTAAACATGATAAAGAAAACAAATAATGAAGTACCAAGAATAATTTACAGAGAAGAACTATAATATACGTGTTATATTATTTATGGCTGGAAAAAAAATATCGTTAAACCTTACCCCTCCTTAACGTTAAAATACTAAAACTAAAACCTTCATCACACTCCTAGGACCCCTTAAATAAAGGGAAGATGCTCTGTTATTACTGCATAAATAGTTGACACATAATATGTTGTATTTAATATTACCATCATATTATGCACAATAATATTAAATTATTTTTAATGACAACAAAATTATTTGTAAAAACTACTGACATTAGTAGTATATAACATAATATCTATAACGCATTAAATACTGTGAGAAATAGTGCTAAAGAAAAAGTTTTCATTTAAAGACTACAATTTTGTAGCACAATTATTGTAAGCGTAACATATGTGACAATATCAAACAAATTACCTCACTATAGTATTACACAGCCGGCAATCCACTTCGAAAATGTCGTGTAACCGTTGGCCAATTCTTCCAACCCTACACGTTACCTAGTCACCATTTAAGTTTATATTAAATATGAAATCAAGCAAATTTTGTGAAAAAATGTTTCTGTATTTAAAACTAGTTGACAAGTATTAGTATCCTTATGACTTGCCCAGGTCCCGTGACGGCGTGATACAGAATTTTTGGGTCAAGTGTCCCATCTATAAATTGGGGTGGGTGGTCTGGTGGGTTGACCCGTGGGTAAGTGATTGATGTACATGTATACAAAAAAGTTATGAAGTTATGTATTATATTTTGTAATCCAAGTATTGACGTCTAGTTAATATTATATTATAATGTAATATTG
This sequence comes from Acyrthosiphon pisum, assembly GCF_005508785.2. NCBI lineage: Eukaryota > Metazoa > Arthropoda > Insecta > Hemiptera > Aphididae > Acyrthosiphon > Acyrthosiphon pisum. The sequence continues at coordinate 17,254,799 of NC_042496.1, read as the reverse complement.
TAATGTATAATAAGTGTTGATGCTGAAATAAGTACCTACCTACACCACTAAAAACCGCCACTAAATAAATATATGTATAGCCCCTTCCAAAATATAAAATTATTTTTGTGCCTAGAGGTAAATTTAAATATATTATTTTAATAAAAATTTGGGGGTGGGTGGGTATAGATCAAATGGACATGTTGCTATCTCGTTCATGAAAATAGTTCGCGCCGCCATTGCCTATGCAATAGATTACTTATGACGAAATTAAATGTAAAAAAAAATTTTACATAGAATTTGTTATATATTTTTTAAATCATTTAAATCCCTGTAGTACCTACATAATGTGATGGAAATAATGAGTTGTCACTTACGAATTTCCATAAAGTTTATTGAAAACGGTGTCATCATCAATATAATAAAATATTTATAAGACAATTTCCAGTAGGTTATTATATTCTTATATCAATTGTGGACTGAATGTCTAAATAAAGATGTTATTATTATAACTAATATACACATACGTTAGTGGTATTTTAGGTGAAAGGATCAGACTAATTTGGAAAGGGTACATACCACCTACCCTTGACCCAAATTCATAATTATATTTACTTATATAGTTATATATATATATATATATATCGCTTAGTAAGCATTTAAACACTTGTTATCCTGCATATTTACTATTTATTATTGTATATCGGTGTAATAATACCATAGGTAATAATGATGTCCTCTTTCATTCTGCAGACTCAAAATATTGACTTATTTTAATTTTATTTGAACTCGCTTACCATATTCATAAAATAATAACTTTTAAGCTTTTAATTTCACTGGGATATTCTGTTTTCAATTTGAACGACTAGTATAACGCATAAAACCCCTAATCCCGTCCCAAGTTTAATTTAATTCATTATATTCATGAATTCCAAATATGAATCGAATGTGCTCCAATATGAATTAAATATTACAATTTGAGTTTTCATTCCAATGGAGACAAGAATAAATATATATAATATAACGGTACCTTGGTTATTTTTTTCTTTCATAAAAATAATAACAATTTAGTACAACTGTACAAGTAATATTAATGCAATGTACAATCGTCAACTGGGGTCTGTTGGCATTCGGGTGGTAGGTACGATAACTTCAAACAGTATTTCTCAACACGTTACGCTAATAACTACATTACTCATAAGTCATAATATAAGAAATTAATTCCTTATATTATGAAATAACATTTTTTTTCTAATGTATTTTTGGATTTATCATTGAAATTATTAAGAGTTATATCGTGGCCGACCGCAGCACGAGATGGCGACATGTTAACATGGCGTTGGTAGGTAATACGAGTTTTTGTAAATTTGCTGAAAACGCCGAGATAGGATAGACGGTGTCAAGATATCTACTGATAAGTAATACCAGTATTAATTACATATAAAAATACTGAAACAACAATTGATGATGTTTAATAGATATAGAAATGCTGAGTTATTCATAGATTACTATAATCTAAAAACCTTGATGTATACACACCATCATATCACTCGAAAAACCATTAAGTTTAAATAAAAAACAGTGATCCAAAACTCCAAAAACTAAATTCTATTTAAGTGTTGAACAAAATATTGTTCTTAGAGCCCTGTTTTTTAAAATCGTAACGGTTGCCAAATTTTAAGATGAACTGAACGGGTTATTCCTTTGTTATATATTACCTACGCTATATATTTGTACCTATAAAAGGGGAATCTATAATGCCATAAATTTAATATTGGTAGGTATAGGTAACCGTACATTTAGCTATAAATCACGTGAAGAGAAATATTCTCATATACCTATTTATAATTCATACGTATAATGATGTACCATGCACAATAATCTAAGTACATTGGGATCCCTATAGATGGAAATGCTAAAAACAGTCGTAATTTAAGACTCTAAGACTTAATTTTTCGATAAAACCCAATTGAGCACAGCTATTATATCAGCAGACCTTTTTGACAACCCGATTGCAGAGCATTGCAAAACGTTACAACGTTGTCAGTCTGTCACTTCTGATGCTTATATTTAGTTTGAAAATTTAATAAACCATAAAATTACTACCTAGGTATCTACATAGTATACTGTGTCGTAAATTTATAATTAGGTAGGTATATAAACTAATATCAAATATGCAATTTTGACATGCCACAGTTTTCATTTCATTTATAATATAAATAATAATATTATTATGTGTATGTTTTCAAACAATAAACTATTTAATTTGTATAAAAATTATTATATTAAGTATATAAAACTGAGAGTATTTATAAAGATTATTTTAAATTGTAATGTCATAAAATTGTTTGTTTAAAATCTTAGAACTGTATTGTACAGTGTTAAGTAAACATGTAACAACAATTGTAGCTCTGCGTTTGCAAACAAGCAATCTTAATGGAAAGCCACACGAAGTAAGTTGTTATAAAATATTATTTATTTAAATACAAACATCAAAATCATTTTTTTTTTAAATTTAGTTATAAGTCATTAGGTCAATGAATAAGGATGTTGCTACATTATGCGCTAAATGTACTTGTAAAGCTGGATCTAGGAAATGCAAGCAAAAATTTGGATTGATGCTTAAACTTTAAAATGTATTTACTTAATGATAATTAAATTAAATAATTATCCAGATAATTAAAATATAGCAGGCATTATGTGTATACCTAATAAAAATGTGTATATTATAAAATATGTAACACATACATTTAAATTAGGACACCTGGGGAAGAATTAACATTAAGTTGCTGTACTGATAGGTATACCAGTAACGTATCTAGGATTGTTTCAAGGATGAGGATATACATTTTTTAATAGATATACAGTATACACATATTATATTCATATTATTGTAATATACATGTTGTATTGTGTACAAAATGTGGTCTCCTGTGGGGGTACACCCCCATACTTCCCTTAGATACATCACAGTCCACAGAAATGGGGAAAATACATTTTGTCATGTGAAGCTATTGCCTTTTGTGTATGGCCAAATTTTGCCTGATAAATTTGGTTGGGTTTGGATATACAATATACTTGATTATTTAGCTACATATAGATGATATATCTGTTGTACTCGACTTATGACACACGCCTTTTAAAAGCTATGCCTTTAAATTATATAATAATTACAGGTACAGGGTGAGGCATTAAAATAGCTAATTTCAAAGTTCAAGTTATAAAATTAAAATATACTTATCAAAATGAATTAGATATTATATATATTATAATGAAATACATACCTCCTGCATAAGTAGTAATTAATGAGTATAATATTAAAAAAAAATTATTTCCTATGATGACAGCCATCGCCAATCCCTTATGAGAATGACATAAAATTATTAGTATTATCATTGAGTTCATCATTTATCTATAATCATTACTCAATGGTATTATTGGTATTATATAAGCACAGAACCAAGGTAGATATATCCACCTTGCACAGAACAATATAAGTCATAGTATGTTGACGATAAATATGGCGCTATCTAACGGTGACTGTTAAATTTATTTTTGCATAATATATTGTTCACTAAAGTTACACAACTATAAAGCGTAACTAATTCGCGTAGATCTTCTATAATTACGTACCTAACCTAACCTTATAATCAATGCTATAAGTAAAAAAACCTAATTAGTGATTACCTAATACAAGTTCTTATTTTAAAATGATTACCTTTGCAAAATTATGCTAGTTCAGCTCCCAGGTGATTTTTAAATGTTTTATATTTATAAATTTATTATTCCTTTATAGATTATAATTATTAAAATTAAAATGCAATCAGAATTTGTCATTCGGTCTTCGGACTCATTTTTGCAAAATGGGTGGGGGGAGGGCATTTAGAAGCTAAGCCCTCCAAACATTTTTCTTTACTTCCTCAATATTATAATAGTAAGGCTTCAGACCCCCTTCAAAAATTAGCCATAATCTCAAACGCTATTTGCGCCTGCCTATACTCGGAGTTAGATTTGATTTGAAGTATGTCGTTTTTGTGGTACTGATTATAGAGCTATTACAGCTAACTTCGAAGTTTTCCCATTGAAATATTTATTATGTATATATTATTATATATATCCCAAATATTTTGTTAAAAAATATTACGTTTTTATTACACTGCATTTGCACACTATCCGTAATGATTTAGACAATAACACATTTGTGTCAACTAAATTATTAAAACAAACAATATTTATTTGATTATTTGTATTTAAAATCAACAAAACAAAAAAATAATGGGAAACTTATTTATTTTAACTTAATTTACGTTCTAAACATAACAGATATAAGTAATAAGAATATATAATATATACTCGTCAGGTTAATAAAAATGTAATATCATGAACCACGGTCTCCTTTACTCAGTGGCGCAAATAGGAGGGGGCCTGGCCCTTAAAATCACTCAAAGTCCCCTCAAAAAATAACAAAATATATATATTAATTGAAAAATAAAAAATGTTTTGCGGCTTGAGCCCCCCCCCCCTAAACATTTTTTTCCTATATACGCCACTGCCTATACTCAATACTCATACATATAAGTCCGTGATATTAACATACCTAGTTTCATGACAAAATAAATTTATAATTGTATTAATATTAATTTATTTTGTCATGCCCATGTTATTCAGATAGCTACACGTGGATGATCCCTCGTGGATTATAAATGTTAAAATGTGTATACAAACACTACAGTGGCGTATTTAGTATTTTTTGTAGGGGGCAGATGACAAGAATTTTGAGGATAAAGATTACGATGTAAAAATTATAATATAACAATGGACATGTATTCAAATACCCCCCTGAAATACTATAGTCTATAATAATATATAATATATTAATTGGCATATACTGAAGAAAACCGCGTCATGATATTTTCATTTACTAAGATAAACACTAAACAGAATTCTGTTTGTAGTCAAACCGCAAAAATAACAGAGTAAGAGAAAGAATTTGTGTTATCGCCGACGCCAATATATTTTTTGCTCAAATCACGATTTAGATAAAAAAAAAAAAAAAAAATGATAAAAAGAAAAATGTTATCTACAATCGTGGCTTCTCAGATTACAAACATCACCTTGAAAAAAATACAATAAAATACAAACGAACGTTTCGTCAACAGGAAACTAAAACCAAAACGAAACGTCCGATTTTAATATAATATAATTTTAATATTATGCGTGGATCGTGTCCAATGTCCATTGTCTATTTAGAAGTCGGAACCGTGCAAAGGGACTGGGGAGTACCTAACGGTCTGGGGAACGCGACTGAAGATCGAAATTTGAAAAAGAACTAAAAACATAGTTGAACACATCAATATACCATAACGTTCATGATATTATAAGCACAGATTAAATGAATTAGAAATGAATATATTTTCGTTTAATCTGTGATATGAGTTTATTATACCCATCATGATATTGTTATTATAAATATTAAATTATAAAATAATATGACGTTGTGTACAGCGTGTCGTACGCAGAACACGACACTCGCGGTCAGCTGATCGGCCGTTCACCAAACGCGTCCGTTTACCGCCGCCCACCGGTGCAGTGGTTAAAGCGGCGTTCCCCGTGGAAATGGCCGCCAGTATAAATGTGACTTTCATTCGGTCGACATGGCCGCCGTTCGTGTTTGTCTTAACCGCTGTCCGCGCGCTGTCGTAGTCCGCCACCGAGGTAGAATTTTGCGATCGCAGTTATCCCGTCCACCGCCCCCCCGCAGACGGTGGCGGAACGCAGTATCCTTGTCAACGATTCACCCTGACGCGCAGGACTATCTTTGCAGATAGATTGTGCGCGGACGGCCGATCAACAGCTTCAACACTGCCGTCACCAGCCAGTCGAAACGCGTCCCCGCGGGTACCAGCGATAAAAATGACGTAAACGTATGTGACAGGCAGCAGCGACTGTAATAATAATAATATTATCCATTACTCGCCCGCAATTTCGCTGCGATAGACGTGGTCGTCGTACTTATGATCTGACAAATCTCCCACTTCTGACCACCGCCGGGCGACGGATGCATCGTCGATCAGGTAAAAAAAAATCCAAAACACTGGAAAACCTTGTTGGCACAGAATACATTTATTCCGTGTTACTATAGTGTATTCGTCGTTTAATATGTTTTACTATTTAATACCCAGTGCGCACATATTTTTTTTTACCCGAGCGTTTTTAATTAATTGTTATTTAATATTTATTATACTATAAAATAATATACTATTATGCTACAACAATTGTATTTGTATGGTTTTGATGTTTGCGACATTGCATTGCCGTTTTTGTTTATTTACATTTATTTTCACCATTTACGGCTGTGCCCACCGCACCACGACCCCGCCGACCGTGTCGCTGGTATACAGGTAACTGCTATAGTAGTGATTACCGAATACCGGAATACCGAGCGTGTCACGAGGAGGAAAAGGGTACACCTCGGCTGACCTACTTATTGTTATTTATTGTGTAATAACAACGCGCAGTTACTGTTTATTGCCGATACATCGTACAACATCCAGCAACATTTACCTAGCTGTGTTTACCTTTAGATCGTATAAATCTTCCGAGTTTTGAAAATGATCGGTCTCCTCTTCACCCCTCGCGAGCTCGTCGCCGATCGCCGTTGCCCGCGCTTGCGCGTTTGGCGGCGACTGACGGAACGCCACCGATAGTCCGCCACCCACCGACTTTTGAGCATTGCCAATTAAATTCCGTTTAACACGCGCGACGCGCATTCGATGGTCGAAGGACGCGGCCTCCAAACGCACGCACGTTAACATCGCGATACGTTTTTCACGAGGAAATTTATTTTTAAAACTAGTTTGATACATATTGTGTACAAACTATTTGGAAACATAATATCTAGGCATTGGGTATGGTATTATTTAAGTATGGCTTATATTATATATAAAATAATATATTAACGATTTAATATCATGATACATAATACATATGATACATCGTTTGAATAATCAATAAATGTCAAAACCGATAATACCTATAAATGAAAATGTCACTGTTTTAGAACCATATCATATAATATCATTATTATATAGATTGCTATACAGACAATTAATAGCCGGTTAAGTGTCTATGTAATACCTATAGAATTTTATATTTTATAAACTACCAATGTATGCGAGTATTTGACATATAGTCAGTTGACCGGGTACTTAATATTTGTAGAAATCAAATATTATGTTTAAAACATTGTTTCAGTATAGTCAATATTTTCAATTTGATATCTAAATCTACAACTAAAATGTGACTATATTTCAATTTTTAAACCATAATATATATGATTATCTGCAGGTTAGGATTCAATATAATCTTTCCTTATAATTTCAGTGTATATATTTTTATTCCAGCCTTAATTTTTTTTTTCAGTGTTTATGGGCAGGAGCCATCATTGATAAAAGATCATCGATAAAAGAAAATGGCTTCAAGGTAATTTATTAACTTATTTTAATTCCATATATTTTATGACCAACATTATTACAATATTACAGCATATAAATAAATGTATTTATTGTCAATTATATGTATTTAAATCTAATACCTTTTTAACTGTTAATACAATTAATTATATATATAGGTACCATCATATGATATTTGATGTTTGTATTTTCAAAATATTTATCACTTTAAAATTATTCTTTTACAGACTAGATAGACTATTTATATTATTAGAAACAGGAAGTAGTTCAGTTACAAGAAAAGCAGCAGCAAATCAACTGGGACAAGTGGTGAGGCTACATCCTCATGAACTTGAACCTTTATTAGAACGTATATCTACATATTTACGACATTCATCATGGGAAACTCGTATAGCAGCTTCACAAGCCATTGAAGCTGTAATAAAACAAATTCCCCCATGGTGTCCAAGTGGTTTACCTCCTATTAAATTAGGTATGTAGAATAGCATTTGTTGAAATATTTTTCTGTATTTTTCTTGAATATTTATATTAATATATAGTATTATTTATATTTTATAGAACTTTATAGCGATTTACAAGTAGATGAAAAAGAAAATGATGGGAAATTGTGTTTTGATACATTTGATTTGACTTCTATTATGAATTGTTCTGCTTTAATGGCTTCTACAGATATTGAACAAGATAATCCAGTAACATCAGAAAATGGTAATTTCTAACTTATTACTGAACATACCTATTTTTTTTTTTTTGCATTTTAGTCAAATTTAAGAGGGTTGGAAGCGCTCCATTTCTTAGGAATAAACAATAGGCAATTAGTTTAACAGTTGCGTACTACAACTGTTGTGTGAGTATCCAGCAAGCCACCACTATACCTACATATTCTACAATGGTACACTGGCATCGAACGTTTCCGGGAAATTATTAACGATTCGAACGCGCATGCACGAGTCATTGAATTTGATGGAATAAACTATTTTGTTCAGAAGAAACAAATTTTAATCAATCTAGACTTAAAAGCCTGACAAAATACATCGACTCGGAATTATCAAGGATTTCAATCCTGTAAAAATATTTTTACTTATTGGGGAAATCAATTTTAGAATAACTGTTTAACTTTCTTAAAAAAAGACACAAATGTAAATCTAAAAATTAAAAAAAAAAAATAAGAAACTAAAATAAGATTTAAGAACAATTTTTAAAGAAATATCAAAAATCTATTACCACAATAACCTAGAAAAATGGTCGATCTATTCAAATCTTTTTACTGAATGGAAATCTGATTATTTTAAGTAAGCGTAATCTTGTCTGGCTTTTAGGTCTAAAACATGAAATAAATATGCGGCTTCCAACTGCCCAAATTAAATAAGTCATAAAAGCGGTTTTGTAAATATCATTGTATCCGATAATTTTTTAATAACCATTTATCTTATTTATAAATATTTCCAATCATCAATTAATTAAATCTATTTGAATAACTTAATATTTATACCTATTTAAATTATTCTTAAATTAGTGATAGAATATATTATTTATAATCTCATAATTATATAATTAAAAACTGCTATCTGAGGTGAGTCACGTGTTGATAGAGTAAAAAATTGTTTATCAGGATTTTTTATATTATTATTATTTATTATCTATTAGATTAAACATTAAGCTTATAAAGTTATTATTATATTAAACAATTTGGAAACCTAAGTTGAACAAATAGTTAGGTTTAATTTATTTTATGTATTCTATTATATATAAATGAATCGTAAATATAAACAATCTGAAAATGTGGATTAAAATAATAGTATAAAAAAAGTAAGACTAAGTAAGACTTTATACTAATAGTATAAAAAAAAAATTGAGTTTAAAAAAACATCAAATAATTATATAAAAATATTATTATATTAAATTACAATTAGTATGCTGTACATCAATTACCATTCACCACCTAATGAGTTATGATGCACCCATAACTTGTACATTTGTTTATACTGAGTACAGATTACTTACTGCAAGGCCTCTTGAATTTTCTATTTGATTTAGAATTATATTAATTCACGCTGAAATATCAAGGACATGAAATCATCTTTTTATTTATCTGCTAAGAATACCTACAAATTTCTCTATTTAAGTTTTTTTTTTGTTTAACCAGACTTTATATAGTTTAAAGTACAAAATAATATTGTGCATCTGGTTCTTATATAAATTAAATTAAATATATTTTAATGTACCTAAAAATTTAATATTCAAATGTCATTATATAAAATATATATACAATGAATGATGATGATATTTATATTCTATTTTACAGATACAGAAAAAGTTATTAAGGATCAACAGAAAATTATAAACAAAACTTTGGGATTTGAAATTATTGGTTCAAATATTATTACATCAGATGACATAATGAGTTCATCAATTCCTAGTCAACCCAACTTAAAAGTTAGTATTTATTAGTTACTAGTTAATATATTATATCATGAAGATTAGAACTAAGGAGTCTATACTCAAATTTATAAAACAGACAAATTATGATTTACGGCTGCGTTAAATGAATCCAACCAACTGTGAACATTGCATATTATATTTTAGTTAAAATAATTCAACTATATATTTTAAGAAAATTTTAAATTTCTAAATAATGTATAATATTTTATTGTTGATTGTACTTGCTACTTAATACAACAAATTAATATATAATAAAATTGCAGTGTATTTCATAAAGTAAAAACGAATATTTTACCTTCATATGCTTCAAATTATAACTTAAATTATATCCTATAAAGTGTAACTGCTGGGCTACTTTTTTTTTTTGTGTAACTCATGTCATGTTTATCTTAGCACATATTCTTATTGTAAATAAAGGTCTACAGATTGTATAATATATTAAAAAATAATGAACTTGTGCATAATAAAATCACTTATAACTTTAAAAGTGTAACAAACTGAATACTTAAATTAAAAAATAGAATTTGTTGTATTTAAATAATGAAGTTACAATAGTAAAAATCTACAAAATACCTAGTTGTTTAATGCATAAGAGGTACAGTAAAAATAGTTGATATTAATAAATAATATGATCAAGATTGAAATAGGTTTTAATTTTTAACACAGGTTTTTTTTTTTTTTTAGAGACAATTAAGTGAAGTAGTCAAAATGGATACTGATTTAGATAAAAGTTCCAGAGAAACAAATTGTGATAGACGAAAAGCCCGTCAGATTGAACTGAATAACAAACTAGTCAGATCAGTGTCTTTAGATGCTGGCTATACTGGAGCTTCAAATTCACACAAAAAACTTAAACTAATTGATAATAACGAAGAGGTAATTCTAAAATATTATTGTATTAACAATTAAAATAATTTTTTTGACATAAAATTAAGTTTGCATAATACATTTTAAATTGTATTTATATTACATAAATCATAATTTAAAAAAGAAAAAAGATTCTATTTTTCTTCACGTCCCCTATTAATTTTAAATTCCCTTTATGATTAGTTATATCATTTATTTACAAGTACCTACATTATAAAATGAATATTTTGTTTCTAATAAAGGTTGAAAATGACTGGCCTTTTAAAGATTTTATAAATACTTTACTTAAAGACTTATTCAATACTAAATGGGAAATACGGCATGGTGCTGCAACAGCTATTCGTGAAATTATTAAACATCATGGTCGAGGTGCCGGAAAAGCTTGTAATTTACCTTCAGACCAAGTATGTATAATTAATGTCACATTTTATTATATATATATATATATATATATATACAATAATATAAGTATGTATAATCATTAATAATCAATTGTATAGCGTTTTCAATTTGACAAAATAGTGTGCATTGAAATTCCAATAGCTTTACATGAGTGTTGCATTAGTTTTCTATAAATCGAATAAGTAAATAACATTATTATCAGATATAAATAATAAATATAATTATTAATTATTATGATAATAATACGATAAATAAGAAATTAGATAATAATGGGTCCCGTTATCACAATATAAGATAATACAATCTTAAATTATGCCTGTTATAGAGCAAACTGTTCATATATTTTATAAAATGCATCCATCATACTCATATAAACACATAATCGGCGGTGCTAAAAGTGCACACAAGTGCCGTCAGTGCAATACATTGAATACAAAAGAATTGCACCAGTTCACTGAACATTGGTCAAATCTAATACATGTTTTAAAAGTGCTTAAAATCGAAAACGCTATTAGTATTTACATTATTATAATTTTAAATGTATTATTCATTATCAGATGGAAAACCATCATCAAGCATGGTTAGAAGATGTGGGACTAAGGCTATTATGTGTTCTTGCGTTAGACCATTTTGGAGATTTTCTTGGTGATCAAGTTGTAGCACCTGTTAGAGAAACGTGTGCTCAAGCTTTAGGTATATATCCTAAGTACTTGAAAAAAAGTTAAACTAAAATATTATATTTATGTTAATTATAGGTTTTGTTGTTAAACTAATGTCTGAAGAAAATGTTTTAAATATAATTCATGTACTTATACAACTTATTCAACATACTGATTGGACAACCAGACACGGTGGATTATTAGGACTGAAGTATTTACTAGTTGTTAGAAAAGTAAGTTATTTTGAATATTAATTATAATTTATATATAATACCAGCTAATCGTACACGGCATTATCCCTTCTTAAGCTCAGTTAAATGTAAGATACACAGATTTTTAACACACTTATTTAGTATTTAAGTTATTTTGATCAAATATAAAATACAGGTGTAAAATTATATCCAATCATAACAACTATTTTATTTACCAAATAACATAATTTCTGTGAAACCCCTGTAAAAATATTGATTTTTATTTTAACTAGTAGATTTTATACTTTAAAATCGCACATATATAAAACTTGATTTCTTTTAATTTGATATACACAAGATAAATAGAGGATAAAATAAATAAAAATGCAATCATTTTTTAATTGCATAAAAGTCAATTTTCCAAAGTTATGTGGCATCCTTTGAATGGGCAACATATTATTACATATATTACTCCGATAATAATTTTAAAAACATATTTTTTTTTTTTTCATTGAAATTTCTTAAAATACAAAATTTTTTCTTTTTATAATAATAAATAAAAATATGGCTTGAAGCATCCAAAGTTGACTTAACAATAAAATAAAATTCATTTTCAAAAATAATCATACATTTATAATATTATAAAATATATTATGAAATATTCATATAGGTAATAATATATTTCCATTACCACCCCATTACCAGTCTCCATTAATGAATATTTTTATGTATAATCATAATTTATTTAACATTTGCTTTTTTCAGGATATCATTGAAAAAATATTACAGTTATCATTTCCATTTATATCTAAAGCTCTTATGGATACTGTAGATGATGTTAGTGCTGTAGCTGCGTCTGCTTTATTGCCAATAGTTGATTTTATGATTAAATGTGATGAAAAATGGGCGTCAGATGTAATATCCATTTTATGGCAAATGTTGGCTGTGCAAGATGATTTAACAGCATCTTGTTATAACTTTATGACTTTGTTAGCTGCATTGTTTAGCCTTCCATCTGGAAAACTATTAACGTGAGTTTAACAATAATTTTTATTATCCGTAAAATAAAAAACTAAGAGTTAACCATTTAGAAATGAACCAATTCTTCATGTTTTACCTCGACTTTGGTCATTTTTGCCACATAATGCAACTCAAGTACGTTTAGCTACTATGAAGTCCTTAATGACATTAACTTCCACTCCACAATTATCGTATGCTGATAATATTGAGGATATAAAATTACTTCAAGATGCTATGAGGCATATTTTTCAGAGAGCAATGGCTGAACCAGACGAAGAAATTCAAAAAATCATAAAAAAAGTATGTTTTTCATACGTCACTATTATACTATTTGGATATTTTTTAAATTATTATTTAAATAATTTTTAATCTAGGTTTGGGCTAATTTAATTGTCAACAGTAGCCTAACAGCTCTTTTAAATGCTGCTTGCCCGTACATAGGATTATGGTTGGCAATGACCATGCAATCAGATAAAATACCTTATGATACATCTAGTATTATTCAACATATTCCAACTGGACCTAATAAAGTAATAATTGTATCCCTAATATGTTCTTAAATGCTGTTTTCTGAATATAATAAATAGTCTAACTTTACATTGGGTTTCATATTCAAGGTAGATAATGTATCTAACATGCCAAACGAGACAAGTATAGATATCAAATACTATATCGGTGGAAGTGAGTCAATCCCAGCTGACCAAAGAGAAAAAAATGCAATTAGAGCAAGACATTTAGGTGCAGAAATGTTAGGTATGTTTTCTGAATATAAATAAATTAAATACTACTAATGCGTATATAAATTTGATTTTTAGGTTTATTATCTTGTTATATTATAAAGCCTGCACCTAATATTTGTTACGTAAATGAAGATGAATCACCTGTAACATGCTATACAAAATTATTAATTAGTAATTTGGAATCTAATGTAGCTATGCAACAAAAGATGACTTCTTTGGTAATATCAGAATGGTGTAAATTACAAAAATTAGATAGTTTAGCTTCAAAAATATTAGCTGAAAAAGTAACAGACTGTATGAATCGTATGATTTATTATGATGAAATGTCATTCTCAATAACAAAACTTATACAAGATGCTCATGATTTTCTTTCATCATTGAAACATTATAAATTAACAACTCCACAACAATTAAACCAAGTAAAATTAAAAACATTTTAATATGTTAAATAGTTAAATTATAAATAGATATACAATTTAAATTTAATTTAAGCTTGTAACTTTGGAACACATTGAGCTTCTCACTGGACCTGAAACTGGAATATTGATTTCATCTCAAAAACTCAAACCAAAAATATATGAACAACTTGAAGATAGGCGTCTTTCGTTGAATCAGGCGCATAAACATATTAGTTCTGAACTAATTTCCTTAACTACATCGTAAATAATACATGTTTCATATATAATACATAAATTATCATATTTATAGATTTATATTATTACTCAATTTAGGACTAAAGCATCATTAGCGGGTGCATTGACTATGCTTCAATGTTTACCAGAAAAAATACGACCTATTGTTAAACCATTAATGGAATCTATCAAAAAAGAATCAAACGAAATGTTACAAGTAATATACTAAATATTAAAATTTTTAATTAAATGTTAATTAATTTAACAAAACTTTTTTAGCGCTGGTCAGCTGATCATTTGGCTATTTTGATGGATTTATGTATAAATCGTTCTTCATGCCCTAATACAACCATAATTAATAACCTATGTTCTTTTCTATGTGTTGATCCAGAATTTACACCTAAAATTGTAAGTCAAACATCGATATAATAACATTTTTAGATTCTAACTTTGTATTCTTTTTTTATGATTACAACCTCCTAGATTTGTGTCTTTTTTTGTAACATACCACTACTGTTATGTTCTAGAGAAGTTTTATGCTACAATTTTTTGATAATTTAAAATAATTCCCATAGAAATTGTATACATTTTCTATGTTTATGACAAAACTTAAGATAATGTTGAGTTTACAAAATCAGTTTTTATAATAGCAAAGATAAAATATTTTTACATTACCCAGGCAATTTAGGGTTAACTACATGGGTAATGCAAATTGCGGTTCTCTTCCCGGTCCTCGATAATACGAGAAAAAAAAGGTGTATTGGTAATTTATAGCTATTATTATACAACAAAACAAAAACTATATAAAATTTCAAATTTCATTTAACTACAAATCACATATTTAATACTATATACTTACATATATTTAAACTCAAAGATCACACTGAAATGTGAAAGTCATTTTTATTATTATTTGGCAAACTTCTGTGTTATTCAACAGTCGTCAACCGTCTAGTTAAGTTTGATTTTATCATTTTAATTCCAATCAAGGTTATTTGAATAGAATTAATTTAAGACTGGGCGCCCATCAAAGCAGTGCGGTTGCAATGTGAAACGGGTAGCCAGTTGATTTCAGTAGGCATGCAATTAGTCATGGCAGTTTTTTTCACTACATTGGTGTGCGCCTAGCCTAAGTACTTACTTCTGTTGTGTGTATTGACACACACTACAGTCGCATATATTTTTTTTATAAATTTAATAGATAACATTAACTTAAGGGGTATCAATATTTGTTGTCCTTGTCTTTCACACATGTGGCATAATAAAAACTATCCATTTTTTGTTTCAACTTTGATTTTCTGAAATTAACTAATATTTTTATTTCATCACACAATATATTTTAATGTATGTAATCATAAAATGTATTTACCATCAATGTATCTATACTGTTTATTTTAGGGTACTGAAGATAGAATAAAATATGAATTAATTCTCATGCATCAGAAATTATTACAAGTAATAAATATTATATAATTCTTGTTTTTAATTGTTTTAATATTCATAAAGAAATAATTTTATTACAGAATGCAGAAAAGTTATTAATGAAACGTACTGGACAGCGAGGATCAGGAAGACCACCAATACACTGTGATATAAATGTTGAAATAACACTAAGTGACAAAGATCAGGTAATATTACTTATAACTTATTTATTACTGTATTTCTTACATTTATATTTTAAACTTAAAGTAACACTAACTATATTATTTTATTATATCTTTTCAACTGCACAATAAGTATACATCTGAATTACAATTTTTAGGTATAATGATAAGAACATTGAATAAAACTCTCTCATAAGTGACCTTTTAAAGTTCCTAAAAAATAATACAAAATAATATTTTAATCCTATAAAAACTTATTTTAAAACGATATATTAATTAAATGTGTTCAAATGTTATAGGAACAAAAACTTAACAATAATATACAAAAAAGAGGTGCATTATATGCTTTACAAACTATTTGTTCATATTTTGGTGAACATTTACAAAGTAAATTACCAAGGCTTATTGAAATAGTTTATAACAGCATAAAAAATATAGAATTTCCAATAAACGATCCAAGTAAGTTTCATAAAATAAGACTAAAAATAAATTGAACGAGTTTAATATATTATTATTTTTATTCTTTAATTTTAACGTTTTGCTGTTTTAGATTTGAACACCTTAAGAGAAAAAGATGAAGAAGCGCAAGAATTAATTAAAAATTTACAAGTGTTTGAAGTAGTTTGTTCAAAAATGCACAAATCTTTTGTTCCAAAAGTAATAATAATTTAACTTACGTTATTATTAGTATATTCTATGAGTTGAATTTTTTGAAATGATTTATATATGAGTATGTTCTATTAATTTTAACATTGAAAAATCATAACTAACTAATTAATTTAAGAGGCCAGTATTTCTTACAGCCGTACAACATAGAAAAATAACTGTCAGTCAATCTAATATTGTGGTGTTCTTAGGTTTAATATTAAAATAAATTGATCTATTATCAAACTGTAATTTTGAATTACAACATAATAAATAAAATCATTTTTTTTCGTTTAAATATTTGTCAAAATTAGAATTGTCTAAAAAAAAATTGCCCTTGTTTACTTTTGATATTTGTAAATTTCTATATGTAAGACTTCTGAGGAACATGGTATTAAATGTTCAAGCCATTTTACTAGTAAATAAAAATTGTAAACACTAAGTCAACTAGGAGTTTAAAGATAAAACAAAATATTTTGATATTTATATTACGCTAGAAAATGCTAATATTTGGTGAAAATTACAAGTTCCTACGGTTATTCGTTTTTGAATTACAACAAAAAACCAAAATCAATCTTGTTGAAGACCGATTTTCCATAAATATTCCCATTTTTGTTTTTCTGTTAATTTTGAAAAGTACCTACTTGTTTTGACCCCCCCCAAAGTACTGCCAAGTCAAAAAATTGAAGCATTATTGAGCGATAAGAGACACAAAAACACACATTGTTCTAAAACTAATAAATGCATCTATCTGCTCAGAATCTAAGTGCCTAATGCTTTTGAAATCATGTTATGTTAATATTAAATGTCGAAACAAATTATTTATTTTTTTCTAGCTTCTGGAGTTGTTGCCAATTTTCTCCAAACTTCTTATTCATCCATATTCTGCTGTCAGACATATAAGTGCTCGCTGTTTAGCTGCATCAGTCGAGTTAAATCCTGGAATTACAATGGCAACTATTATAAATGATGTTTTACCTCTTCTTGATGCTGCCGACAGTGATGTTAAACGAAAAGGAGCTATTGAAGCAGTGGTGTGTATTGTCGATAAGTTACAATTTGACATTGTACCTTACATTGTCTTATTAATCATCCCACTTTTAGGTAAATCAAATTAATTATTCTTATACTTATATAGTTATATATTAATGACAGACAATTTGAATATCTTTTAATATTGGTATTATTATGTTAGGTCGATTATGTGATCAAGAAGAAAGCGTTCGTAAAATGTCTTCACAATGCTTTGCAACTCTTATTCAATTAATGCCTCTTGATGGCAGTGTACCTGTTCCTCCAAATTTAAGTGATGAAACCAATCTATTAATTCAATCACAAAGACAATTTTTAGATCAACTTTTTAATCCTAATCAAATAAGTGATTTCAAAGTGCCAATTATGATAAATGCTAAATTAAGATCTTATCAACAGACAGGAGTAAATTGGTTAGCTTTTTTGAATAAATATAAGTTACATGGAATTTTATGTGATGATATGGGCTTAGGCAAAACTATACAATCATTATGTATACTCGCTAGTGATCATTACAATAAAAATAAAAAGTATAAGGTAATAAATAAGTAATTTACTATTTGTTTTATCGAATTACTATATTTAAAAAAAATATTTTAGGAAACCGGTGGTCCAGATTCAGTTCCTTTACCATCTATAGTTGTATGTCCTCCTACATTGATTGGGCATTGGACTCATGAAGTACAAAAATTCATTCCGAAAAATATATTGAGACCATTACAATATTCTGGACTACCCGTAGAAAGACAAAAGTAAATAATTATTTTTATTGCAAAATGTACATATTGAATGTATAGTTTTAATAAAAATGTATTATTTAACTAAATACAGCATTCAAGTAGTAACAAATAAATTATTCTTTAATAAATTGAAAACTGTTTTTTCAGATTAAGAGTTTATGCAGATGACTATAATTTATTTATAGTATCTTATGATATTGTACGGAAGGATATTGAATTTTTTTCAAAAATAAAATTCAATTATTGCATATTAGATGAATGTCATATTATTAAAAATGGAAAGACTAAAGCCAGTCAAGCCATTAAACAATTGAAGGCAAACCATCGTTTAGTTTTATCTGGCACACCGATTCAAAATAGTGTCTTAGAATTATGGTCATTATTTGATTTTTTAATGCCTGGATTTTTGGGCACAGAAAAACAATTTGCCGCAAAATATAGCAAACCAATTTTAGCAAGTCGTGACGCAAAATGTTCATCAAAGGAACAAGAAACTGGTTAGTAAAATCTTCAAATTTAAAATCATAAAATATCTTGTGTATTATTTATAATAAATTAATTCATTTCATAGGTGTTTTAGCAATGGAAGCTTTGCATCGTCAAGTTTTACCATTTGTTTTGCGTAGAATGAAACAAGATGTTTTAAGTGATTTACCTGCTAAAATTACTCAGGTAAATAAAACTAAACATAAAATTAAAATTGTATTAAAAAATAAAATTGCATGTGTAGGATTACTATTGTGATTTGAGTCCTATTCAACAACAGCTTTATGAAGATTTTTCAAAGACACATATTCATAAACATTTATCGGAGACTGAAACTGATGAAAAATCCGTTAATAATCCTCCTAATAAAAATAATATTCTTCAGGTAATTATAGATATTTATTTATGCAAATATTTAATATTAAATTATCTTTTTTTTATAGGCACTACGTTATTTACAAAATGTATGCAATCATCCAAAATTAGTACTTACTCCACAACATCCTCAGTATTCTAATATAATTAAGCAAATTTCAGAATCTAATTCTAGTCTAACTGATATTCAACATGCTGCAAAATTACCAGCCTTAAAGTAAATAATACATTTTTGTGTTTATGTACTTTCTATTCTATGAATTATTTTTTTAGACAACTTTTAATGGACTGTGGTATTGGATTAGTAAGTAATAATGACACTGTAATAAGTCAACACAGAGCTTTAATATTCTGTCAACTAAAATCTATGTTAAATATTATTGAAAATGATCTCTTTAAGTAAGTTATTTATTTTTAACTCTATATTTAATTATTTAATTATTAAAATTGATTTTATATATTAGGGCCCATATGCCAAATGTAAGTTACCTTCGTCTTGATGGTAGTGTACCTGTGTCACAACGATACGCACTCGTTAATCGTTTTAATGTTGATCCATCCATTGATACCCTTATAATGACCACTCAAGTTGGAGGGTTAGGTCTAAATTTAACTGGAGCTGATACTGTATGTTGTATGATATACTCACTACCTATTTTAAAATTAAAACTCATGTACCTAATAAGATATTTATTTACTATAGGTAATTTTTGTAGAACATGATTGGAGCCCTATGAAAGATCTACAAGCAATGGATCGAGCACATCGTATTGGTCAAAAAAAGGTAGTAAATGTTTACCGTTTAATTACAAGATCAACACTAGAAGAAAAAATAATGAAGTATGTATCTAAACGATAAAATTAAAACCATTGTCTGACACATTATTTAATATTTATGTTTATCATTTTAGTTTTCAAAAGTTTAAGCTAAAGACCGCCAATACAGTAATATCTTCTGAAAATTCAAGTCTTCAAACAATGGGAACTGATAAAGTAATATTGAACATTTTGTTTGAAAATACCAAAATATATTAATTGACGTATTTTGCGCTCCTCAGTTATTAGATTTATTCTCATTGGATGATCCGTCGAAAGAAAAAAATAAAACCAATTCTTCAGGTGGTTCCATGAAATCTGTTCTTGAAACTTTGCCAGAACTCTGGGATGCCAAAATTTATGATGATGAATATGATTTAAATAGTTTTATTCAGACTCTAAGTAATGATTGATCCTATAATGAATTGGATTATGTATTGTTATTTAACATTTTTTTTTTTTTTTTAATTATGATATTTATAATAATTTATACCTAGTGAAAACAAACCAAAAATTAGGATTTTAGATTTATAATCATTGAATGTACCTATAATAATTTAATATCTTAATTGCTTATAGTATTTTGTACTCATTGTGTAATAAATGTTTTTGTATCGAAGCAATTTTGATACAAAAATTATTTGTGTACTGAGTTAATAAAATCTATATTTTTCTCTTAAATGATAAGCCGAGTATGCTTTATGTTACTTCATTAAAAAAATTGACGTAGAATCTGGAAATAAAATTATAGTATAATTTAGTTTAAATAACTAATAAGTTACCTGTCTATCTGTCTAGTCATATATGAACTTCTAGTTACAATCTTATAGTCATAAGTATTAGTTAGTTTGTAGTTATCCAATGTTTTGTACAACATACCATTCTTATTCTTAATATTCTTCAATTCAGTGTAAAATTAAAATAAAATAAATATAAAAATCATACTTATGTCAAAAGAATATCAAACTGAATTTCCACGCCAAAATGTTACATTTTATTCACAAACTCACGTTCTTATCAGGCACGGTGCTAAGGAAGGAGTTCAGTCGATTCAGGACTTTAGTCCCTTCTATAGGCTTAACTAGGCCAATATATTTAAGAGTTCACAAATTGTAAAGAATTCCCAACGTTTGTTTATGTATCTTCAAAACTTTGGACAACATTTTTTTTTATTTTAAAGCTATTTAATTGTGCTATAACCAACATACGCAATTAAACTAGAAATGTGCAAATTATTTTTATTGCATTTGAAAAAAAAACACTTATCAAAAATTATTATTTTTAAAGTAGGTACTAGTAGTACTACAAATAATTAAGTATTTACTACCGGTTAATTTTGAAATATTCACTGTAGCACTGTAGTCGCGTAGGTATGTAAAAATTGAAAAAAAAACAATATTTTGTAATAAATAATTGAATAAAAATCGTATTCTACTATTTTAACAAAATATTTTTTTTATTTGTAAAAAAATAATGAATATTTTATTTATTTATTATTGCATTTACTAAATACTAAATATTAATTATATAATGGACATAAAGGTAACCTAAAACTTCAATCGTTCAATATCAAATACATTATAAATTTATGAAATAAAAGTTAAAAGTAGCATAACCATTCATAACCCAATACATTACAACCAATATGTTAGGTCACAAAGTCAAATTTCGCAGCATTGTTATATTTGTGTTTAGCGCAATAATAAGAAGTAGCAGTACCTAGTGATAATATTACTTTCATTATTCTGTATACGAAGGTAAGACTACTTGACAGTATACTGAAGTAAAAATAATAAAATAATGATTCCACCATGGCACCATATAAAAATACTTAGTGCGTATGGGCTGTATAGTGTAGGTATGTATTTATGATTATGAATCATAATCATAAATACATACCTAAAAATATCATAATTTATGATATTTACAAAAATAAAACTTAAGAGAAACATTGAGTTCAATTTTCAAGCTTATTGATTGAGAAAAAAAAAATGTTACCAAAATGCTTTCACTACATTTTGCATTAATATGATAATTTTATTTAAGTAATAGGGACATGTTAAAGTTTTTTACGATTTATGTGTTTTTTAATTAAACCAACATGATAATAGCAGAAATAATTTGAAGAAAAATCGTTATCTATTTTACATTTGAATATTCAATTTCCCACATTTACGTCAGACAGAACTAAATGAATGCGTATTATAGTTTTTAAAAAGAATCCAGAATTATTTATTGGTATTAACACATAATATCTAAAGGTTTAAAAATGTATAGATATTTGTAATTTATCAATATGCACTATGGACATTCCTGAATCCTGGTTAAACGATTATCTATATAATATAGTCCTAAATATAATACCTATAAAAATTGAATTTGTTTTCCTAATAGGTAGTAGGGCAATATTACAGATATCGGCATCTTGCTTGCAAGAGTAATTATAGAAGACAATTTTTTTAAATTCTGTTAATGTTCTTGTTTTATATTTTGAGCGGAGCGATGAATGTATTGACTTTAACGATGTGTTGTTTTTTTTTTCTTTATTTTGACTTTTCGTGCTGCTTACGGACATTTTCAATTTTCAATTCTTTTAGTATTTTTTCTATATATGTCAATAAAATGTTATTTGTTGGCCCAAAAACCGTGAAAATTGAATACAAGGTTCCTGGTATATTGTTACAATAGTAATTGGAAATTATTAAAAATACATGGGCACAATCTTTTTTTATGAGCATTTAAAGTTCGGTTTTTGATATTTATCAAATTTAAAATTCAAAAATCATAAATGACATTATGCGAATGAACCACAAATCCGGTAACTATTATAACGGATGTGACAGTTCAGTCGCTCACTTCCCGGAACAGTGTGCCAACGTCCGTTTCGCGTTTAGGACGTGGCGACGTGCCACGCGAGGTTCGTCATCTGTCTATATTATTATGATTATAAATTGTTATTAATATTGTTGAGATTACGTTGAAATGCCCACGCCCAGTTTCCCGGCGCGAAATTCGACCTAACTCCTGCGGGGAATTTTTTTCTGCCGAAATAAGCTCGGCGAGCAATACGCGTCTATTTACCGTATTATTACTATTATAAAACCTATGTTTATTTTTCAGTAACTTTTTGGATGTCAGTTGACAAAGTACACTGTCCACGCGCCACGGTGTTCGTCTAGAAATAAACGAGATTTTCCGGTACTCGAGTTTTCCGCACGAATATAGGTAGGTACTCGTTGGTAATTGAAAACAGTTTATGACTTATGACTTCGGTGTTTTCATGTTTTTACAATATTATTCCGCGTGACGGTAACCGAAATTGAAAGTTTGCAAAACCACAGGTTTAAAATTCTGAAACCGAAGAAACCTAGAAATCAGAATATAACATAATTATTTATCGCGTTTTCACATTTTTTGTCATCACAGTTACAGTAAACGGTTCTTATTATTTACAAAGAATCGTACTAATAATTAATTCATTACATTACGCAGATTAATCAATACCTATTGTATTAACAGTCAATTATTATTTCACAGTGCGTTTACAGCAATATACCGTTAGGTGCTCATTATGATGGCTGCAGTTGAAACAATTGATTTGAAGGTTCGTTACAAGAGGGGCAAAAATGTTTCTGCACTAATTAAAATGTTCGAATCCAACCACCATATTTAATTTAAACGTAGACAAAATACCCTAATCGTGAGCGACGGTGGACGGTGCGCACAGAGTGACGTCACCGGGACGTGGATGCCGATCCAATCTTGCGGAGATGGATTGAGGGTGAAGAAAAAGGTGGAAAACACGAGGAGGAAAATAATACCTATACTACCTAGTCCAGGATTAGTGAAGAAGCTGACCAGTAGGTTTGAGAGGTTCAACGAGGCCTGAGGCGACCACTGACCGGTAAAAACTAAGCACAACCTCCGCTGTGCTCTCCAAACCTAGTGACCAGTTTTTTTTAGTGATCCTGTACGGAGTTTTATTTTCTTCCTCAGTATTTTCCACCTTTTTCTTCACCCGCGATCCATCTCCGCAAGATTGGATCAACATCCACGTCCCGGTGAGTCTTGATCATCGTGAAAATTTTTTTGTTTATGTTATATTTGGCGGAGTGCACGTCCACGTATGGACTGCAATAATTGCAACTAATAATGTGTATATTGTTTCTTTATAAATAAATATATTGTTCCTTAATCTTGTGTCTCAGTTAATTCAATTATTTGCGCCTTAGATTCAACGACTAATCGCCCTCGAATAATATAATATATGAGGTCAATCGCTTCCAACAACAACAGTATATTGTAATATAGTTTTTAATTATTTAAAAAATCAGGTAAGTACTGTGAATTTATTTATTTTGTAAGTTTCAATCATATACCATCTACCAGAAACCAATTCTAATGTCGAAACATTTATGGAAGTTTTTTGCGATTAAATAAATACATTAAAAAAAAAAGATGGGCAAGTGAGTGTCGCTCTGCTGTACAGTAGGTTAAAAGTGGGTCACTGTTATGGATGGGGTTAAATTTTAATTCAACAGGCACGTAGCTAGGATTAAATAATTAGAGTGGCACAGTTATGGCCAATATTTTTCTTGAGTGGCCAACATTTTATTTGGCCCCCTCCACACTAGACTATAATAGAATTATGTTTATAGGTATATTCATAGCCATCCCAAGGGCAAATGGGGCAAGTGCCCTAGGGCGTCAAAAGTATTATGAACTTAGGGGGTGTCTCAAATTTTTCACTTTAGAAAAATGTGTTTTTAAAAAAAAATTTTTTTTCAAATGTAATGCATTATATAAATTAATTACCTATTAAGTAGGTGGGTAGGTAACTAATTATTGGTGATGAATGAAAAATTAAATTAAACAACTGTCAACTGATAATTTGATAAAATTTATCAAATAGGTAGACATTAACCTTATATTCTTGAAATATCAGTCATTAGAAGATAATAAAATAAGCAATTGAATCATTCAATAAATGAAAAAATAAACTACAAAAATAACTAGTTACTTATTATTTTTAACGAGTTAGATTAGATTATTTTACACATTAAATTCAACTAATTAAGTAACAAAATTAATATGAATTAAAACTAACTAGTTAGTGCCCATATTTGTCCAATTTATTACAAAGGCATTTAGAATAAAGGAAAAAGATATATCGCAAAAATATTGATTAGGTATATTATTATCATTTTGTTTTTTTTCTATACCTACTATTCATGGTAAATATCCATTACCTAATCTAAAAATGATAGGTTTCATTAAACAATAAAATAACTTTTAGTTTGTACTTCAGCAGTAGGTATAACTAAAAAATAAAAATAACAATTTAATAAATAATTGTTGTAAACTTGTACCTATATAATGTTGGAAAAAATTAGATACATTCAGTTTTACCAAATCAACAAACATCTTGTTACTAAGTGCATATAAGTGTTTGGAAAATATATTATTCGTTTCTGTGTCGCAGTTATTACCAATCAGTATTAATTTGTTACGTCTTGCGAGCATTACGAATAAATTTATCTAAAAGTTAAATCGTTTTTTCATATTATAATCTGTTTATTCAACGTTCATCATAAAACCACCATGTCAAAATATAATGCAACACACGAAAGTAGTTCATCTGTTAACCAGAAACTCTCCGAGAACGAAATCATGCAAATGGTTTTTATTGATCTTCGGTCAAACAGACCGAAACCGTTAGATGGTTGCGATTTCAACAGCTTGCCGGTTCACAGACGGTTTATATCTTTACCTAACATGGCCGTGCGGACAAATCCTGTAGCCAAAGTAATAGAGCTTGGATGGCAATCAATGCCAAATATAACACTTCCTGCTGTGGAAAATTTCCAGATATGTAAATAGTATAATATGTACCTAAATTAATTTGAATAAAATTGTGTGTTATGTCATATTATATTATTTGGTTTTTATTTGATAATATTATTAATATATATGTCAACACGCTATTGTGTAAAATTAATTAATGCAGTTTGTGGAAATTCTATGTATTTTGTTCAGGTATACTGACGGTTTTTTTTTTACCAGTGTAAAATCTCACGAGGAAGTTTGTATTAAATTATCAAGCTTTTTGACTAAGGAAAAAAAATTTTACTAAAATATCTTCACCGAAAAAAACCAAAAATACTGCGATATCATGGAAAGAATGATATGTGTAATATTAATTGATCTCTGTGGGTTTGCATTTCTCCGAATTGCTTGATAAATTTATATTTTTATCTAGTTTGTTCTATTTTAGAATACAAGGCTGGGCATTAATGAGTTAAAAAGTTAAAGTTAAGTTTAAAAGTTAACTTACGTGAAATTAACGAATTAATTTTTCATTTTAAGAATTTAAGATAATTTATTTTGTTTTTGGTGGTTAGGACGGCACTGGGTATATGGTTTATAATATAATAAAATTGTAGTTTCTGAATATAATAATTAGTGTAATGAGGTTAGGTTATTGTCACTTTTCAATATTACATGTTTAAATTAAAAGTGAAGATATAGTACCTAGCATATTATATATTATTATTAGTTATTAGCTATTCGCATAATAGTTATCCTGGTGTAGCAATTATAAATATAAATATGTTACATGACATATATATATATAATACGAACTCTACCATATGTACGACTAACTGCTGACCAGCTGACCTATGCATAATATTAGAACGCACACATAATTGTAAGGCCTATGGCCAACACACACAATGTATTAGTAAGTTAGTTTACGGTGCACCTTCTATCTCACCACACAATACGATTACTGGACTCCGTAGGACTACGATACAGTCACATAGTATAATAGAACCATATTTGATATATTTGTGAGTATTAGTATTTGTAAATGTCTAATAGACAATAAAGCATAATTATAACTGAAATAGAATCCTATAGTAATTTAAATATATTTAAGATCCTGATATCTACATATCTGCCCCTGGCTACGGTATTTATATCTATAGGATCCATACGATTCTCCCTGGATATCTTATATTTAACTGGTCGCTCCCCCGACCACGTTACGCTGGTACCCTCTAACAAGTCATGCATGCCATGATGGGAATTGCTGATTTACTGGAATAGGAATACCTGCGAGTTCTTGCGACTTTATAATAATAATTAATATAGATGCATTGTTGTCGTCGTTAATACGTCAAATACGACGAGTATATATGAACGATTTCTATTCTGAGTTCTGATATCTGGTAATCTGACCATAGTGTTCGGAAAGAAAATTATGTAAAAATAAGAAATATGATAATAGAAATTTTAAAATATGTTTAATTTTTTTACCCAATTATTTGAGCCTTGGGTATTTCAACGATATTTCAATGTAATGGGGTGGCCATCAGGGTGGCCTGTAAATATTTTGGGTGGCCAGGCCACCCCTTAGCTACGTGCATGTAGTTCAATGATATAATTATAAAATCATTGCATAAGCAAAACGATTCTGAGCGAAGACGGTCAGTTAGCCTATGATATTACTAAGTATATTTGATGATATTATTGTGAATAAAGTAATTTATATATAACGTATTCAAGTGGAACCTTGTTTTAAATTTTCAATCCTTGTTAATGAAAGTTGAACATTTTATAAATTTTGAGAATGGGGAATATTAAATACTGCAGTAATGTACCTAATTTGCCTATACAATACGCCGGACAACACATTATGTTTGCACGGAGTATCTAAAACAATCTATATACATATGCAATACTGAAAACACCTTACACCTCATGAGTATTTACGACGATTTTTAGCGTAGTCTATAACCTAAATGATAGATTCATTTATTCGCATTGATTTAATGCGAATTGATTTAATGAGCATTAGGGAGCGAGTTTATATGCACCTAAAATATCAAGATTAGAGGTCGGGTAAAATTTTAAGTTAATGCGAATGTTTTTTAGTCCATGTTTTATACTTTGTATTCCATGACCAAAACAATTATAACATTTTTTTTTTTAAATTCCCGCGAAAAAATTAATTCGCATTAAAGCGTTAACATGCATTTCTTAATCCCGGAGTAAGAGTTAATTCGATTTGACGAATCGAATTAAATAATAAATGCGCATTAGTTTAATGCAAATTAAAAATGCGTTTATATGCACCCAACTCCCGGATTAACTCAATGCGCATTAACAGCTGCATATAAACTGGTAACATATATATATATTACATATTTTACAATTATATGTTTTCTTATATTTTTCACTATAATATAATAATAAACTTTAATATTAATTGGTTGTTATCAAGAATCCCTGTTCGAATCAAAATGACTGTAAGAACTAAGAAGGTCCATAGGAGTTCCAACAGGTAAATACATTTAAAAAAGTAAAAAAAAACCAAATTAATTTAAATTTTATCCGGTTTAGATTGTATTGGAAGTCGAAATGAAATACATAAATAAATGCATGTGATTTAGAATTACTTAATTCAGATGGCAGCAAACAATAATAAATACAAATTGTA
This sequence comes from Acyrthosiphon pisum, assembly GCF_005508785.2. Classification (NCBI taxonomy): domain Eukaryota; kingdom Metazoa; phylum Arthropoda; class Insecta; order Hemiptera; family Aphididae; genus Acyrthosiphon; species Acyrthosiphon pisum. The sequence continues at coordinate 17,226,197 of NC_042496.1, read as the reverse complement.
TTGTTGGCAATGATGTGATTATTTTTTGGCGTCTGTGTAAGTATACGCAATTTATAGTAGAAAAATTGCTTCGAACTACAACTTCGAGGCTAGTTTCAGGTAGCAAATTGTATTTAGTTGGTACTTTTAGTGTTTACATTAACCTGCCTAATGAAGAGATAATTACAATCGACACTTATACTGTAAAGCAAAGTGTAAATTACCTATACTTGCCCCATTTTTTTAATTTTATAATTTACAGTTATATGACGATGTCCATATGGCCATATTGCCCAGAAGTGTTGGGAATTATCTGGATAAAATTATCTAAATAAGATTTTTTGAAATAAATTATCTTTTAAAATATCTAGAGAATTATGTTACGATTTATCTAATGTTTAGCTTAAATAAAAAATGAGCTTATCTAGATAAATATTATAGTGGCCCTACAAAATTATAAAACCAATGTTACTAAAATTCTAATAATATAATATAAATTATTTATAAAATTAGAAGAATATATTTCTTGTTATTATTGCCAACGACGATATTACGATAATACGAGAACCTGCATGCGGGCATGCACTATACATCGTTCTCTACTAGCCATAAATCATAATGAGCATAGGTGTTAAAATTAATTAGGTATAGGTTTATTTCCCAATCCATTTTAAAAATAAATAAAAAACCAATAAATTATCTTATCTTATTTAAATAATTTTTTAGTTATCTATTCCAAACACTGTTGCCCAGTGGCGTTTGGTATATTTTTGCTATATTATATTATATACATTTAAAAAATATTTTTTTATAATATATACATATAATTTTTATTTTATTCATATAGGTAACCCCTCCCATCGAAAATGTCCATGTACGTCGATGTCTAAATGTATATGGTTTTTGAATATATATAGTAGGTACTAACTTTTTAATAACTATTTAAAGAGATTTGGATAACCATGGTGATGGTGGTGTTGAAGGAGGGGACTGCTATGTCAAATTCCTGTAAATAATAAAAGTTTTGTTCAAGTATACCTATAGATTATATAAAATGCCATGTTGTTTTCATCATTTAATATTTTATTTACGAATTATATTAAAATAAGTATATTCTTTTCGATTTTGGCTACAATATCGGACACCGCGTAGCAATGAAACTATAAACACTACCCAGTATTATAGAACATAATTAGTACCAATATACAAGTGGAATATCTCTTTTTGTATTTTGCGGACGGTAAAATACAACTCTCAACCCCCTCCCCCCACATAAATTTTCTGAGCACGCCCCTGCTTTGATTGTACTATTAAAGCAGCCCATCTAACGATGATTGTTTTTGAAGTATTTAATAGTGTTCCATAGCAGTATCATAGTATATTCCTTCATTCTCATCACAATGTAATTTTTGACAATATTACTGTTAAAATTTTAAATGTATGCTCAAAACATAGAAATTCAATCAACGACGCGGCGGGCTCAGCCCATGGCTCAACTTGAGCCGCTCAAGATTGCTTGGTATTATAGCTATAGCATCATAGACGTACCGTAATAATGGTGATATTTGGTAGATTCACCGCGGCTTGTCACATAATATACGTTCCCACGGCGACAGCGTTGTTCCTCCTTCCTCGCCTGTAGTACACGGAGACGAGAGTCACGGACCGCGTTGGACGCCACAGCGTTGACTTATGCATACCACGTTCTCATTGGCCCATTTCAAATTTCGCGCCTTTTTTTTTTATCAACTATCGATTAATACGTGGTCGGTCCAGAACATAGACCTATAAACTAGTTTATAGGTCTAAGGTCCAGAACGAGATTTAAATTATTTATTATTAATTTAAATATTTGATTATGACAAATAAAAAAAACTGTTATATTGTAAGCATATTATTTAATATATACAATCATCGATAGCATATTAGCATATCATAATGATCATAAGTATGAGCCTATACACGTGAAGATACCTAAATAATTAGATATTTCTGCTATGCGATTTACAAGTTATTATAATTTTGCAACGACACAATTGGTGCAATTTAGTACTTATTTATTTATTTATTTAGTTACTATTATTATTACACTAATACACTAACGTCTAACTATATATGTGTCCGAACTCCGAAATCCTAATATGAGTAATGTAATAGGAATAGTCGAATAGATACCTAACTAATTAAAAAATTATGATATATTAATAATTAAATTCTAAATTAATTTAGAAAGTGATCCCTACATAATTATTTTTATTTTCTATACCTCAGTACCTCAGAGTAAACATTTTTTACTGGACCAAGTGTATTGTAGGTACATGAACTACTACAGATGTACACAACTTTTGTGATAAGCGAAAAAGATTGTCTGGGTAGCTGGTCTTCTGAGTTCTAACATTGACGCATGACATGGAAACAAAATACCAAACCTACCGTCTGCCCTTTTTCTTCACGGACCAAAGACCACCAAAAAATAAAATTGTGATACACACGACGTGCGACTCACGCACACGATAATAACCGCGACCAGTTTTAGAAATACGGGTCAATGGCCGCGCATCAAACAGTGTGCGTAATATAATAAGTATACGTTCGGCAAATCAGAAATCATACCAAATTTTATTACATACGCACAAATAGGTTATACCTATACGTCATAATATACGTCACCGCTTCTTATGATTAACCATAATATTTTTAATTTATGCATCAGTGTTATCGAGGGTATACCACGGTCCACGGGGGTATATGATGTATAGGTACCCATTTGCTATTTGGTAAATTATAGCGTCGTAGGGTAACTCAAAGAATTTAACATATACCCTGTGAACTTAGTATAAATACAGACGCATATACGCTCATAAGTATACCTATTACAAGTTAATCCGTATTCTGTATTATGATTTATAGTCGTAATATATAAAAAATAGTTTATATTTGTGACAAAACAAATTTTTCTATCATATAAAAATCGGGCACATAATAATGTATAAACAATAGTTATTCTTTTTTAATGAAATATTGAAATATGATTGACCGACCCACGTTAATTTCCAACCATTCCAAAATTGACAAATAATTATTGAAAATTATTATTCGAATATGTATTAAGAATACTTATAAAAACTCACGTATTCCGAATACAAAATTAAAGTATTCTTTACAAGACCGATTTTCACTGCCTACTCCAAATGATGATGAACGATGACAAACAACACAAAAAATACTGCTTTAATTACTCTTGATATGGTTAAACAAAAACTTAGATATTTTGAGTAGAAGGTAAATCACTATTTGACAAAAATGCATTTAAATAATATGCAATATGAGTTTATTGGATTTGAATTTTGAACACAACTTATTTTTTTAGAACTTAAAATAGTCTTGGCAGTCCTTACCTAATACCTTGTTTTCGGTTGTATGATATACAAGTAACAAATCGACAATCGTCAAAGTTATAGCTAGGGAACGGATGTTATTGTAAATACATATTTTTATTGGAATGAGATATTTTATAAATCTGATAAAAAATGTGTATGATTTAGATCATTCTAATTAAAATAAGCCCAATTTTATTTTACATATTTTTACATGTTTGGTAAACAAGTACGTCATATTTTGTAAATATTTAGGTATTTTGGTTTTTTTCGTCAATTTACAACGACGTCAAAGATTATTTGCCTTATCTGAATGGCATTCACATACCTTATGGCCTATATATATCAGTATATCACCATTTAATACGCTTACGATGAAAGACTAAAATAATATTTGTAATTTTTATGACGATAAACATTATCTATATTATCTAAATGAACTGGATAATTTATAACTATAGGGATAGAACGGTTCAAAATATTTTAGATCTATTTTTGTATTTTTTTTTTCTAATGATTTTCAATATTTATCAAATTGTAATTATTTGCTCAAGCTTTTTAAGTGCACCAGGAAAATCAAGAATCTTTATACTTCACAGTTTATTTAAAAAAAATTACGAGTCGACATTGTACAGTCGTCAAATTACTTGATCTCACCCCCGTCAAAATTGTATAACGCCGGCCCTGCTATGCATAATACCATTGATTATACATGGATAAATCAATGATAATACTTGACACCATATGAGCAAATTGGGGGGGACTTAGGGGTGATAAGCCCCCCCCCAAACTTAGCCGTAGTCCCCTCAAAAACCTAGGACATACAATTTTAATATGCTATATTGCAATGGTCTGCTTGCCTTTAATATATTCAGCCCCCCCCCCCCACCCCAAGCCAAAAGTTGAAATTTCGCCTATGCATGACACTAATTGTGTAAGCCATAAGGTCTATCGTATATTTATTATTATATTTAAAGATATCTTAATATGTTATATTATATATTATATGGTATTTCCACAATTCAGGACATCGGGGACATCATATTATATACTTATCTATGATCGAGGATATATATATAATAATTTCATGACAAATTGTACTACTTGTCATGAATAATTCCTTGTATCTAATATATATATATCTCTTATATATCTATAAATTCCATAGACATAATTAGGCCCATAGGGCAAAGGCACACGGACGCTCATACGCTCAGATATCATACGACATACCATATATTTACAAGACGCAACACCGGTCGTCAGTTGGTCACACTGCTGTAGGACCACTACGAGTTTCGGCGTCGGTTTCCGCCATTTTAGTTGCAGTTTTCGTACACTATTCTCGTGCCGCCGTTCGTGTTTAGCCCGTCCGTGAATCCGTTCGTTTTGTGTTCTTCGCGAACAAATCCGTTCAAAAAGCTCAATCTCCGTTGTACACGTTCTGCACCTTGACACCGTCGTCGTCTTACAACGACACAACCGTGAGTATTCGCAGCGCTCGGCAGTCGCCAACGCTAACACACTACCTACATACAGGGCGCGCGCCGGGTACACGACACACGTTGAGATCCGCCGAATAACAGTAATATTATAATTTACGTTTGTTTAATTAAATCAAACTGGTCGACGACGCGACCGTCGATCTAATTTAAGAAATCTCCTGTTGTATATTTTATCTCAGTGCGCGCGCCGACGCCGTTCCCCTGACGATCCCCATCGCGGCATTAGATGTAAATAATATTATGCCTAACGTGCGTCGACCACGGCGATCGAGTTGTTTATCGTACAGATTGTTATTAATTAATCACTATCTGCATGTTTATAAGACTTCGCGCGCCTCGCTGACCATTCGCTTAGATTTGTTTAATACCGACGACTGATAATAGCAGATGCCGGTTTAGCGTGTGATTTTATTCTATATCGATTTTCGGACGATTCCGATCGACCGGCACGCGTCATGGAGTCGTGCTCCGCTCATACGTGTTGATACACGTGAGAGGTGATTGGCCTACTTACGCCCGGATTGAAGCTTCGCGGTTCACATTTCGGCTGACGAGAAAACGTTTTCGGAAGCGCTCCACTAAACCGGATCTATACCCATTTTACGATTTTTTTCGCATCTTCAATATTATCAATAATCGGTATGACTGTATACCCAATTCTAGTGTGGCCCATTTTAGTATGATGGGAGGGAGGGGGGTGAAGGAGGGACGTTCAATTTCGATTTAGGTTGATAGATTGGACGCATGTTATGGTCAATAGATATGTGTCGATTCAAGTACTATAATAATATGGCATCCCTATATATTACACACTCTCAGATAATTTACAAGCGCTTGACTAAGAGAGTTATAACGTCTGTAGGTATGATAAGGAGAAAAATAACTGAAATTATTTTACTAAACAGTAATATTTATAAATTGTTGAGTTTTGTATTACCTATAGTAAATTCACAAAATATATATTGAAACAAAATTGTCATTATTTTATAATATTAAAATAAAATAGTATTTAACAAAAATTAGATAATTACATGTATTTTTATTTATTACGTGTATATACATTCATTCAAGAATTAGGTACATTTATTTTTTAACAAAATGTACCTAATATAATATGTAGGTACTGATATTATTGCTTACTAACTGTCCTGCCCGACGTTGTCCAGGCCAAAGATTTGTATTTTTAATAAATAAATGTGTACAAAATTGATATATGCCCTTTTTTCTAATGTATTATAATCAGACTTAGGTAAAATACTTTTAAAAAGTATTTCAAATACATATTCCGAATACTTCACAAAAAGTATTCCAAATATTTTTTGAATACTTTTTTCTAGTAGATTTAGATTTCAATAGCAAAAATATTATCAATTCTTTGTTTATAAATGAACATTATTATAATCTTGATAATAAACACCTATCTGGCTATCTATAATCTATGAGTTATAAAATATTATATTAAAATTAATATTGGATGTTAAACTGTATTCGAAATACTACCCAAGTGTGATTATAATATAGCTAATCCCGCACACTTTGTTGCCCATAAAAAATGTCAACTCTTAAAAAAATTGTGATTGTTCAATTCTTTTGGGTGTAACTCGCTGCAGTAAGTGTAACTTTGACCATGTTGAATTGCGGACAATGTGTGACTAAACTTAAAACTATTATTAGATAATCATTATTCATTAATAAGATTATTTAGTTTTTCCAATTATTATCTTTGCAAATTTGATTTATGTACCTATTATTAATCTTAATTAATGTATATTTGATTAACAGAAAAATGTCTTACAACCGTCGAAGTGGTGGGGGTGGTGGTTATGGCGCTGGAAATAGTGGCAACTATGGAAATTCTTATGGACAAAGCCCTAGCAATAATTTTAGTGGCTCTAGCAATTATGGAAGTGGTGGAGTTGGTGGTGGTGGCGGCGGCAGTGGAAATTTCAATGGAGGTGGCAGTAGCCGTTTCAATAATTTCAATAGTTATGGTAGAAACCCGAAAATGAGTCCTTGGGAGTCTGGTGTATCCCCAGGAGGTGGGATGATGCCAAATGTTCATCCCAATCAAATGGCTCTAGCTAATGATTTATTATCTAAGCTTTTAGCACCTAATCAGGTAATAAATACAGTTTTATATATTAATTTATTTTATAAGCCAACTTCTTTCAAAAAGAAGGATAAGGATTACTATGATTCATTAATTTATTATTTTTAAAACTAAACATTGAATATTTTAGGGTGGATACGGAAGTAGCCAAAATTGGGGTCCAAACCCTGGAATGGTGAGAAGACAAGAATCATTTAAGGTAAAACTAAGTTAAATTAAAAAAATTAGTATTTAAGCTGTTATATATTCTTAACATTTTAAATATTTTACAAATTTAAAAAAATAATTGGATAGGTTTTAAAATATTCCTAATAGTACCTATTAGGAAATTATTTAAATTAGGTTTTTGTACAGTAACTAATCATATTTATAGTATATCTAAACGTTCTATTATAATTATTTCGATTTGCCAATTATTTATTGCTGAGCGTTTTAGCTAATCTGAGTTTGGCCTGTTGCCGTTGGCAATTTGAATTCTGGAGCTGGCTGATTCGTTTCGCTGGCAATCGAATTATCGAACAAATTTCATAATCTCATCTGAGTTTGTTTTTCATTTGTTGTGCTCTATCGAATCTCTCTGTTCCTGGCACAATAATTGATTGGTTGTTTGATAACCGCCAGAACCAAAACCGGCGCAGGCCTGATAATCGCAATCGTAGACCTCCTCCAAAAAAGGACGATAAGAAAAAGGATTCTAAACCTGAAGCGGATAAAAATGATAAGAGGTAAGGAATCATTTCATAAAATCTATTATTCCGGATTTATATAAATATATATTTATATAATTCTTCGCTGCTATTTTAAAAGCATTTGGCAATCCCTCTTCATTTAAATTATTTTATCCGCCCATATATTCCATTGCATTTTATTGAAATATTAGAAGAATTAGGAATTATTATTTTCTACTCTTTTAACCCTTATTATTTATTTCTCTTCTTAATACATAATTTTGTATACTTAGTAGAATTATTACTTTTATGGATTCAAAAACCTATTTTATAACTTGTAAAAATTATTCCTTAAGTTTAAAAATATCAAGTAAGTATTTTGTTTGTTTGTAAGCTATACATTGGTTTGTACTACCATTTACTTAATTAATATACTAATTGTTATACCTAGTTTTAGTTAATTATATTTAGGGGTATATATAATTAGGTACAATGATAATATATACTATAAAAGTTTGAATTATAAAATTTTTATACTGTTATGAAATAATTTAATTTAACCATTTTTAGAAAACTCATTATGTATTACCTAAACAAATTATTATTTTATTAATACCATAATTAATTAACATTTGTTTGTTTAACTCTTGAAAGAATATTTTATTCATACATTAGTTATACTTGTTTATAATTCTTTTTTTTTAACATTATTAATTTTTTCAAATTCCAAAGAAGCTATTTGATTAAATAAATAAAATGTTCATCGGAGTTATCCATAATATTAATATAAACTAAAATTCTGTTGAAGTGTACTGTCATATAATTAATTAAAAGTAAAGATTATGTTTTTATGCTTAAAAACTTGAACATCTGACAGGCCAACATCAGTGGTTGTTATATTGTATAGTCTCATTATGTTAATTATTTATTTTTATCTAGGTGTTCATTGGTTAGTAAATTATTTTATAATAATTGGGAATGTAAAATTTTGTTTTATTTAATTGATAATCTCTATAAATCCACTATATTTATACATACATACATGCATACTTACATACGCATACATCACAGTTATTATTTTAGATATATTTATGGCAATATCAACAACTAAACATAAGACCATTATTTATACATGTTCAACTTAAGGTGATTTTAATTCAAGATGTTTATTACTTTATAAAGATTATGTGTAAATCTCAAGATTAATGTTTTCAATTTATTTATTTTCAAAATATGTAATGTTTCTATTAACTCTTAAAATACAATAGATATACTTTTTCATATTTTATTTTCATCAATACCTTTTAGCTTTTATATATATTAAATTTTATTTTAGAAGTATAGTTGGGTTAATATTTTTTCATGGCCTGTAAATGTTTAATCACATATTCACATACAACAATAAATCACAGTTAATGAATAAAAAATAATCATGAAAGCAGTTTTGAATTTCCTGATTAAGGGTAAATTATGTTTTCTCTCTTACATTATATGACATACATATATAAAATTGATGTTTAGCAGTACTCAATTTTGTGTAATTGACAATAGGCTGACAACAATAGATTTTTTATATTAAACATTTTTTTAGCTAGTAATGAGTGAACATATACATTTTAAAATATTCATAATTTACTTAAAAATTAAAATATTTAAACCAAATCAAGAACATGGTGACTGTTCTTACACTTAAGTTAAATCATATTTTTTTTTTGTGGTATCGAGAGCCAGAGGAAGAACCGTGTTAGCATTACTTCTCCTCAAGTTTAATGATATGTGAATTCACTCAATTTTTAAACTAACAACACAAAATTGGAACTACTGAACATATATTTTGCTATATTATGTATTAGTAAAACAATGTGACACCCTTCTTAATCAGGAAATAAAAAACTGCTTTCGGGATTATTTTTATATTCATGAGTTGTGATTTATTGTTGTATGAATCTAATTTATTCCCAACTATAATTTTATTGAACATTTCAACTATCTTAGAATAATGCTCTTATTACACAGAATTAACATTTGAGGAAGTAATACCTGTCTAAAGGTGTCATCGAGTACATACTTTTTAAACCAAGTATATTGTATTTAATTTTTTTAATATATTTTGTTATTATTTAATTTTTTTTGAGTGATTAATAAAACACAATCCAAAGATGCTGTATAATATATCCATTTTCTTGGAAACAATAACAATTTTGATTATTTATGATTGATATTTTTTTATGGGGTAAACAATCATACTTAAACTGCCATTCAATTGTACAACTTTTTGCTTTAATCATATTTAAATTAAGGTTTCATTTTTACTTTAAAATTGTATTCTTTATATATTTCTTGAAATGTCTAATTTCTATGTTATATATTGATAATTCTATTAACATAAACATTTTTTTATTATTTTTTTATATAATTCTAGTAATGAAACAAATGGTGTCAAGAAAGAAGCAACAGACCAAGTAAATATATTTTTATTTTCACAAATATATGAAGTAATTAATGTTTTGTACCAATAACTTAGGAACATGTGGATTACGATGGTATTCCAACAGCTGTATTATTTTGCCATGTTTGTCAAAAACACATGTGGGATGGAGCTGTAAGTTACAGTTTATGTGATTATTTATAACGTCAACATGTGCCTAAACCTAAATTATGACAAAAATCATTTTTTTAGTCTTTTGAGAAACACGTCCGCGGTCGTCCTCACGAACTGATGATGACATACTTGGATGAAGGGTACAAAATGCAAGTGGAGTTAATGCGTCACCAGATTAAAGCAGCTGAAAATCAAAGAGAAATCGACTTAGAACGTATGCAAGCTCAAAATAAAGGGAAAGCAAAACCATTGTTCCGTAACTACTGTCCTATGTGCAATATTAATTTCTATGGCCCTTTGACTGGACATCGTAAAAGTGATCGTCATCGTGTAAGTACCTAAATTAATAAATATTTAAGTACTGTCCATAAATTAAAATATTATTTATTTGTTAAATAATAAAAAAAAATGATTTCGGCAACTTAATATTGATTCACATAATTATTAATAATTATCATACCTTATTACAAAATCATGAATTTTGCTTGTAATAAACTGTTTTAACTTCCAAATAGGTGCATTAAAATATTAGATTTTTATTTTCATTATATATTCAACATTAATTGTTTTAAATATATATACATTTGTTGATTTCACATTAAAAAATAAATGTTCATCAATAAAGCAATTATTATCAATAATATTAATTTCAATGTATTGTTTAAATAGTGTAAAATTCTAATAATATATATTTTAGCGGATTTATGAAAATATTTGTTTTCGTTCTCAGACCTAAGCGTAACTTGGATGAAGCACTTTCGTCTATCACCTAAAATCATTTTAATAGAGTAGAAAATTACCTATTACAAAAATTATAAAGAATACTATTTTTGATGGTATGGCATATCAGTTTTATATTTTATTATTTTACTTTAATATTCAAATTTAAAAAAAAATTAATTAATTTAAATTATGTTTAAATTGTTTTGAGACAATATTTAAAGAAACCTTATGGCATGCCCTAAAATTGTATTCTCTATTTTTTAGTATTTGTAATTTTATTTTAAGATTAGGCATTCAAAAAATGATTCTGTATGATTGTGTTTTACCTGTGTTGCGTGTGGGCCAGAGAGAACATAAACCGTGTGCTGATATGATTTTAATACATTTATAGATGTGTGCTCATATTTTATGTATCCATACTCATGTCCACAAAAAAATTAATGTGTCTGATCCTGTGCATCCCCCACTTACCTACAAGGTTTGTACCGTTGTGGCACTAAGTGGGGAAAGTGATTCAGATCTGTCGATAATTCAGTATATTTGGGCGAAACGATTATGTTCTCTCGTGGGCACGAGTATAATATATTGTTTTTGTAGCCTGGGTTAATGTCCATTTCTCTTTGTGTATTAACTAAAATTGTTTTATTTTTTTAGAAATTGAAACAATTTCTTCACCCAGAATGCAAAATGTGTGATACATTATTCCATACTCGTTTAGAATGGGATGATCACAAATTGTCTTCAGATCATTTACGCAAAGTTGGTGAACAGCGCCGTCAATTTAATCCAGATCTTAAAGATGATGAATTTGAATTGCTTGATGTGATTGTGATTGAAGATGATGTACGTTCAGAAGAAATACCTGTAGCATCTAAATTAGATATGCTCGATGATCAAGATATGAAAGATGATGAAGAAGAAGAAGATCAAGACATTGCAAAGGAATCAGAAGATAATAAAGATAATGAGGTGATAGATGATATCAAAGATGGGGCGAAAGAAGAGAATGATAATTCCAAAGAGGAGAATGATGTTTCTAAAGAAGAGAATGATGTTTCCACAGTAGAGAATGATGTTTCTGAAATAGAGAATGATACTTTAAAAACAGAGAATGATACTTCAAAAACAGAGAATGATAATTCCAAAGAAGAAAATGATATTGATACTGCAGCTAAAGAAGATACATTGGTGATTAAAAAAGAAAAAGAAAAAGAATATAATCCTGCTAATGTTGTTGGCCGTGAACTTGTAGTCAAAACTGGAGGATATGTATGTCGTATTTGTTCAATGTTTATGAAGAATGATGAAGAAGCAGATTTACATTGTCAAACTGCTTCACATTATATTAACTTCACTACTATCACAAAATTGCATGTAAGTATAATTTATTTTGCTAAATGAAATATTTAAATTCCTGGATTTTTCTACTCTAAAATATTTTTATAAAATTTGCTCAATTATCACGTGTTTTGTTTAGGCCAAAATCAATAATCGAAAGCGCAAAATGAAAGAAGAAAAGAAAGAGGATGATGATAAAGAGGTAAATACAGAAGATAGCGAAGTTAAACAGGAGAAAAAAGCTCGTTTGGATGAAACTGAAAATGATACACCAGTAGTTGAGCAAAATGGCATCGTTGAACCACAATCTGAACCTATGGACGAAGACGATGTCCAGGAGATAAAATCTGATGTACCTATTATTGAAATACCGGACGAAGAGTCGAAAGCGATTAACTCTGAAGATTCGGTAGTTGCAGATACTGTAGTTGCCGATACTGATATTAAAATTAATGATGTTGTTGCTGAACCAGAATCCGAACCAGTAAAAGAAGCTCCAGCTGTCAAAACTACTCCACCGCGTGGTGGCCGAGGTGGACGTGGTCGAGGAGTGGCAAGAAGAGGCCGTTCAAGTCGCTAAAATCACATTAAAAAAAAAAAAAAAAAAAAATGGAGGATATACAACTTCATAATAAGTAATTGAGCCCCCAATAATTAATTTGTAAGATTATTTGTTTTTAAATACTCTTAATTCATGTGCATTCAAAATATCATTCGATTTTAAATAAATAATAATCATTTAAATTATAAACAGTATACTAAATATTTGGAATTGTGTTCAGTATAGTAGTTCCCTTACCATCGTATTTTTATTCTAAAAGTGCGACTTATGTTTTTAATTGTGGACTCAAATTCATATTTATATAATGTCTATAATTTGGTATTAGAAATTAGAAATTTCTAGTTTTTTTTAGATTTTTTTTCTTGATGCAAATTATTATTTTATTAAAATAAAATAATAAATAAGCAGACTTAAATTTCTTTATAACATTTTTTAATTTTGTTAAAATTTACAAATATTTTAAAAAAAATAGCTAAATTAGTGTAATCACTTATGTAAGTTAAAATTAAATGCATAAATTGGTATTTTGCTAATTAAAATTGGTTTTTAAAACATAATATAGTAAATAATTAAATTTAATATAATATAATCTAATTTTAGTTTTAGTTAAAAAATTTAGGAACCTTTAAAATAATTGGATATACGTAGTTCTACGTATAAACATATACTTGTTATATGTTCGTAAAACTGTTGCATTGAAGAGAAAATGTAGATCATCTGAAATAGTGTAATTTGTATAAGTTTTTATTTTTTTGTTCCAACAAATTAATCATAACACATTAAGTGCATGTATTCAACATTATCTATGTAAAACAAGTGTACTTAACATGTTAGCGTAATACATAAATAATTGTATGTGAAATTTGTATTTTTAACCTAATTATCATACTCTTAACTACATTCGTATATTACTCGCTACAATATTTGCCAATTTTATTGTTTTTAAGCGAATTGTACTTTTATACTGCATATATATATTTATATACAATTAATAATATATTATATCTAATACCTCACACCTCAGCATGGTTTTACTCTTTGTTTTTGTTCATACATGGATTACTATATTATAATTGTGTAGGGGAGGGGGTTAGCTAATAAGGCATTCCGCGATGATAATTTTTGGTTTAGTTGTAGAGAAAAAAGTAAGTGGTATAAATATTGAGACAACAAGAGGGTTTAAAATGAGGTTTAAAATATTTAATTTTATATGTTGAAATGCTTTTGCTAAGAGTGATCGACAAATGTACGTGGAAGTGGAAAATAATTAAAAATTAAGCAAATGAAAAAAATATATTGTGCTTCAATTTTGTGAGTTAGTGGTTTTTTATGTTATGCCTTAAAAAAGCATGAAACATGTTTATACTTACTTTTATAAATAACAATTAAACCTTTTTCTAAAAATGAGTAAAAATAATATTTATTGAAAGTTAATATATTATATTTTATCATTATTGTGGTGGTAAGGGTTCATGAATGTAACTAGGATTTAGTAGTTACAGAGGAAAGGGGGCTTAAGATAATCAAACTTCAAAATATGTATTTCAGCAGTACCAACTTGTATGTTGTATACATACTACATAGGCCGAATAGGCGTTTTATTCTACATTTATTCTACGCTTTATAATTGTGTAATCCATAGTTATACCAGTATTTATGAGCGAATGAACACTTCAAATATGATTAATAATAACTTATTTTTTCGTTTGATTCTATTAATATTTGTTTATCTTTGCTAATTACTTAGGTTATAACTTAGAGCTAATTGATGGTCTGATCAGTAGTCTTTAGGCAGTGCCGGCTATCCTCAAATATATATGTATTGGTGAGGATAATGCTGAGGACCTACCCACCTACAAACATTTATTAGAAAATACAAATTACCAATATCCAATGAGTTGGTCAAATATTTTTGTTAATTTTTGGGTGTTATCAAAATATAATTTATTTAATAATATATTTTTTTTAAAACATTTTTATTGCTAATTAAAACAACCATTTTTTTAAAGGAAAAAAATGCATAATGGAAAATTATTTTTATATGAAATCGAATTGTATTACGGAAATAAAAACATTCTAAAATCTGTAAAATATTTATCAAGAAAACAACATAGAGCGTCTATTGTAGGATGATCCTATGTAATAATAAATAAGATAATAATGTGTAGGTTCCTAGTCACACAATGTCACAACCCTCATCTTCAGTTTTAAATTTAATAAAAAAATTTTTAATTTGTTTAAAACAGTGTAAAACCCAAGTGAATATTGTGTTTTTTGTTCAAAACAAAAGATACACCATCTGATTTAAAATTTGACACCTTCATTACAGTGACCCCCGCCGAAAATCATCCAAACAACACCTGACGTACGGCAGACGGTAGTACAGTACCCTCTTCTCCGCCTCTTTATTTATGGATAAACCAAGTAAATATAAATATAAAAAGACAAGTGGGTACCTATCTGCTGTTTAGTAGTTATACAATTTGAATTCAATAATAAATCATTGTTTACGAAAAACGTCGAGACTGTCTGCCTAGCATACGTGTATAAATAATCAAAATTATTAATTAATAAAAATCAAAAAATATTTCATGGCTACGAATTGTGTTTTATCAATTGTTTTGCGCATTTTCGTGATTTTGACGAATTCGGACCGTACACCACAGCAGTAGTTATGGCGGGAGGATAGGTCCCCCAGAGCTTATAGATTCTGAGCGGATCACTGTTACAATAATGTGTTTTTTAGTTTATTATTTGTCTGTATACAGATTTCACTACTTTATGTCTTTATGCGATGTTCAATTACTTTGAGGATGATTTCTGATAGAAAATTGAATCTAGAAAAAACCGTAAATTTTTACGGCAGTCATTATTTGACAAAACCGATTTGGTTTTTTGGTGTAATTCAAAAAACAATAACCGTAGTTACTTTCAATTTTCACTAATTATAGTTTTCAAAATATTTTGATTCGTTTATAGACATTTGAAATTTGAAATTATTTTTAGTTTTTTTCCTATAATATTGATAAAAAAAAATGTTTGCTGGATCAAAAACCTTAACAATTAAATTTAAATATATATTAAAGATACGTAGGCACGGATTTTTTATAAGCATTTAAAGTATACATTTAGACAAAATTATAAAAATCTCTATTTTTGTGTAGGTATAGGATTGGTTTCGGTTAGGTATAGGTAGGTAGGTACTAGAGTTTCTCAATTATTATTTTCTTAAAAAGGTATTAGTTAGTTAATATACAGTTTTTTTAGTATGTCACAAGTAAGTACCTAATAACATAGATTATGAAAATGAAATCTATGCGGTAAAGTGAAAACGAGACAGTTTAATCACAATATAATATAGAGAAGAACTTCAATCAACGTCAACACTCAACAACTTCAACTGCCAAATAATTCACTTAGTTTTATTGGCTATTTGACTAAAATATCATATTTACCACGTAAGGTCAATTTCTTCTTTTCGTCAATACGTATTATACTTTTTTTTTAAATAAAAACTTATATAGGTAATCAACAAAATACAAATCATGTATAATTAAAACTCAAAATCAACACTACTTACAACAGATATACATTTACATAATTTAAACTACATCATCCAGTGTTTTAATAATTTTAACCCTTACCATCGGTGGTATGGTGAATTTTTTTCTCCCAAGAGACCAACAAAATTTTGGCCACCTACCACCTATAAACCAAAAACCACATTTTGAAGGCGCTTAGGGAGCCAGCCCTCCTCTAAAGTTTATTGACATTAACTTGCGTGGGCTCGTCATGCTGGCTTCAACTACCAACAGTGCACTTCTAAAAGTTGCAATTTTGATTTTTTAATGTTGACATCACATGAATAATATCAATGATGGGACATTACAGATGTAGTGTTAACAACAACCTAAAATTGTCGTGCCTGTTTTTATTTTTTAGTTGTATAGTCAACTTATGGAATAAAGCAACTGAGAGATCCAGATGGTGTGTTACCACCGCACACACAATATTTATTTGGTCTTTGATTCCGTTTTAATTTTTAACACAAGACAATTGTCAATACAATACAATTTAATTTTTACTGATCTTAAAATGATTTTAAACAATTTTAAACATCAATAATTTTTATTGATGTGAGGAATACCGAATAGGGAAGGTAAAAGGAATCAGACCGGCAAGAATTTCTCACCGAACATGCACAAGGAGTGGGTGGATATTGTCTCACACTCTCCCCTAAGAGATTAACAGATAAGACTATAAATATTTTGCAGTTTGTTTTATTCTTAAAGGCTTAATAAAATTATATATAAAAAAAAAATCATACAAACGAGATTCTTCCCATTACACTTGAATGATAGTAGTAAAAGTATAAAATAAATATAAAAAAAAATTCAATATTAATAATATATAGTTATTATTAATATATATATATATATATATATATGTGTGTATTTACAGATACACCTATATACATATATAATTATAAGTGAATAGTTTATTTTGAGAACATGAATATGCTATGAGAATTAGATATTATTACTAGTTAGGTTAGAGTTTCGATACTTATCGAAAAGTCAAAAGGGGGAGAGGAAGAAAGTATGTATTGTTTTCAAATAAATACAAAATAGGTGTTAACAGTTGAATTTCGTTCTTGTTCGTTTTTTTTTCACTTAAATAATAAATTAATTTATACACTTAAAAACATAAAATATATATAATAATATGTATAAAATTATATAAATGGTAGAAAAATTTACATCATACAGAAAGGATATTGTCACCGAAATAGGAAATAATGGATTTTCAACGTTTTCATTAATTAAAAAAATAATAATAAAATGTTATATAATATGTATAGCTAAGCGGAATTGTATCGAGGTCCTATTTGTCTGGTCCCCATTTAAATTAAAGCGTAGGCCCAAACAAACAAACAAGTCTTAACACATAAATAAAATGGATAATTAATTATAATTATTATACTTAAGAGTTATGCATTAGGTTAATACCTGAGCTTCAGATTCGTCTCCCAGTAATAAATTGTAAATTTTTTTTTTTTTTAATTTTTAAAGTATTTTTATTATTATTAAATTAATGGAGTCAATTTTATGAAACATATTAGCTCGCCAACACGAGTATTTAAAATTTCTTGTTGACGAGGACAAAAAATCAGTTCACAAAAAAAATGGATTTGTGGTTATTAATTATAATATGTTTTCATATAACGTTTACGTAACTTATAAATACATCATGTATGATTTTTTTCGTTTTAAGTCAATAGTATAATGATGGGTCGAAAGTGTTGGTGAAATCGCTTAATTTAAAATGATGGTGATGAGTCTGTTTCATTGTAACCAGTGCAAATACCGCTCATTTGTCTTCTGGTTCTTTCTCTCCTTCCTTTTTTCCATCACCCTATAAAACATTTTTGATGAGACACATCTTACAATTATATTTTATACTAAATTGATATTCATCAATTTACGTATTACAGTTTAATCTAAAAAATAATGAGTACAATCGATTATCACTCACTTTTTCATCAGATGGTTCCTTGGCTTCTTTTTCAGTATTCTTGTTTTCTGCGGCCTTCTTGTCTCCATCTTCCTTAGGCTTTTCTTCAACTGGCGGTGGTTTTGGCAAGTGGCTGTTCAAGTCTAGATTCTTACACATGTCTTCCCAGTCAGGGAAACACCGTTCCTTGATGCGGTTTGTGTGCTCCACTAAATTTCCAAAATTGTCCACTAAATAGTCTCGTAATTGGCATTCAACATCTTTGTCTAAAAAGAACAATTGTGCCAAGTTTGCAAAAGCCACTACGTCCAGCTGAAATGAAAGTGAATTATTTTTTTTTATTCAAACAATGAAAGTTTTTACTTATGAATTATTATAATATCAATAAAAAAATTACAATTGAGGGTTCATTTCCAAAGAAATACAATTTGTCGCCTAGAACATCAGATAGAACTTTAAGATCATTTTGTCCAAATTCCAAAATCTCTTCGGGCTTATGAACTCCAATTCCTTGAGCTTTAACTTTTTTTAATCCCTGTGAAAACGAAAATAATTTAATCAAATAATTACATAATATACTACATATAACATATGTTTATTTTTAGCACACACACCTTTCGACTATAACTGTGCTTGAACAAGAAATTAAGAACTCCATTTGGAACCCATGTACCAAGCGCATGTTGCAAGTTCACTTTATATCCTTTGATAACATTTTCTGGAGTTTTTGTCTTCCACCATGTTATCACCCTAAAAAAATTAAAATTAAGTAAATTTAAAAGTAAAAATTTCTAAAAATATAAAGGTAGCAACATACCAAACAAGTTTATTCTCAATCATCGATACCATAGCATGTGATATGTTACGTTGATCTTGGCTCAATGCGGCATCAATGTCTTTGCCAAATTTCTGACTAAGCTCTTTAATAATTAGAGTACTATCAGCAATTTCTTCGCCATTCAATTCAATAAATGGTAACTGTCCTTTTTTGGAACGGTGCTTCATTTTATGATCGACATTCTAAACATAAAAAAATTCGAAATTCAATTAATACAAATACATTTTTAATTGATGTTATTTTCGTTTTGTTAACATTGATTCTACAGAAAAAAACTATTTCTCGTGTTTGAAACCAAATCAAACCAGTAAAATGCTAACTTAATACTTTTGCTGTACTAAATCATGGTCATCATTAATATAGCTGATAGATATTTTCGTGTGTATCCGTCGATGAGTCTAGGGCAACGACTCATCATTAGAGAATAAACGAATTTTCTAGACGTATAAATTAAGGTCAAGAAGCATATGAACTACCGTTTTGTCCCCCCGGTGGACCTTGACGAAATGGTGAACAAATTACCGAAAGATAATATACAGAAAACTTAAATTATAAAACCAACGGCATAACGTATAAATAAATACAACCTGTAGCGTTCTATGTGACACGTTAGGAAGCAATACAAATTCGAAATATTATTGATTAAATTCACTTTCGGTAGCTTTTTTTTGTTATTTCATATTTTGACATAAAAATTATACAAGTACTATATGCTCGTAATATAGTCAGAATAATATTATTTTTAAATATTTAAAAATACAATATGAAAGTTTACTAGGAGAGAAGAAGTATATAAAGTCAATAACCTCGCAACCCGTCCCTCAGGTCGTAAAAACGGTAAGTACCGGTTTTTCCGTACAGTGACTAATAGTATTATAGTAATATTGGCTTTACTCTTTCTATGAATAAGTATGAGGTTTATTTTTTTTTAACTTTATACAGCATAAGAGCTTAAATAAAGAATGTGGCGTGCGATGGCCGATGGAGATATAATTTTGAGAATAAAAGCACACCCTGTTGCATAAATAAGCGAGTCGGCGTGTGCCGCCCAAATATTATGGTCGGCGGCGGCAGCAATACGAGAAAATCCCTTACATACCACCACTACCACCGGGTTTATTGAACTCCCGAGCCGAGAAATACCACAGGCGGTTGTCATGGCGACGGCGGCTAATGGTGTGGGGGTGAGGTCGAGGAGGAGTTTATGGTTCAGACGGCGACAACTGTGTTATTGATCTCTTCACCATTAGCGCACATACACTACCCCTTCGTGCAACAAAAACTCGGCTAGAAACACATTTTTAAAAATAAACCCAACCCAAAATAGTTACTCTTTCTTTTCACTCAGATTTCGATAGGGTTGAAAAACTGCAAACACACGCCCAACCTCGTTTCCACGCCAGATAACCGCTGCTTTATGACATGGTGGAGAGAGGGGGGGTGTTTCCCGTCAAGCACTTAACCATAGTAGTGTTGTAGTACCGTATACTAGAAAAAACACAGCCGACGCCGGTTTTGCCTAACTTTCCCGCCTGCGACATCCTCTCCCAATCTTTTAATTTTGCAGTAATTTGTTTTATCGAAACAACCGCCACTCACATCCTGTACGCTAAATATATCGCATGATGAAACACCAAATGTCGCATAGTCACGCGCAGTGATAATCTGCTTGCTTAGGGCGGTAACCCGTCGTATTCACCCCGAGCATCATGGAAAGTTATCGCTTTAACACAACTATAAGCACTGTTTTTTGGCGATAAGCGAAGCACTCGAATAAACGATAATCGGTTATCGGATCCAAACCATTAGTGATTTACACGCACGCGTTGTGGGTCATTTACACTACTTTGTAAGGCGGTTAATGTATATTAATAAAATTTTAATATAAAGGTCAAGTTTCGTGGGACTCGGACGACCAGTAAAAAAGTCATACAATGGAATGCGCGCTGCATTCCACGAGAGCCACGCGTATTCATCATCACATTATTATTATATTATAGTCACCCGTATAAAAAGTCCCCCTCTGCCGCCCTATTATTCGGTTATACACTTGTACTACACACATCTGTAATCTGTATCGTGCTTCCGTCGATCGAGATCTATACAAGACACACTATAATTAATAATATAAACGTGTGCACTTCCTCGAAGTAACGAACAACAAGAATGTTAAATACACATTAACTCGAATCGACATGCCAGAATAAATACGTCGTGGGACTTGTTATTCGAATGGAAATAATTTTGTAATCACTATTCGATAGTAGACAAATTCACGACGGTTCGATAATAATATCGTCCTGCGAGAAGTTTATAATTATTTTCCTTCTCTACCATGGCTCGTGAGACACCCACCTACCAACACCACCAAATATTATTCTCGTCGTTTGACAAAAGCCAAAAATTCGGGACAACGACGATACAAGTTTTTATTATAGCGAGAATTTCGTTGTTAAAGAGAGCAACGCTAACAACAAGAAATGTTGTGTTTAATTGATCAATGAATAAGAAACGGTAGAGCGTTAAACCGTAGGGCGGAAAATGAGGGACGATGAGACGTAGCAGAGGTCCACGATAACAACGAAGCGGGGATTATTGTCGACGGGCCTTCTCTCTTTATATCAGTTCTCTCATGCACACAATAAACGACCATAATGTTATAATATCGTGTGCATGATATAATATTATTATCATTGTTATAATCGACACAGCGGAGAAGAATACTATTAATTTTTGTCGGTAGCGGCGAAAGAGTTTCGCCGTCTTAATAAGGATGTACGCAATGTGCTGGAATTGATATACGGAACCGCGCGTACAGAACAAATCATAAGAGCGAGCATTATGATAATAATAATTACGTGTAACGAAAAACGCTTATGAAACGCGTCGTTTTAAAAATATTAACTTCCAAAGGCTGAAGCATCGATTAACGTCTAAAACTTGAGACCCCGCAAGGCCACGATGTATAAAATATTATAACAGTGACATCATTATAATACGATTAGTCAGACAGAAACCTATTTTATTACATATAATATCTACAAAATACAATTTGTATAAAAAACCCGATTCAACGCGACATAGCGAAAACTCTTACCATACACGAGATGACAAAACAAACAAATCGCATTGCTACGCTAATGTTCCGAGTGTGGAAGAGGAGTAATTTATAACAAAGATTATAATAATATAATATATTGTATATGCCATAATATACCAACGTGTGTACATTGTAATTATATATCGAAAGTACTCGCGAGCGCAACGTCATGAGAATATTTAAACATATTTTTATCATCATTATCTACTAAGGACTAAGGTTTGCAGCAAGCGGAGGCGGTGGTGGCGCGGAAATAGGAGTCTCGTACACCGCGAGTCCGTGCCAGTTTCCACCGTCGCCAACAGGTTTCGCGCAATACGGACGAACTAGGCGGAGGAATGCGAATATGCGATACGCATTTTACAGCCACCTTAATAAAAATTAAAAACCTGACGTTCACAGAGCTGCATGCATAATTGTTTTCATTAATAATATTAAGTAACAACAATAACACAATACAATTACAGTAGCCAGTAGTTATAGTAAGACCAAGACGTTCGCGAAATATCCGCGAAATACCGCATTATATCCGGTTGAAAGACAACACAGGTAACAATATAATTATTATGCACACAATGCACTATTGTGGTGCACCGAGCGCTGCAGCACACGTCCACATATTATGATGATACACGCGAGGAATAATATCGTCCTTGGTAAGGGGAGGGGGGTATATTATCATTATTATGACGCGTGCGTCTAGATTTTACAGCTACATAACTATATAAAAATATATTATGATTGTGTTGCGGACACAATATTATATTGATTAAAAAACGTCCACAAATGCGGAAGAATGAAAAAAGACACCGTACGCGTACTTATTGTTTTCCAGATACCCTATGGCCTGGTAAAATATAAAATAAATATAACATAAGCGTTTTATTACATTTTACATGCGTTCACGAGATTTGGAATAAAAATAGTTTGGATAGTATGATATTTTTCTTTTCGTATACAAAGATGTACTACTTCTGCCCGTTGAAATTGAAAAGGTGTGGTACATGTGTTTTAGTATTTTTGTATAATATTGTAGTTATAGTTGTTTGTTTACAGCGATAAGGAATGCAGCGTACAAATTCTATATATTATAATATTTAATAGAATAATAACATGTATATTAAAAAGGGGAATTTTATTTAACAATAAACACTGGACTACTACAGCGGACTACGTCAAAGCTAAGAAAAAATAAATTATTATCGAACACAAATGGAACATTTTCACAGTTAATTATTGCGATGACGCAACAGATTTTTTTTTTGTAGTAATAAAATTTGATTTCCCGTTCCTTTTACACAGACGGGATTCTCCAAGGAAAATGAATATTGTAGTAACACGCCGTAGTGATTTCACCGGATTTCTACTTGTTAAAACGTTTCCAGTACTTACAGTGAAAGCGTGTAATACAATATGATAAATATAAGTTAATAAATATTTGTACAATCGACTTATTTTATTCTTTTTAAAATAGGAAAACCCACGATAACAGTTTTCATAATAAAATATATTTTTTCTCCGCCGCCAACATTGGAAGTTTGTATGACGCACAAATTATAAACTTATTGACAGAAATCCACTACCCAGTCTATAATATTTATTATTTTTATTTTATCGAGTATTGGATTACCAATTGAACAACTCCAATTTGGACAAGGAAATTATTTATAATACATTTTAATTACTTAGCAAGCCACCCGTATTTATTCCCAACCGTTACGAGTTTTATCACAAACCAATATTGAACAATTATAGCGAGCGGCGGTTTTTATTGGGCGTTAGGAATTTCAACTATCGTAAAAGATAAAACTCGTGAAAAAGTTCTCAGTAACGTCCTTCCCAACATAAATAATAAATAACGCTAATAATAAATCTTTGACAATATTATGGCCGACTGGAATGCCTATGGTTTGATATACGTCTAAAATATAAATTAATAAAAATAGTGTGTTAGAATTTATAATAAATATTAAATTGTAACGGCGACCATAGACAAATAGCATTCACTAGTTTATTTACGATACACTTGCATTTTTAACATTCATAATCGTGTAATGAACGCCGAAAGGTCAAAAACAAAATGATAAACATTTTCCTGTCAATGAATTTTAAATACCTATTCTAGCAAAGTTTTACCTACACGAGTACACAGGTCAAATTAATATCTATATTAGATTGTTTATTGTTACACAATTTTAAATTCTGGACACCAAACAAAATTGTTATTTTCAATAACAATAATATTAAAAAACATAGTATTAAGAATAACATACATCATGCACATGTCAAATTGTTTTAACTTGGACAAAAACACGTGCAACCATATGCACATGTGGAGAATATTGTAGTTCCCATGCATTGTTGTATAAAGATGAACAGTTTAACGATCTACGAGTATGAATGTCTCACGTTGATTAAAATAATATATTGTGGTAGGTATTATATTATATGACGTATTAAAATACAATATGGGAGCAGGGCGTTTTCTAATTAAATATTAAAATAAGAGTTGATATTATCAACAATTATTTCTAATGGTCTTAGTTATCTTTAGTAGGCACTGGCCAGTATTAAATACATTTTAAATATAAATTAATAAAAAATGTCCAGTAATTTTCATAAGACATTAATACCACAAAAGTATAAACCATTAAAAGCGAATCATAGTCCATTTAAAATAACTACAAACTTTTTATGGGAATGTGTAATTAAAATATATATAGGTAATCTATTTTTAATTGTTTTTATCCGATAAATTAATTTAAATTATACAGATAAAAAAAATAAATTCATCAAATTCTGAAATTGATACCACAACATTTTACAATATAACTATTCAAAATTTATTATTTTGATGTGATTAAATTTAAAAGTCAAGTGACCATCAGTTGAATAAGGTAAGTAAAATAATAGGTATGTAGAATACACTAACATATTAACAAATTAGATAGTAGTAATTTTTTTTTATCTGATACATACATTTGGTTTAAGTTAAAATATCTATTAATGCAAATATAACAGTCAATGGTAAGTTATGCTTGTTATGCATACCCATTAATAATTAATAACATGATGTGTCACTTTTTAAAATCAATTTGTTCTATCTTACTTTTTAACCAGATTATTAGATCTGTGTAACGTGTCAAACATGGCTGTTCTACTTTTATCATTATTTTTATCGTCAAAAGGTGATAGTTCAATTTCCTACCAATTAGAGGCTT
This sequence comes from Acyrthosiphon pisum, assembly GCF_005508785.2. Lineage (NCBI taxonomy): Eukaryota > Metazoa > Arthropoda > Insecta > Hemiptera > Aphididae > Acyrthosiphon > Acyrthosiphon pisum. The sequence continues at coordinate 17,200,660 of NC_042496.1, read as the reverse complement.
ATTTGCTCTTTATCTAGTTCATGTTTAATTAGTTCTACCAAAAAAACTAGATGGTTTACATACTTAAGTGCCTATACAATATAATTTTAGTTAGAATTTCTGATGAACATTTGACAGTTTTTTTTATAGATATCTCTATAAAATTAAAAATGATTAGAATACAAAGTATAATAGACAAATGAAGCTATCATAAATAAAACATATACAAATACCTAAACTATTTATAAAGTTAAAGAACCAATTATCATTAATATTTGATTTCAAACACAGGATATAACTATTGACTGCTCAATAATTTAATATTGTATAGTAAATAACTGTATCATTATAATACAATATTATATTATTTATTATCTACCTAATTCTGTACAGTAAAACATATCTATATTTGCTTCAAAAACAAATAACACCTAACACATAAGTTATAGTTAAATCACTATGTTTTAATATTCATCGTTTTGGGTACTGTTCCTATGAGAAATTATTTTAGTAGGCATATCATGAAAATATGAATATTAATTTTTGGTTGAACCGTAAAAATACTACATTATACTAGGCAATAATTCAATTTAACTTTTTTGGGACCAATTGTTTAAAACCTTACCTAAATATTTAGAAACTTCAGAAATTTTTAATAATTTGCGACAGAATTTAGAGAAAATGTATAAAATGGTTACCAAGTATACGTGCATTCAAATCATTTAAGTAGACTTAAGGAATTAAATGATGGACGATCAGTCAATTACTCAACAATCAGTAACTTTCGGATGAAAAAGTTAATGTTATGGACTTGCCACAATCAAGGGTAATGATAATACAAGGAAAATATCACCCAACCACTTGGGTAGGTACCTACCCCCGGGGGTGCTAGGTGGTACCTTGGGAAAGCGAGTACCACATTATCTAGGCATAGAATATAGCTAGTGCATAATATTATTAACAGGTAGGTGTAACTAGTACTTGCCTCGTATTTGAGTCCAGCCAGCCTGAGCCATGTCTCCACCTTGAGGCAGTACGGTGACATGGACGGGATGACGGGCGTGCGCGAGAACTGGTACAGGTACACGACGTCCTTTTCGAAGTTCTGCTTCTTCACGGTGAACTTTGGCTGCGGTGGTTCGACAGGAGCGGCGGGCGTCGCTACCTTATCGTCCTTCTCCGCCACCGCTGGTTTCTTGTCGTTGTTCTCCGTCTGTTTGTTGTTGGTCTCGGCTACGGTGTCAGCGCCGTCCTTTACCGGTTCTTTGACGTCCTGCGGGACATTCTTCGTCTCTTCCGTAGTCGCCGTAGTCATTTTGCTGGTTCTTGTGTCGTGTAGTGCGATAGTGATAGTGACTGGTTTGCGCGGCGCTACGGTCTGCTACGAGGGTTGGCGGGCTGTGTACACGCGCTGCTCTCTATGCGCAGCGGCAACGACAGTTAAAACTCTACACAGAAAACAAACGACGAGATTATACAATTATATATTTTATTATTATTCCGTTTAAAGGCGTTTCTACCCACACACACACACACACACACACACACTCTCTCACACAGACATACGCAAACACACACACACAAACACACGAGAGAACTAAAAGACGTGCGTATCGAGAGGAGACCCGCGCACGACAATATAGTGCAACTTAAGCGGAAAATATAAAACGTTATTGGAACGCGCGTCTCTCGTTACTCGGTGTGCTGTCCGCAAACGGACGTCGGGTGGTTAAAATATGTGGAAAAAAAAAATACGAACGAAATACAACAGAAACCAAGAAAACACGTACCGGCAGGAAAAGGACGCGACTTCGAATGCACGAATGACAAGCGGCGGCGGCGGCCGGAGCACGGGTCGGTGCAGCCGGGTATCGCGTTGGTCAAGAGTGACGCTAACCCGGCACGCACGCGCATCGCGAACCACTTTTGACTAACGTGCGGCCGCCGCACCGCGCCGCCACGCCCTTTCCATCGACGCCGTTGCCGCCGCCGCCGGCACCACCACCGGTACGAGTCTGCCGCCGTAGAGCCGTACAGTGTTGTTCTATCGCAGGGATATAATATATTATTATTATTATTATCGCCGCTTAAAAAATGTTACCTAGTCTTACAGCGGTTTACACGATAATAATATTTTAACGGCCTTTTACTTTTGGTCGATCCGATTTTCACGTCGAAATTGCCTGGGACTTGGTTTTTTTTCCATGTCCAGCAACGACTAAAATAATGTTTTAATTTGTACAACGACTGCAACTCATAAATATACATCATAGTACGATCTGGCGGCGACGACGCATGTGTTTTCTCACGGCTTTCTCGACGCGCCCTCGTCCCTTTCACATACGATATAATATTATTAATAATAAAAACACGGTGCGACGGGTAGTCACCGCCACACCAAATACCAACAAAGAAATTAAATGAAAAAAAAAAAAAATAGATACCACTTTTGACACTTGTTGACCTGGGTTGGCGGCCGTCCGTATGCGCGCCTGGAAAACTTCATATCAATAAACATGTATATAACTTCGGTATAAAATGTTCAATGTTCATGTTTGTATAACGAAGGTTTACCCTTCCCTACCAATAACCTAGTCACTTAGTCACTACTATATATATACATACGCACCACCCGACCACCGTCCACCACATATATATACGCGCCACCACAGACCACTGAATGTATCGAGGTGTGGTCATTTTTATCCTTGTTCTGTAGAGCCTATACTATAAGTAATCAAATGTCGATTGTCAATGATATGTTTTCGGGTGCATCGTATGCACTGTGTTATGTATACAATGTTATAACTTATACATCATAGGTATTTAAATCTTATCTATACATAATACATTAAAATCATTTATATATTATATTGTAAATTGTAATTGTATCGATTATCGACTCGAATGATGTTGACCGTTTACAATAAAGTTAATCATTGATTTTCAAAGCGCACTCCACCCCGGTGCACGGGACCCACTATTATGATCCCTTGATGTATGTGAGACATTCAAAATGATTTATGCTTAAACATTAGGATCTTAGCTAGCTACATTGTGAAGCGTAACAATTCTTGTAAATTATGACTACCTCTATGGCTATATTTTACTATCAAAATATTATTAATAATAGGACATGGAGTAAGCTAGTCTTAGTATATATATATAAATATATTATATAGATCTTAGTCCGTGTAATATGACTATAGGACCTAGGGGGAGATTGATGCACTGATACAATTAACTGTACTGTGTCCAAAGAAATACACAGGGACTCTGGAAGTCTGGACTCCGGAGACCAGCATTCAGGATGTAGTAGTAGTACCCTTGTGCAAAGGACCAAAAGGTCCAAGGCGTAGAAAGGAGAATTCTTTTTCCGATGACAAAATATCATCATGGATGATGGAATTATAAGAGTACAAGATAGCGCAGGAGGTAAGAAGATAAAGAATTAATAATTGTATTATGGAAGAGAACGCTTATTCGAACAATAAAGCAGAGAAACTGTGACTGAATATAATGATTAACTCTCGAATGCTTTTATATATTATTATCGTAATACTATATTCTTCAGCGTTGGTACACGCTGTACAACAGTTTTATTTTTAAACGTGTATATTTTATCGACTTTTAAGTTTATTTTATTTTAATAACGGGTACTTGTACGTTACCCTGTGTAGGTCAGTGGTGGTCCAGGGCTTAATTTGGGTGGGGAGGGGGGGGGGCATGGGAGGCAAAAATACAAAAAGTTCCAAAATTGGCTAAACACAGTTTAAAACAAAGGAAAACTACGGCGATTTGGGGGGATGCCCCTTTGCCATCCCGTAGATCAGTAACTGGTGTAGGTTTCTATTAAACCGAAAATAAAACCAATATTTATTAAATACAAAATACACCTATAACAAAATAGGTAAATCTAAATTTCAAAAAATTTGCTTATATGCATTAAGTGCGTATATGGACTATAGTGGGTGTACACTGTACTTCCTTTGATGATTAATGAATAATGACATAATAATATTATACGTGTGCAGTGTGCGACAGTCATAATACTATACATTCAAATATAAAATATTTAATACTTAGCCTTATTTACATATTATACGCTATTCATAATCATACCTATAGGTACGCACAAATATATGAATATGTTTATAAATGTGTATCTTAGTATAGTATGAAGTACCTACTCGGTACTCGCATGGGTAATATAATACTTGAGGTTGTAATGAATAATGATTGTAGGTAGGCTATTATTGTTTACTGTTCAGCATTATATAAAATACATATATAACAATGTATAATGTATACACGGGTATATAATATAATTATATTATATAGAAAATACGAATATTGAAAAATATAAACAAAAATATTTTTACAGATAGTAAAGTATAGTATAGTTTTTAATTATTAATTATAATACTAATTAGACATTAGTCATTATAATAGATTTTTAGACAACTTTTTAACATATTTTTATAAACTGTTAGATATGTAATATTGTAATGTCGTACACCTACACATATTTAAAAGATTCTCTTTTTAACTAAGAGTTTCTGATTTTCTTACATCGCAGCAATCCAGTATGTACCTACTTATATAATGCCAATAATACAGTTTGAGATTAACATTAATATTATTTAAATATTAGTTAAATTCTATTTGGTTAACCATTGCCATTTTAATGGATGACTATTCCAGTATACTGATTATACTAAATGTATATAAATATATATTATATTAAGAGATAAAATAGAGATGACTAATTTTATAATTAAAATATGATGTGTAAATGGATACTTATATAAACATTAAATTTTAAAACTCTTCACCTAATGAAATTAAATACAAAATATAGGTACTATAAGTTAAGATTGTTTATGTAAAAATATAACCTTATAATTGTAAAATTATTAAACATAAAAATACACTAAGATTAAAGATTTTATTTCGATAAACTACGATAGATAGTTTCTGTTGTCTAGTTTTCAAATTAAGTCAAAATTAACACAATGCGCAATGTACATTTTAAAATGTTGAACGTGTTATACCAGGAGCGGACTGGGGTAAAAAATCGGCCCGGGCGATCATAGGTAAAAGCCCAAAAATTACACAAATATACATTTTTTAATGGCAATAGCTATCATTAATATTAAGCAAACCAAGCTACAGTTTTATAGATTGCATAAAGTAGGTACCTATTGATAAAATAATCACGGTCCACTGGCCCAATAAACCTGCGAGGGCCCGCAATCATAACAGCCCAGGGGGCGATCACCCACTTGCCCTTCGTTCCAGTCCGCCCCTGTGTTATACATATATTACCATTGATTATAAATATTTATTTATAATCGATGATATTACCCATTAATCTATATAGGTAATATTTTATATTGGGTATTGTTATTTTTTGGTATAGGTACACCGTAGTGTACACTTTAGAAATAAATATTTCTTTATCTGTATAAAAGACTGTTAAGGTTAAGGTTAAGGAATTGTTAAGGTTAATATTGAATTTAAAATGTATTTTAAGAAACAATTTAACTAGTAAATATGAAGAAGAAAGGCGTTTACATAAATTAAATAATTTCTGGGACCGAGAATAATAGGAATCATTAAATAATTTTGCTTCTTTTTTATATAATATGATGGAGAATTTTTATTACCCCATTTCCGCTAGCATAAATTTAATTAAAAGTTGATTTCATTATTTCAGTTGTAAACGAAAAACTGTAGTACAGCAGTGTATAATAATCTATAAGTATAAAATTATATAAATGCAGGCCCATAAAAATAAAAAAAGACAATGACTATTTTTAATTTTTTTTTTTTATAGAGTTCTCTTTATTGAATTAAGAAAAAATAATATTCTTGCAATTTATTATCTAGATGACTAGATAACACAAAATTATTGAAATTATACACCAACTTTTGAAATTATAGTGTTCCAAAAAGTCCCCGGAAGCCGTTAAAAAGTTTGCTTTTAATGTTCCTTAAAAGATAAAAAAAAATGAAACATTAAAAAATTACTGACTATTTTATATCAAAGTACCAACCTATAATTATTATTTGTTTTTTTATAGTAATATAAGTAAATCATATTTTGAAACTGATTGTCCAAATTTATGTATAAAATATTTAATAGTTGGCATAAAAAAATGGAAAGAAAAATGAATTAACAATAATCTAGTATATTATGTACCTTATAGCTATGGACTTAACTGCATACTTATCTAATGGGATATCCGGCTATATAATATATGCAAATGCATTATAATTTTATGGTAAATAGCAACTGTCATATTTAATAAATCTATTGCAAAACAATCATTCATCATTACATTTAATGCAATTTTAAATGCTTATGTTGGGTTATTTATATTACACTGACTAAAGAAAGGTTATAATGTTTTTCATGTTTTTATAGTACTCGGTATTCATATATTATATTCCATGTTTTATCCATTAGGTACAACGTTGGTGTATGTACGTCATTTGTTTTTATTATCTTTTTTAGGAGATTAGAATGTTTTTTTAATATAATATTCAATAGTCGAATATCAATTATATTTATCTAAATAAATATGTACAATAAACAACAAATATTCTTTTAAATATTCTTCTTTTTGGAATGTTAATGTTATCACTTATCAACATATTTATTTTAGAAATTGTTTACTGAATCGCTTATTAATATATCTATCTATAGCAATAGATCAGAGTCTGTAAACATGTTCCACGAAACGAGCTGTAAGAATTGTGCTGTGGCCTGTGGACCAAGCAAATGTTATAATTTAAATACTTTTATAATATAATATTTAAAATTTAAATATATTATCTTGTATATTTTGGTTAATTATTCTAGATTTGTACATGATATCAGCTATTACTATTCAGCTGGCATACGTATGTGTTTGGTAAATACTAGTTTATTTCATATTAAAATTATTTGAATTAATTTAAAAGATGGATAGAAAAGTAAATAAAGTAAATATTTAGAAATGCACCTATACTGTTTCATGTGTTTAACCTAACTAAGGTTTTGTTCATATTTAAATGGTAGAAAACAGTGTGTTAGAATTAATGACTTGCAGTCTGATACTCTGATTACTCCCGTGTTCCTTCAGGTATTCGTATTCCTGAATACATATTATTATTGTCAGCACTTCTATAATCTGTTTGCTATTTGTGTAAATGGTATAATGTACCGAAAGTTATGAGTTATTGTTAGTTCCTTATTTTTTCTGATAATATAATTTTTTTCTTACATTAAGCTCAACTGTTGATTTGTCAGCATCTCTAGGAAGATTCATCAATTAAATGACTTTATGAACAGATAAATTTAGTCTTTCTTTGAATTTACTTCAAAATGTTATATTATGAATTATTCGAGAATTTTCTCCGATTTATGTATTGGGGCCATATTTTCTTACCATCAACCGTTAGGCTAATTTCTTTATAGAGTGTTTACTCTGTACTAAATATTCAATATGTATTTTATATGACATAATATACAGCAAAACATTTCAGGGAGTTGGAGCTGAAGTCAAAAACAAAACTGGTCTCTCTGCCTAGGCTAAAGAATGTCGTTCGTATAATAGGTTAGCATGACGTTCCTCTGCAAGGAAAGTTGAGGAATCATAGATATGTTTTTGGGTATAGTGCAGTAGAAAAATATCTAGTAGCATGCTACAATTTGTTAGGAATTAAATTAATTTTTTTTTAGTGATTTGCGTTCCTATGGCAATAAACAAAGTGTTACGAAAATATTCGTAAACATCGTGACTCAGTGACTGTGTGTATAGATTTACAAATTGCAATTATTAGTGTTATTATTATTATTATATTTTAGTATACCTACACATTGATACATTATTACGCTTGCCCGTTGAATATAAGGTATCTGCGGGAACGAACAACGGTTTAATTTAGAATTCGGATTCAGATTAAACTATTAAAGATGTCGTGCTTGACGCTTGTGTAGTTGTGTTATGTTTTGACACCCCGTTACTACGACGATACCGATGTGTCATCGTGTTGTCACTCTCAGTACACAAACACACGCAATGCCACTGTGGTGTTGTTACTATACTTACTTTTTACCCGAGGTCTCGGTGTAGTTGTTCACATACTGCAGTATATAATATGATTATTTACCTAAAAGTTATAACACAAGTACCTACACAACGGTTTTCGATTGAAATAGTTTTGATTTTAACCTTGAGCGTTCGTGTACAGTGTACTAATAAGTAATACTAATTAATACATTTAGGTATAGTATAGGTACTGTACGTGTGTACGACGGACGACTGCACTACCTACCAATATATAATCAATTAATATATTAAGGCCCCCACCCCAAATATACGTTTTTAAGGGGCTCTTGGTATCTAAACCAAGTCTTTGCAAAAAAAAACTTTCTCTTGCGTTCAATGTTTACTTAATGGCTAATATACATACTTAAATATGAATATTTTGGAAGAACATAATATATGGAACCATATATCAATATATTAGTAATTTTTATTCCAGTATTTGCTGAAACAATCATAGTAACACACAAAAATATAAAAAATATGATTAGGTCTTTTTAAATACGTATAATAACTATATAACTAATACGGCTATAATAAACATATTATTGTACTCGTATTATTATTTATTATTATAAAATATAAAATATGAATAAAAAATGTAGGTATAGCTACTAAAGTACTGAACTACCGGGCTACCTACTTATTTTATTTTTAATTTTAACTTTGATTTTCTAAAACTGTAGCCCCCGTAAGTTGTAACTAATAAATCCTTCTACGAGTTACGATCATGATATTATTTTGTATAATATATATTATATATTATATTGTATCATAATTAATTTAAATCATATCCATCAGCAAATAATAATACATATTACAAATGCGTATAACCTATACCCTACCTTTCTATTTATTTATATAGGTATATGATAACATAATATACATTTTACTATTTTATCCTGTATGGTTGTAGTTGTTGTGCCATTTATATGATATGACACGTATTTTGCACAAACCTATATCTATTATTATGACATACAGCAATACAGTAATTCTAAATACGTTTGTGCATAAAAAAATAATCATTTATTTAGTGTTTTTATTGATTTGGTTGGGTTTTTTTCTACGAACCGACGTAACATCATAGGAAACTAAAATACCTTGCGTCAATTAAAATCAATTTGCACATCTAAAACAATAAAAATAATAATAATAAATTGGCACTAAAAAACAAAGTTGCTTAGAAAAGCGCAGCTGTTGTCGGGCTTTGTCGACGTTGCAGTTGTATTTTTTAGGGGTAGGTATTTGTCCTCCCTTAGAGTGTACCTGGATTCAACACTATATATAGATACTCATGAGTTATGAGATTTTCACCGTCAAAAAGCAAAACGTTCTTTGTATCACAAATTACAATCGGTAGTACCTATAATAATACGTTACAAGAGGATTCCTTTTAAATTAAACATTTATTTTCTCAAAATGTATTGACGTTTTTGGAAATCTAATGGATTCAAAGAATGTAAATAAAAAAACAGTGTTTAACTTTAAAGAATTACGACGTTGTGATATGGGCGCCAATGGGCTATGAGTTATGACTGATGAAGTGATAAGTGATAACCATGAATATTAAAATTAGTGAATTTTGTATTTCCGTGGTAAATTAATAAAACAATATTACAGCGTTGGATTTATGGCGAACTTTAGGTTGGAGTGGATGGTCGATACCTCGTGGGGGATACATAAAGAAGAGAAAATAAAAGGGACAGAGAAGTGAAGACGGTGCGCAGAGACGTTATTAAAAGGGTAGGTTTATTGTATCGTGTATATGCAGGTAAGAGCGCGGAAAACATATAATAATACACCCGAGTCGTGCAAAGACTGTGACGAGAGCTGTTATATAATGCGTTTGTCTGTGGCTGACGCGCGTTATATCGCGTGGATGAATGCAATTTGTTTCGCGGCAGCGTCAATTTAAAATCGATTTCGGTTCGCAGTTTACTCTCAGCGGCCGCACGAACCAGACAATAACGCATACCTACAATAATATATTCAACGGAAACAACGATGTTTTGCAGCCAGAAAATGATCGAATAATAACATAATATATAAATATATAATAATATATACAATAGTCCAACACGGGGGAGGAGAATTTCGTCTGATAAAGTGTACTCCATATTAGTATATTACCATATAATATATTTATGCACACCGTACAGTGTTCGGAAAGAATGCGTTCATGAACGCAAACTTATTGCGTTCACTTCATATTTTGCGAACGACACTTGAACGTCACTCACTTAGATAAAAATATAAAACATGAACGTGAACAAAATTCATATTTTTAACAAAATTGGACGGTTATTTGGTCTTTCAATTGAAATTCCTTTTTTAAAACTTATTTTTAATATTAGTCTCAAGTGTATTCATATAATATAAGTGTATAGGTACAGTATTAACTATTTAAGATTTTTGAAACTTAGCTTTGCAAATTTCAATACATTTTGTACCCCACTATACCGTCGGTCGCGGTGATTATATATTTTGATAATACCTATATGGTTATATTATGTAACTCTGTAGACTGTTAGAGTATTTTATTTTATAATTAATAATATTATAATCATAGATGTATACAACAACTAGATAGTTGTCTCCTTCTTATCATCGAAGTCAGCCGCCATTTACAAAGCAGGTAATGCACAAAATAATATTATCACAATATATTATAATAATATGTGTATGAATAAATGTAAAATAAATGTAAACATTGCCAACTTTATAAACAGCGGCCAACTTTAACATTTCCACATTGGTCACAACATTACTGTAGCATAAAGACTATACCTATGATTATCTAGTTGTTCTATATATCTATGAGTATTGAGTATAATAGATAATATGATTGTATATTGTATATCTATGTTATTATTAGGTATATCAGATTTAATTGGTGTTATATAAATATATAAATGTAGAGCTATTTTTTAAAAATGATTTATACTTTACTTAAAATTATATATAAAGATTATAAAATTATACGAACCTAATTTTAATGTTCGACCAGATGAACATGTTATTTTTTTTTAAGAACGTGAAGCTGATGAACTTGAACGACTTCAATTTTCAAGTGAACTTTTTGAACGTTTTATATTTATATAGGTATATTAAAAGAATCATTTAGACCTGGATATGAAGAGCTATATACTGAGAAACAGAGAAATAACGACGTGCCTGCACGGTCACGGGTTTTAGCTTTTATACAGATCTCGCACATAAGAAATCAATAGGTAGGTATGTATTTTGTCAACAGTTGTTATATATAGTCATATAGATATAAAATATGCTTATAAATTTAAATATATTTTGGTATATTAATAATATTTATAGCTGCAGGTAGACTGTGCTAGTATTATAATTTATAAACATATTAGATACTATGTTAATTTCAGTAGATGATAATATGATATTACCTATATTATATAGCATTATAGCCATATACACGCATAACAGTATTAATTATATTCTTGTATAGACGTAGACTTGTGGATTCTATACGTCGTATATAATATTACTAGCTGAACCCGTGCACTCCGTTGCCCGTAAAATATAGCAACTCTTAAAAAAATTATGATTGTTCAACTTTTTTTGGGTGTAACTTGCTGCAGTAAGTGCAACTCAGCCACCCTAGTAGTTGATGTTCAATAATTTAATTTGATGCAAGCTTTTACTTGATCTACCTGAATAACCAATAATAAATAAATACTAATTTCTACTGTAAACTGTAACCAATAGCAACTATTAATAAATAAAAATAAAATTTCCAATTTCCGTCATGAACCTCAATATCCCTATTTGAGCACTTCTTTAAAATGCGAATTTCAGGAAATCCTTTCTTATTGCACGGTAAAAATATGAGAAGAACCTCTATTCCAAATTTCAAGTTCGTACGTTGCGTAGTTTTTGAGTTACAGCGATTAGTGACTAAGTGGTATTTGGATTTTATATGTATAGATTAAAAAACTTTTTACACAGAAATTGTTTTAAACAAATAGTCCATACAAATATGAAGAGAAAAATTGGCTTTTCTATTTAAACAAAGTAAGTTGTATTATGCTTGTGCATGCGCATACTTAATGGGTTAAACATTTGAATTTTTTTCGAAAATCTATAATCCCTTTTACCTCCAGAAAACCCCATTTCGGCCCAAGATTATTGAGCTGAAATATTTAATAGTACTTCATAGCTTCATAGCACGCGTGATACAGCGTGAACACACTGTATGATGATAAATCATTTCACCTATAGGTACAATATATTTTTTGAATCGTAACAAATTATTGTTTTATTATACGATATAAATTATACTATATGTATAGACATGTGTTGGTATATAATATTTAATATTTATATTCCACAGTGTATATGATTAAAAATTTAAGCATACACATATACTTATATTATACACCTATACAATCTACATAATATACGTCTGAATTGCGATGAGAATAATGAATATAAGAAAATGAGGGTAAAAAAATAAAAACTGCATAATAATATAATATGTACTTGGATTAAATGCGCAAAACAATTCATGGATAAACATAATATATGCCCACACTGTATAACATAGGCGTAATCTTTGGGGTGCAAGACCCTTCCCTTGCACGCGGCTTGAAATTTTTTAGGTCATGCAATAGTATCATTTTTCAATAGGGGTGAGGTAGTTCAATATATTTTTCAAACATGAAGGGACAGTGCAACACGCACTACTACCGTCCTTCGTTCAGCTATAGTTAACCATTGTATTATTATAGAATTCTTTTCTAAATTTCAAATTAATTTAAGTATACCTATCATGTATATATTTTGAGTTTTGGGTAAGAACATTTTCTGTACAAGCGTGTCGATTTTTCAGATATTTTAATTTTCAAAATGGATATGGGCATGTGAAATATCACAAATTAAAAAAGTTCATATCTCGCTTGAAAATTTAATATCTAAAAAAATGCCTACGTTTAGCACACTTAATAATTTTACCCAAAGCTTTGACAATAGGTAAATTGGTCAAATCAAACTGATATAAAAAATAACATCATACTATGATACTATAGTGAACGAAAATGTTATATGAGTACGTTTGCAAGACTAAGGCAACAAACGCATGGTATAGCATCCTCTTAATACGTTTTTATAAAATATAAAGAGTTTAAGAAAATGAGAAGAGTTAAAAATACACTAATTCAATTCTCTATTTTACTACTTTTATAATCATCAATTATAATTAAAATTTTATCCAAAAATCTAAAATACATCAACTACTGAAATTCGTAAGTGATGATTGATTAGAGGTAACGTATTATTGCTTCTCAACAACCTCAAAGTTACTTTTTCTCATATTCGATTAATTTGCAATACCACATACAGATAGCTCTATAATAAAATAAGTATATAGTTTTTAGTTTTTACAAAAAAACAAATACTTATACCTAGCCTGATAATAGCAATACTTCAGAAAACGTAACTAATACATTTTTAGATTAAAATTTTTAAAAATATGTTACTTTTAAGTTTTAGTTTGATGTAATTAAGATGTTTCAAGTTACAATGCTACACAAATATACAATACATATTACTGCAAATGGTTCGGTTTTGGTATAATTTGTTAGCTTTAACACACACTCACTCAGTCACACCCATTTTTTTGTGTCATACATATATATACTATTGTAGTCTATATTCTATAACTATAAATTCCAATATACCCTGTATTATGCTTCATTTAATTTATGTTCGTATAATTGGTTAGGTAGGTATACTAAACGGTTTAATAGGTAGAATGGAATTTTTGACAGCAGAGGAACATTATGGATTTTATTACCTCGCCTCTATTAAAGGCAATAATCCTTTTATTAATGTTTAAGAATTCAACTTGAGTCATCGTGTATCGTACATTTTAAAGTTAAATTAAATAGAATTTTAGAGGAAGAAAAAATTACGGGAAATCATATCATATACTATTGTTTATTCATCCCGTTTGAATATTTAATAAAATTTTTATAAGACTACTACGAATATGTAATATATTATTATAATAATTAATATTATATATACATTCGACACACGTGCGTAGTATACCCTATTATAATATTGTGTCTTCAATTTGTGAACTGTTGCAAAGGTTAAGTGTTTCGTCACTGTATAGATTTATGTTTATTAGTATGTACAAGAATACTATAAATAGTAATTAAATATGAAATTATTTGTGATTCAAATTAATTTTATTGTACTTTAAGATAGTTAATTTTCTTTTTTTTTTATATCAATGACACAAATACACGATTAATACGCTAATGGCTTAGATAATAATATTATAGAAGCTTATAGCTATATAGCTGAGACCAATTATTTAAAAACAATTTTGATTGTATCTTATTATGTCGTATTAATTCTTACGAAACAGATATTTGTAATGTACACATTGCATTCGTGTTCCAATATGATATGAACAATTTTAATACTGTCCAAAACTATTTATGCAATAAAATTACCGAATAGCCAAGATAGCGTTATACAGAGTGATTCTTTTACCATAGAACAGTCAATTTTTGTTGTTTTTTTTATAAAAGTGTAAATATAATTTAAGTTTCAAAAACTAATTTTATTAGAACTAATTTGTAACTACCTACTTTTATGATTATAATTTTTAGTTAATTATTTATTTTACCATTTTTACTTCAACTTTTTAGATTTTTCCTATTTTAATAGTGTTATGGCAGCCCACATTTTTGTTTAAATAATTGTATTCTATTTCGACGTTTAAATAGTAAATACCAAATATTAAATCAATAGTTTTTTGTAAGAATTTATAGTTTGTATCATTTATGAGTTTGCTTAACTTTAAATGTATATAAAATATAAAAAATATATTGTACACAGAAATTTTAATAAAAATCTTCTATCTCTATAAATTGAATTAAAAATTCTAAATGTCATAAAAAAATATACATGGAACCTAAAATACTACGTACCTTACTACCTTCTATATACCTATTATTAATAAAAGTAGTAGCATATTTGATTTTTTATAAAAATGTTGTTTTAAATTTTACAAATTATATGCTTACCTACCAAATATTTTCTTAAGAATGATAGTGTTCTAGTTAAAGAATGTTAAAGAATCACTTTTTAGAGATTAAATCCATGACACTATACATATATACATCTTATTTAACCACACTGTCCTCATTTATATGTTTAATATTATCTTGTGTATATAATCACATATAATACCTATTTAGTTTATAGTATACCCTACATAGCATCACGATACTAATTGTTTTTCAAGTCTTCCTTTAAATAACCCTAATGGTCAGCTAATATCACGTCGGTACTCAGGTTCAGGTATTAAATTGTATATAATTCGCCTTGCTTTTGTGTGTTGTCAATTTCATTAAACCATTAAGGCCACTGTATAGAAATCCACGAATAGTATAGCTGCTCGTACACGGTTCATAATTCGCACCTACATATATATATATATTTATAATGTCAAAGACCAAAGGTATGTTGTTATTTGTTAATGGATTTTATATAAATGTATAGAAATGTATGGACCTAAATACCAGCCATCAGTATAAATTGAGTTAAGAAAATCACGCTGAATATAGAGGTTATAATGGGTATACAATATATGTATAGAATGTATGTATGTATAGAATTTATGAAGAAATGTATAAATCTAGCATTAAAACTTAAACAAATACCTACTTATAAAGTATAAGTAGTTATCGAACTTCAAACTTGTCACAATGTGCTTATTGATGACTAGACTCAGGGGCGTGATCATGGTGGAGGGAGGAGAAGGTTCAGAACCTCCAATGATGAAATTTAAATGAAAACAATGTTTTCATACCACTAAAATCAAATAATTTGATGGTCAATGAATTGGCATGGCAATCTAGCATCGTTCAATGTTTATGAGCAAACCTATCGTCTATGCCATCTATGGATTTCGATTTGTAGCATTATATATTAATTATATCCTGATATTTTTACAGCATTACAACAATGTTATACTTAGTAGCACAACTCCATGGTTGAATAAGTCCAAATAGGTTTAATGATAACTACATATGGTAGACGTTTGTTTTCAATAGTTTACTCGGAGTGACGTCCGACTAATCGCAATATTGAGTTTTCGAAGTTTTTCATTAATCTGTATTTTTTTCTGATGAACGCGTAGTGTTTTCAATTTGGACAAGAGCCAAGATACATTCCCAGGTATTTTGCTGAATCTTATTATGGGATTAATATTTGATGCAGTACAATTGGGTTTTGATAGTAACATAATAGTTACATAATTGACGTGTACGGATTTACCATTATTGATTTTAATTTCCCAACGTCTCGTACAGTCGTACAGGCAAATATGTTCAATTATTGGCATCTGTTATCTGTAGACGGTAATAAGTTATCAGTTACTAGTTTTAGGTTTTACGAGAAATTATTATCCGTATCGTCGTTAACATATAGCTATCGCTGTCTTGTCATATTTTGGTTTATCAGCCGTAGTAGGTACAGGATAGGTCCCGAAACTATAGTATTATACCTGTAGTTACCATACTATACCAGTACTATTCAGATATACTATCTTTCTATTCGATTACAGTGGCGTATTTACATAGGGGAGGGGGTATGGAAGGATCCCCCCTTTGTTTTTCCATTTTGTATCCCAAATAAATATATATATTTAATATTATATGTTCATAGATGAGTATTTTTATAATTTATATAGAAAAAACACTCTGTAGTAGGTACCTACTAAACGCACAAATGTTTTTGACGACGACTGACGTCAATAAAAATAATTATTAATGCTCACATTATGCCCAATGTTGATTCTGAGAAAATAAATATGGGATATTATATATATATATATATATATATATATATTTTATATCTATACAATTATAGGTACTATAATTATAATTGCTATTAAATCTAGCCCAACTAACCAATCGATCACGCATTGGTAAAATAACCAATTTTCCAGATAATAATAAAACCGATAGCGGCTAGTAAGAAAAATAAAAACCATGAGATATCTGCTTAATTATGATATTTTTGAAGCTTAACGAGAATTTAGTCCTATTATACCAACAGTATGACAGAAACAGATATTTAATACTTTTTCCTATTATTTATTGAGGTTTAATTATAAATAAATAGGTACCTACACATTATCTATGCAAGGACAAATGGGACATTTGCACTGGGCCAACTCAAAAGAGGGGCCAACCGACTTTGAGCATACAAAATTAATTGTATACCTATATTTTTATCATACTTTGGGAAAACAAAATTGATTTGGATTTTACTTGGATATTTTGGTGGATTATAAAGTATAATGGTTTTTTTCCGACAGCAAAATCTAATTGCCGCTATTATCGTAATAATATTATTAACGTCGTTTATAAAATTATTAATTATCAATTCGAATAACTTATGAATGAATCGACGAAACATATTTTACAGTAGATATAATGACAGTTAAAGTATCTACTTAACATGGAAAATTAATAAATTGAGATTATACTAAGTTTATTTAAACGTCTTTGGAAATATTTTGGGCACACTTATCAGTTATCACTTATGCACGGGAAATTACTCAAAACCAGCAGGTAAAGTATTTTTTTCTTGGCCTACAAATATTTGACACAGGTCGTGAAAATATTGTTACAAAAAAAGTGGCCGCGAGTCGAAAAGGTTGTACACAACTGGTTAAAACCATAGATAACATAGAAAATAATAATCACATTTTTAACAATACAATTTTATTCCATGATCTAACTACTCATATTATGTAAGCAACTAATTACATACAACATTAATTCAAAAATATGTTATGCATACATTTTATTTTAACATTAAAAAAAAATAAGATGGACAATTATATGTAACTAATATGTAAATTGTAAATTGTACTGGGCCCATAAATTGGTAAATCATGCTCTGGGTGACTAATTTAACTAACTATAATATGTTCTTATTACCTAGTTATTATTAAAACAAAATAAATGGATTGTTCTCATTGGCATTCACTTATAAAATAACACCAGGTGTTCTAAGTCTCAAAAATAGAAAATTAGATTTTGTGTCATAGTTGTAAAGTTGTAAATATCTATTGTTCTATAGCCGCATAGGTAGGTATACATTAAACAATACAAATAATGTTTAAATGCCCCTTATTATATTTGTACCTACTATTATAACAAGTACCTATTCAATTTTTTTTTAGAACAATATTTAATCTCAATTAACATATTTTATATAAATAAAATGTTGGTAACATAATATATTGCATTTATGAAGTTAATAAATTACTATTCATTTTGAAAGTGTGTCGATGAGGATTGAGGCCCCTCCGCAGCCCACCTATAGAGTTATGGTAACTTCTGGATAAATACTAGAAGAAAATCCTAAATTCGCCACTGTTCAGTTACTGCTTCTTCGTGTATGACTGTATGTAACAGCCGGTTAGGTTCGATTCTAGAAATGCACATCAGGTGCGCAGTGGTAGTTGTAATTTACGAAGTTTAAAATCTTAAACTAAAATCAAAGAATATTCTAGGATATCTAGTACTTTTTTTCTTCCATAGTTTTTTACTTATCATTATTCATTACGTTTGTGACTTGATCGATTGTCGATTGCTTGTTGTGAAGTCCAAAATGAAGTTTCAGCAAAAGATGTCTGTTCTCAATAAGCGGTTTTGGACGTGTAAGTGGAAATGAATCTAACAGTTTACAGTTTTAGACTTGCTTGGAAGCAGTGATATAAATCGGTATGATGTGATATCGCCATGTGTATTTTCTATAACCTAATATTTATAAGCAGATCGCACTTGCATTTTGCAATGTGTTCTTCATAATAATTATTGGCACATTTAACCTTAGATTTCTTTGGCTTAACCACTTGGGCAGTTTAGCATAGTGTGTCCTACTGTAATTTACTAAATTTCACACACTTTGATATTTTAAAATACATTGTGGCACTTATTTTTTTTCTTCAAAACTCTACTTCACTTTTATTTGGAATCACGCACATTTTAAATTTTTTTAACGTCTTTGTTGTTAGCCTATGGCTCCAAATCCTCAAAGAAATAACACTAGTTTCACAAGAATTAAATCACTATCCTTTATTTTAATTTTTGTTGTCATTACTTATTTGAATATCGTTAAAATTATGTACAATAGATGTGGTATTTCACTGAAATAATTTCAGGTAATTCGTGTTTAATGTCAAATAGGTAATTTCCTACGTTTAATTCACTGTGATAATCATCATAAACTTTTTTCTGTTATATTTCGGTTTCTGTGATTCTTAACTTTTTGTTTTTCTAATATTTTCATATAGCACGTCCAAACGAACACACGTTAGTGTTAACAATTTCGCCATTA